>NW_012267288.1:9567246-9587461 GCF_000151885.1 Dipodomys ordii | reverse complement strand
TTTTTTTTTTTTTGTTGGTCGTGGGGCCTGAACTCTGGCCTGGGCACTGTCCATCAGGTCTTCAGCTGAGACTAGTGCTCTACCACTTGATCCTCAGCCCCACTTCTGGCTTTTTCTGCTTATGTGGTGCTGAGGAATCCAACCGAGGTCCTCATGCATGCAAGGCAAGCGCTCTACCACTGAGCCACCTTCCCATCCCCCAAAACAGTAATTTCTTTAATGTTATTTTTCTTGATCAGTAATTATTGTGTGCCGTGAGACTACATTTAGACTATATTCTTTGAGATGATCTGCAGAACAATCACTTATAGAAGCTGTAAAAAAAAAGAATAAAGGGGGGGGCGCTCTCCTAGTCTCTGAATTTTTTTCCATAAATATTTCCGGCCTTTGAATAGTTTATTTATATTGTATATCATAGTTTCCACTGTAGACAATGCTGATACTGATTTATTGTTCCTCAGTTTTTGCCTTGTATAATATATAACCAAGAAAGGGGAAACCAAATATGTGTTTATTCTAGCATGTCTTCAAGTTGGTGGAACTCTGTTCCAGGATATAGAAAGGTCTTAGTGAAAAATCATGCTCTTTATTAAACATCTGTAAATCTTCATCATTCTTACCATAGTTTATTTAATATCTATTGTAAATTATGCAACTTGTAACTTTCTCTGTTCGCGATTAAATTTAACCAGGTGGGGTCTTAACCTGGTTTCCCATTAAGGCATGGTAAGTTGTATAGCAAAGATATGAGTTGTTACTCAGTGTGTATGAAGATGATTATGTTGTATTAGTTTTTATTGTGTGCCTTTTATATATGTCTACATGAAGGATACACACTGGTTCCATGGGCATCCGTTGCTGTCCAGCCATTGTTGTGAAGAATCTCAACAGTGGCCCCACCCCACATGGGAGAATGCTTTGTTATGGCCAGGTGGACAGATATGGAAAGACTCCATCTTGCCTGTGCATCCTGGGTGGGGGTAATTGTGACATTAGAAAGATGCTTATTTGGAAGGTCTCCTACATTTCCATAAAAGCATACTGATTGCCTAAAATTTCATGTGTTCTTATTTTAAGTATACACTACATCCGACTGAATGTTAACATCTTTTCTGAAATGTCAGTTATCAGTGTGTTGTCTTCCCCAGGGGGCAGTGTCCTGAGAGCAGAGAGGAGGAGGAACTGGGTCGTAGTGGCATCCCCAGGGACCGAGGTGGCACAGAAGACTTGTCAGAACCCAGACCAGGTCCCGTCCACAGCGCATCTGGGCGGACAGGACTGCACAAGCCTTACTGGTCACAGGATTTATTTGTAAAAGTGGACGGGTGGAAAGGATTTGTTTTGTTTTGGGCTTCTCTTGATTTATTACAGTTGATCTATGCTTGTAAACAGATAAGCCTGTGATGTCTGAACTCCTGTGTCACAGGTCTTTGCAGCTGCCTCGGACTTGAACCCAAGGCATGCTCAGAGTGTGAAATTGGTTACTTGTTGAAGTTTTCCTATTGTATCCGTGTAATAGCAGATTGTCATTTGGTTCATGCCAGGAATTTCTCAACAACATGATGGTTTTTATTTTTCCTTCAGTATTTCAATAAATATTGATATGCCCAGCCTGATCCTCCCCCCCCCCCCAAAAAAAATACAGGTGTTCTATGATCTGAGTTACAGCCACATCCCTTTCTGCTTTCATTTATTTTCAGATTGGGTCTTGTATTTTTCTCAGGGCTGACCATGGATTGTGTTCTCCTACAATAACACCCCAAATAGAGGAGATTACAGATGGGTACCACTACACCTGGCATACAGGTACCCTCCCAAGTGCACATCAGCTTGCATTCTGAGATAGGCACTTACAGATTGCTCACACTGTGGTTGACTCAGGGAACTTCTATTACTGTGCAAGTATAGCTTACTGATTTTTCTTGATGCATCTAAATATTCCTTACTAGAAATGAGAGTCTTTGTCTTCCATTACTTTACTTAACATGACTAATCATTCCTCTACTGACCAAAACCAACAACAGTAACATTTTTGTTGTTTCTATCATTAATGTCCACTATTTGTAATATTTGTGCCATTTCTGGGGTGAGGGGTTGTTGCTGGCAGTGGTGGTAATGGTTTTTTTCTCTCCTTCTGAGTCATGTGTCTTTGCATAACTAGTAACTTTTATTAGATTCTGAGCTTTATGATCGTCACTTCCTTGGGAACTGGATGTTCTGTGTTCTTATGAGCATTCTTGAGCTTTGTCTGGAGCATAGTTAAGTTAGTTGGCAACAGCTAATCCTATAGGGATTCTCTTAAGCTTTGTTGTGAAGAACTGGAACAGCCTTTATAGGCTCGAATTTGTTCTATTGCTACAGCAGTATTCTTCTTGACTTTCTAATGTCTTATAAATTATGAGAGCTTCCAGAGTATGGCTGATGTAAACATGAATTATTCTATGAATTCTGAAGATTGTTCTGTATGGATAATTAGTTTTCTAGCGCTCTTCAGTTTTCTGACATGATGACTGGTGCTCAATTGAAAGCTCTAAGGGGAACACTCTTCCTGGCTCTGTATACTAATCTATACATCTCCCTCTTCAGCAATGTTCTGCTCTTCAAATTGCAAGTACCTATACCTTCTCAGACTTTCAACTCTGTCTTGTCAATCCTGGGACATTGCCATATTTCACTTGAGTTTTCTAACTGTGGTGTGATCTGGAAAAAAAAATCTCATTGCAATAAACTGGAACAATCGTGTTTATTCCTTTTATTTCCATTTTTAAAAACACTGTCCAAACTACATGACCAGTGTTTGTCAATGATTCTTTCATAAATACTTTTAGATGATTCAAGCAGGGTCTCTGGTGCTAAACTGAGGCTGAAATATTCGAGTAACACTCAAGGGTTATTATTTAGGCATAGTCCCAAGAAAAAGATAATTTTAAATGGACAAAGGAAAGGAATGGACAGAAAAATTCACAAAACAGGAAATAAAAATACTAAATCATAACTACCTAATCCTAGTTACTATCTAAAGTGAATGCTAAATCTTGAGTAAAAAATTTATCTTTATGTTGATGTTAATCAAATTTATAATTCATTAAAAATAGTGAAACAATTTTATCTCTGAGTCTTAAAATGAAATAACTAATTCAATTTGATATCTTATAAGAATATTTATTGCATATATTCTAATTTATTAGATGTATTTTCCAATTCAATTTTATGACTCACTAACATAGCATATTCATTTATTCAATGTTTTAACTTTCTCTGAAACAAGATATATAAGAACTATTTTAAAAACATACAAAAAAAGAACTATTATATAACTTGTTTCTTCAAAAAGTTTTAATTTTGACAATCAGCTATGCTGATTGAAAATTTTGAAAATTAGATATTTAAACAAAAATTAAAATGAAAAATAAAAAATAAAAATGAGTTGCTTTTAAGTAAAAAATATAAAATAAATACTGTAATTATATGTCCCAATAATCACAAAAATTTTACCATACAAATAGATATGGTTTAGTTCTTTCTTGTTGTTATTTAGACAGTGTCTTAGTAGCCCAAGTTGACCTCAAACTAGAAATATCTTGACTCAGGCTCCTGAGTTTTTGGGATTACACCTGCATGTTATGTTCAGTTTAGTTCATTTCTTTAAGTTAGCTTCATTTCTTTCATAATTTGGAGGATTCTCTTACCCAGTCTTCCATTTAAGATCGATAGGCCTTATTCAGAAGAAAATGAAGTAAGAACAGTTATCTTATCTCATAAACTCTGGAGTAATACAGCCTTGAAAACAGATGACAGCTCAAACAATTACGTATCCAAGCTAAACTTCAGTTTGCAGATTCCTAAAATGGTGATAGCCACACCCATCCAGTGAACTGGTAATAACTATTAAGAAAACACAAAGGTACTTAGGATACTAGTTGGCACTGCACTTGTCATTTATTAAGGCTGACATTGTTTTGCCTATAAATAAAGCTCTTTAGTGAAGATGAGAATATCCAGCCTGCATTGCTTAATCTCTTTTATCCAATGCTTATGTGCATCTGGAATGTCAAGGTGTAACTTGCAGGGCTGCCATAAAGATTGCTGGTAGAATGAGATGGCCAAATGAGGGTTGTTGAAGATAAGAGTAATCAGGAAATAACCCTATACCAAGGAGAGAACAAAAGGAAAGCCTGAGAATGGAAGGTTGAACTGGGAACCCAAGATTTCAGCATATGGCACCTATAAGGCTTTATATAACCCTCCTCCTAAGGCTTTACATACCCCTCCTCCAGTTTCAGTCAAGGATGTTTTGTTTTGTTCTGTTCTGTTCTTTTTGACTTCCAATTCGCCATTTTACTGTGTGAGCTTCCCAAATGCTGCCTGGAATTACAGTAATTACCATTATCTCCCCTCCACCCCCCAACATTTATACTTTAGACAACTTAATCCAATCTTTAAATGAAGACAATAATTATCATAAATATTTCAAAACTTCGTTGATATAATACTACATATTAGATGCCTATATACCACAAATACATAATAAGTGTCAATATTATAAAAGCCAAGGAGATTGAAAATCAGAAGCATATCACATAAAAGCTTATAGAGAAACAGGAAGGGTAGACTCTAATGTGAGTCTTAGAATTCCAGAAGCTTTCTCTCTTTTAAGATTCTCCTGCACCTCCAAATGACTTTGAAAGAAAGTATTTAGAGTAATCAGCACCTCTTAGAAGGTAAAATATCTAGGTGAGAAAATGGCTTTTATGTCATACACGAAATGACAGGGACTGTACAGAACAATAATTTTCATATTTGTAATGGGGATGGAAAAATCAAAGTTTTGTAACAAGACCTAATTTGAGTTCAAATTTTGCCACTTTGGTACATTTCTTAAGTAACCTGCACACAATTTGTACAACTAGAAAACAGGAAGAACAAAACTACTCTCAGAATTACTCTGAAAATTAAATGGTAATGGACTTTGAATAATAGTAACAATAGTAGTTTTCATTATTGGAGTAGAAAATCATTTAAAAAAAAGATCCAGATGTTTCCCAGGTAGATAAAAAGGATTAGGTAATTGTTGCTCTATCCAGGAATGCTGTCCTAGTCTGACTGGGCCATTATTTCTATTATAATAAAATATCTTCTTGTTATGTACATTTGAGCTAGGTTCCTTGTCTCTCCCAACTGGTACTTCAATGATTGTTACAAATTCATATTAGGTCCGACATTATTCTGCAACCAATTCCTTACCCAAGCTAGAGTTATATATGAGTGTATACAACATAAATGACAGGCATAAAGGTAAGTCCTCAATGCCATCATTTAATCTCCCAGGAATTAGTATTGACAAAGACTAATTTACTCTAATTAACTATCATATTGTTGCTTTGAATGTTTATTTTCATACTCAATACAATTTAAATGTAATGTTTTCACATGTAATAACAAGTAAAAGACAAAAGTGTGAATAATTATAAATACCTCCTTGGTTAAATTCACACAACCAAAACCCTATCTCTCTAGGCAAAGGTTTTTCATTTAGGTCTACTTGATGATGACAGAAAACAGAAAAATGTATAGTTCAAAATATTAAACTTATGAGACCAATTCCTTTTGTAATCTCTTTATCTCTATTGATCTTTTGTAAAACCCAGAAAACTTAATCTTCGCCCACATTTTCTCAATAGCTTATATTTTACTGCCAAGTTCCATCAATTTGGCAAGCAGATGAGAGCTTTAATCACTGGAGAAAATGGAGGATGGGGGAATGAGCCAAATCAAGTGATTTTTGGTTTCAATAGTCTATTTAATCTGCACAATAAGTATGCCTAAGTGCTCTTACTAAGTGTAATTAGGGATATTTTGAAACTTCTGGTTTTTAAAGAAAAATGGAGGAGGGAATATCTTGTCTATAATAAAACAGATTTGTCTCTAACAAAAAATGGTAATAGGTAAGGTATAATTTAGGGTTATCCTCTTATTTTCACAATAATCAGTGTTTTAATATTGACAATAAATAGATTTTCTCATTAGCAAAACTAAAATTCAGTATCAATCAAGTTTTAGTTAAGTCTTTTATGGAAATGAAGTATATCAATAATATAGAATGTTTTCTTGAAGACACATTGTTACTGCATATTTCATTTCTTATACTTAAAAATCAATGTCACACTAAGCTATAATGAATGGCTGCTAAGTACACTTAAACTGATGTAAACTCATCACACCTCCAGAATCTATCCCTCTAGCAAGAGTACTATAATAACATGACATAATTGTATAATTGTATAATCAAACTATGGGCTGTACAAAAGGAAAAGGCTATTCGTATTAGTGTTACAGACGTTTACAACAGAGCCAATTTTTAATGAAAGGACAGAAAGTACAGTCAATTATTAGATACACATTCACACCTGTTTTCTGTCATCTTTCCAATCCCTAAGTGAGAGATTTAGTCAAAGCAAACAGAATGAAGAAGGACCAGCTGCAAAACCTCACATGGATATTAAAAAGAAAGATTGTACCATGGGTTGTACACATGACAATCCCATTATGTTATGTCCAGGATAGTTCCATTTTTTTATGTGTTATTGTCAAGTCTCTTAAAAAGGCTGGTAATTCAGAGGTTTAGGCTCTTGACCTAATTTGTAATGGTAGTCTGTCCAATTATCTTTGCTAAATTTTTCCCTGAAGCATAACAGTCTAAAGTCAGAAAAATTAAACAAAATCATCTCATTCTAACCTCCACACTTGAAATTTCTTCTTCGATATCCTGCTTGTCAATATCACAGTAGATATCAGGCTTCATCAAGTCATTTATCTTAGAAAGACAGATTGCAAAGATTTTCTATGCAACGTTCAAATGAAAACCATTTGAGGTAAATGAACATGTGGCACCATAATAATAAATGACACCACTAAATGTAGGCAAATTCTATAATGCCATGACCGCTCTTGAGGTAACAGTATCTCAAGTTGTTCTGTCTAGATTCTACAAATACTTAATATAAACTTGCATCTTATTTTCCAAAAGCTACCCTTAATATGCTTTTGAGGTATATCAACAAGATAGTATCGATCTTAACTTAATTACAAAAATATAATATAATAATGGGGTGTACAACTATAATTAGTATCCTCAAGTGGCTAATGCAGGAGGCTGTCTAGTTCCAGGCCAGCCTGTGCTATACAGTAAGATCCTTTCTCAAAAGACTGAAATAAAAATAAAAGTGGTCTTTTATAAAAATAATCATTTTGATACATATTTGTAGCACTGGTTATTGCAGTTTAATTGAGTTTCTTTGTTACAATACATATATGTAGTATAATCATATTCATTTTTGGTCATATTCACTTTCCTCATTTAATAGTCACTTTTAAACCACATTAAACTTTCTCCAGTATTACATATAAAATTCAAGATGTGGGGGGGGGCTGGGAAGGCAACTCAGTGGTAGAATGCTTGCCTTACATGCATGAGACCCTGATTTCAATTCCTCAGCACCACATAAGCAGAAAAAGGCAGAAGTGGCACTGTGACTCAAGTGGTAGAGTGCTAGCTTTGAGCTGAAGATCTGATAGATAGCACCCATGACTAACCAAAAATAAATAAATAAATTGTGATTTGTTTTGTAAAAACTTATTTAAGAACACAGAACAATGAGGAATATACAATATTGGAAACACATAATCTTTTCAGTTAGATAAACAGTTATTTGAGGCAAATCATAGAACAGTTATATTAAGATTTCCAACTGTAAAAAAAAAAAAAAGGAAGACTTCCATGTGCGCAAAGTTATTGAGCTATTGTGATCCTTTTCTAAGAATATTCTCCTTTGGTCTTAGTTCATGGTTGCATAGAATGCTGTTTAATTAAGCATATCCAAGTATAGTTATTTGTCTCTTACTATCCATTGGATTAACTTGTAGATTTATAGGCATATTCTAGATATTACAAATGAGGGATGATCACATAAAATGATGCTTATAGAAATGAACTTGAAGAAATGGAAAGAAGAGGGTTTTTAAAATTGTACTGTTTTCAGTTATTTCTTTCTTTCTCCTTCGGTTTCTTTTGTATTGTCACTGTTTTATTTTAATTTCTGTACCCTATGTCTTGTATGTAAGTTTATCTCATTTGGAGAAGGGAAGAAACGGTCAGACAAAGGGTGAACCAATCCAAGAGTGGTACTCATTAAACACTATGTTGGAAAGGAACTTTGCAACTTGGGAGAGAAGGGGGTTTGGAAGGTAAATGTTTGTGATGAATATGCCAATGATCTTGACTTGCTCATTATTCACTGATACAATTATTTTGTGTCAATAAAACTACACGTTCATTCAAAGAAAGTGAAAAAGACATGAAAAGAAGGGTCTAAAACAAGCCAGAGGATTAACTCATGCTTTTAAAGAGATTAAAAGAATAGTTTAATAAAAATGCAAATATGAGGCTTGAGCCTTCAAATAAATTTTTGCTAGAAAAAGAAAGAAAAAAAAGAAAATGAGGGAAGGGGTAACACTGTTCAAAAAGAAATGTACTGATTACCTTACTTATGTAACTATAACCCCTCTGTACATCACCTTTACAATAAAATTTAAATTAAAAAACTACATATTTATAATCCTAGAAAAAAAAGACCTCAGTTTAAAGTAAGTAGTATAGGAAAAGTGGTTTCCAAAAAAAGCAAAAAGCAAAACATAAAAAAATAAAAATTCAGATGTACTTGACAAAGACATATTTATGCCTAAATGTTATTACTGGTATTGTTTAACTGATTATATAGAATTATGTAAAACAGCAAGTAAAATATTATTTGTTATAGCATTTGTTGTTAAGTAGGAAGGGTCAAGATACATGTACACAATGCTTATACTTTTATTTTTATACCATAAGTATAAAGGATATGGTTAATGGTGCTCATAAAGTATATACTTTCCAACAAAGGAGGAAATACTAGCTTTTCCATGTCTTCAGATGATTTATAGACTGACTAACATGAAACAAAGGAAAGTAAATACACTTTAATGGAAAAAGTACATTTTTGCAATCCTTGAAAAGAAGTACTTTCAGATATTTCAAAGGTAGTTGCAGACTCAAGCAAAAACATGTTGCTATATTTTAAAATGTCCAAACATTATTTGTGAAAAATATGATTCACCTGACCCATCCATAGAAAATACCCTCAACCAATCTATGAAACAGGTGTTCTTTCCAGATGATAAAGAATTATTCACTGAGAGGGCTGTGCCTCACAAAGATGTTGTTGTTTTGTTTTGTTTTTTAATAAGAGCTAAAATGAAAAGAATAATTCAGAAAACAGAATATTAGTTTCTCTTATCATAAACTTTAGCTGAATAGGATTTAGGGACAGCAACAAGAGAGCAGAACAAGGACAGGTGTGTGTGTGTGTGTGTGTGTGTGTGTGTGTGTGTGTGTGTGCAGAACAAGGACAGGGGTGTGTGTGTGTGTGTGTGTGTGTGTGTGTGTGTGTGTGTTGCTCAGTGACCAGTCACTTCAGCAATAAATCCATTCCTTTTAGATGCTGATTTTAACACACTGCTGAAGTATATCACCTAGGAGAGAGAATCCAATCTCTTCCAGGTTTATTTATGACAAAGCACCCCGAACTGAAGTCCAATTTGTTTGTGGAATTGCAGTCATTCTGATTCAACTAAACAATAAATGAATCTGCCTTTCATAGCTCGAACTCCAGAGCATAAAAGAAAACAAAAGGGAACTGCATCACAACAAAACCTTACAATCCAGGGCACAGTTAAAGGAACAGTGGGAAAGTAGTTTTAGGAATAGATTAAAAAAAAAAAAAAGCCACATGTTACAAAGCACAGTTCATTAGCCTGGACCACCACCTGTGTACTTTTTTATATCAGTTGTATTTCTCCTAGTGAGCCATTCATGGCACACAAATGAGTTTGCTAAGTTTTCTGATAATCCCACTTGACTCTGCATGTCTTGTACAACAGTAAGCAGTGGCCATTAGTCCACTCCATAGCTTTCTCCAACTCAACTCATATTGCGCCTACAGAACAACTAGATCATGATGCTAACTAATTTAGAAACATTTGGGGGGAAAAACAGAAAGATGTCTAGAAAAAATAATTCGATTTATGAATATTCCTCCACTAATTAAGTTTTAGATGCTGGCATATCTTCTATTTTCATAATGATACCAACATTTACAATTAATTGCCTGGTGTTCTGACTGGTATTAGTTAATTTGTTACATTTACTAAGTGATCTATTACTAGAGAATGAAAAAGAGACATTAACAGACTTGTTTCTGACAAACCAAAAAAAATGATCTTTTAGGCACCTTTTGGCAATAAGAGATGAAAAATATTTAATAAAAATAATTGCTTATTCATTTCATCTCAAGTACACTCTTTTCAGAAAAAAAAACACAGATACAAAAAAAAAACCACAATGGCATACAGTTACCCTCTTTGCTGGTCATTTGGTCATTCCCAAACCACTCATTAGTCTAAACATGAAATATCTGTTTACCAGATATTTTAGTATCAAATATTTATTATGGTGAAAGTGTTTTCTATCAGTAGTAATTTACCATATAAAAATCTTTTAGAATTAAAAGCTGTGATATAACTGAAACAATCTGGCAGAAATGCACATTGTGCTGTAAATTGACAAGTTCTTAGAATTGATATTCTTTTATAGGTCAGTGATTTTCACAACAATACCTACTAATGGTGGGTTTACAATTGTATATGCCATGAAAGTTATATGCTTTAGAGAAAATAAAATATTCAGCTCTATATATGTTTCTTAATGGTTTTAATTAAAAATTTACAAACTGCTTTGAGGGTTGTAAAATTATCCATTAAATTTCTATAAAAATTCTTTCTTATATCTGAAGATGTAATGCAGCTTTAACAGTTCTTTCTTCATAAATTGTTTTTCTTAATTTAAGAATTTGTCTGAAGCTATACCTAGTAAATTGTCCCACAACAAAATATTTTCATATCTGTAAAAATTATGGCATTCATGAAGGAGAAGAGAAGTAGACTTTGTTTTAACCAAGTTAAAAAAAAAAAACATTTGTTTGAATCGTGACAATTACTTCTCAAAAGAGATAATTTCCCTACACCTTAGAAGGATGTTCCTATCTTCGGAAAGTCCATATTCAGAGCTCTTTCCCTCAGGTGTGAGTTTAAATAAAGCATAATTTATTCATTTGTTCTACATCTGATAGGATACAATTATCAACCAATAAGTGGAACAAACTGAACAAACTGTGAGTATGTATGTGTGCATAGGCATGCAAATGTTTATGTATGTGTGGGGTTATGTATCAAAATGTATCATTACAAAAGATTCAATTGATAGTATAAACTCAGACCTAGCAAGTAGCTCCACAAACACAAATCAGATAAGCAAGGACCACAAAAAGTATATGCACATTTTAAATAGTTGCCATATGATTTCAGAAGAGAAAATCTAGTATGCATGGTTGTTGGAAGAATGGGAATGAAGAATTAATTACAATGGAAGATTAGGGAAGAAAAGAATATCAGCATATGATGAATACAGGATTCCAAACTATTAGGCTTGAAACCAATACTAAACTGAGGTTTTTGACCATTTAACTTTTTTAAGTTCTATTTTTGAGAATCTGTGAAGAATCTATGCATGATTAATTACAGTGGCACAAAATGCAGTTATTCAGAGATATATGTTGATATTCTTTAGGAACTTTCACAACTCAAGCCTTAGAAAATTGGTGTTGCTATTATAATTAAACAACTTTGAAGTTTTTCTGGATACTACATTTTAAAAAACCTAAGAAGATTGTCCAAAAAGAAATGTACTCATCACCTGACTTAGGTAACTATAACCCCTCTGTATATTACCTTTATTATAAAAAATAATATAATTAGACAATTTTTTTTTTTTGGGTCCGGTCATGGGGCCTGAACTCTGGGCCTGGGTGCTGTCCCTCAGCTCTTCAGCTCAAGGCTAGCGCTCTACCACCTGAGTCACAGCGCCACTTAAGGCTTTTTTTCTTTTTGTATATGTGGTGCTGAGGTATCGAACCCAGGGCCTCTGGCTTGCAAGGCAAGCGCTCTACCACTGAGCCACCTTCCCAGCCCCTAGACAATTTAAAAAATCTTTGCGGGTCCAAAATTGATAATGTCAATATTCATGGGTGCTAATTCTGTGTCTATAATGAAATAATTTCCTTAAAAGTAAAAATAAACATGAGAGTTAACAAAACTTACATAAATTTTCACTAATATTATCAGGGTTCCTGCTTATTATATTCCATTCTAGGTATAAAACAGTAAGAAAAGAATATTGAAAAGATTCACTGTAAAAAAACTTGTGTGAAAAAAGGTCTCGGCTAGAGTTACAGCAGGAAAAAAAAGCTATCATTTGTCCTCTGAAATGAACTAGAGTAGAGACAATAGTGACAGAATGTGCAGGTGTCAGAGGTGAAAAGAAGCTGGCTGTGATTCTATTGGGCTGCAGGAACTGACAGTAAATAAAGATCTTGACAGAAAAAAAAAAACAAGGTCTAGGGCATGAAAAGGGCATCAACAATCAGATGAGAGAAAACTCCAAGAAGGGCTTTAACCAAAAAGTCTAATGTGGTCTGTTTCAGAATAAAAACACAAAGCCTAATTGGGGTGAAAGTTTGTTATCAAAGGATTCCAAAATACTAATCAGTGTGTGTTACAACTCTGAAAACTTGCTATACACAACTTCACCTAATGTTAGAGAATTATTCAGGTCACAGATTCCAGAAAATAATGCTTATAAAAGCCACACACTTAAAGTAAATTAAGGGTACTGTGACCTTCAATGAACTACGGAGGACAATGATAACTCAGACCAAGAAGTGTGTATGCAACATAGCCAGACCCAGTATTTAAAGAAACTAAAATTTAGGAATCTTGGGTGAAAGCCAATGTACTGAACCATACGTATAATCACAGCACTCAGTAGACTGAGGTAGCATTGCAAATTCATTTGAACACAGCATGAGGTATCCAATAACTATGCTATCTCAAAAAAATAAATAAGTATTGAATGGAATTTTTCAATCAAAATGTCAATATTTTCTGAAGACAGAAGTATTAAAATATATGTGGAAATTAATTCTACAGACTGTAGTGACATTTAAAACTGATTCACTAAGAAGTAAAATTTATACATACAGTTGCTTTTTACTGGAGCTACGCACCACACATATCCTACCAACTGCATAGATCCTCATGGGAAGAGATTTCAGAAAAGTCTTAAAAAATTGTTTTGAGCTGGGTTACAGTGGCTCACATTCAGAAGACTGAGATCTGAGGATCATGTTTCAAAGCTAGCCCAGGCAGTAAGTCTGTGAAACTCGTATCACCAATAAACTTGAAAAACAGAAAAGAAAGAAAGAACGAAAGGAAGGAAGGAAGGAAAGGAAAGGAATGGAAAGGAAAGGAAGGAAAGAAAAGGAAAGGAAGGAAGGAAGGAAGGAAGGAAGGAAGAAAAGGAAGGAAGGAAGGAAAGAAGGAAGGAAGGAAGGAAGGAAGGAAGGAAGGAAGGAAGGAAGGAAGGAAGATAGAAGAAAGAAAGAAAATAGAAGTGAGGCTATGGCTCAAGTAGTATTGCTCTAACCTTGAATTTAAAAAGATCAGGGACAGGACTCAAGCCCTGATTTCAAGCCCAGGAAAAGCACACACACAAAATAATGTTATGATACTATGAATGATAGAAAAAAGCAAGTTAGTCAGTTCTCACAGAAACAAACATCTATTTCTCCATTTTTATCTTGATTTGTCCATTTCAAAATAAGGTTAAGGGTCCTAAGCATTTTACAACAATCTTACAAGTCTTTGAATATACACAAATCTTCAAAGGGAGACATTTTATAAATATGGATTGTAAAACCTACAGAAATTTTTGTTTTCACCTATCAATCTGTCATTTACTAAATAGAAATGAACAAAATGCTATTTTGTGGATGAAAGTGCTGAAAAATAGTATTTCAGAACTTAATATGGCTCTCCAAGTGTTATTTTGAGCAAAATTCCAGACTGTCAGAATACCGAATACTTCATTTACTTTTATTCATTTACTTTTAATGTGTGAATTTTATCAATGTTACATAGGAACAAAGGAAAAATAAACACATTATATACACTTTCCAGACATTGTGTGTGTGTATTTATGTGTTTGTATGTTTGTGTGTGTCTCTTTGTGTTGTTTCTGAAGAAGATTTTCAGTTCTATTATTAATATATACCTCCAAACATATAAGTAATTCTCAAATGTAAGTCAAACAATATGAGGAAAAAAACCTGTAAAATTATCCACTAGCTCACATGCAGATATGATCACATCATATTTGCTATCTATTTTCCAAATTAATACACCAAAATATCCTGGACCAATAAAACAACTTCACCACCTCCCCAATCCCATTTGTAAAAACACTACCACCAATATATTTTATGATGTAATTTCTTGCCACAGCATGTACAGTGAGTATTTAAAAGGCCTGAAAGACTAAAAATGTCTATTTGTATCATAATAAACAACAGTAATACTTCTAAATGATATCTCCAACATGAAGATGGGATGCAATCAAAAAGACAGTAAGCCAGGCAATATCGACATTCTAAGTATGGGGTTTGCACATGCCACACTACAAACGAATGAGAGGACAAGTAAAGAGAAAAATAAGAATAGTAATCGGCAAGTTTAGAAAAGACTCGTCCATAAAAAAATAATTCACAACAGGATTTATTTATGGAGAAACTGCTGATTATAATAATAGAAAGTTTTGAGAATTATTATCATAGTAACTTATATTTAATTACAGTTATATTCATTTATTATTATATAAAGTTTACCCAAACTTTCACATATATTTTATTCAACAAAATACTGTGAATTACAGACTATCTATGTGGGTTAACAGTTGAGGGAAAAAGGTCTGGAAGATAACTGAGCTATCCAGAATCTAAAAGACAAAGCCAGGGATTGAGGAAGCAGGACTTGAACTAAAGCCTACTAATTCCAAATATCATGTTTTTGTTAACACAATCATGTTTAAAAAGCCCAGAGTGCTGGCAGTGTCCTTTAATAATTATTTAATAAATATTATTAAATACTTTGACTAACATTTCAATTCTCATAAAGAAGGTATTCATGGGTTGCTTCAAATCATACAGTAATGCTCACATACTAGCTTTATGTATGTTCTATGGTTTAAAGCCATAATTAACAAGAAATACTTCTGGAAACAATAAGTACCTTTGTATTTCCACAATAATTCATAGGTTCTAAAGTTTAATTATTAAAAATAATAAATCATGAAAAATTATCTTTCCCAAAAGAGAAAATGTATAGAGATTGCTACCAAACATTGCATTTTTTTTCTGTGGAAAATAAGATCTTTTTTTTATTAAAACAAAAGAATTAGTAACTTGATTTAAAAATATTTCGGCAGGCTCACTTTTAAAAGAAACTCATCAGTTTTCTTTCCTGTTTTAAAGTACTAGCAATAGCTATGTGCATCTAATCATATAACAATATTTATGAAAATGAACTCCAGGAAAAGGAATAAGAAGTTTTCTTTCTTTGCTGTTGCTTTTGTTTTCTTTTGCTTTGGTTTATTTGTCTTTGTAAGGGTAAGGGGGGACAAAGTGATGGTGGAACAAAGGATAAACAAATGTAGAAGTGATACTCACTAGGGACAATATTGAACATAAACTATACAACTTGTGGGTAGGGACAGGAGAGAAAATCTGGGGTGACATGGTAGAAAAAGAAGTACTCTTTATCTGACTTATATAACCATAACCCCCTGTACATCACCTTTACAATAACAGAAAATAAATTTCAAGTAAAGAAAAATATAAAAGTTACAATAAAATATTCTAATTAAATGTATGCATAGAAAATATTTATTTACCAAAGTTTGTTAGAATATAGCATATGTAAATGTGAAACCTCATTTTGCTTTGAAATCACAGATTTATGATTTTACATCTTCAAATGATATATATATATATATATATATGAACTATAATAATTTTTTTGGTCGCTGTCCCTGAGCTCTTCAGCCCAAGGCAAGCGTTCGACCATTTGAGCCATGGCACTACTTCCAATTTTCTGGTGGTTTATTGGAGATAGG
The DNA here is from genome assembly GCF_000151885.1 of Dipodomys ordii. Classification (NCBI taxonomy): domain Eukaryota; kingdom Metazoa; phylum Chordata; class Mammalia; order Rodentia; family Heteromyidae; genus Dipodomys; species Dipodomys ordii. The sequence goes on along the minus strand of NW_012267288.1, from coordinate 9,571,305 downwards.
AGTTTCATGGACCTTCCTGCTAGGGATGGCTATGAACCACAACACTCAGATCTCACCCTCCTGAGAAACTAGGATAACAGGCGTGAAGCACTGGCACCAGGGTTAATAATTACTAATTTTAAAACCCTTGAAACCAGGATTCCTGAGGAAGATGGTGGAGGAGAACCTGGGGTCTAATCAAGCTCTCACATAGAAAGCAGTTTTAGTGTTCCAATGCAAAGTTCTAGGCTAGAGAGTCACACTAAGTGTGCCATCACAGTACAGGGAGTTTGGCCACAGAGGAAAAATCTAGCCAGCTTGATTAAAGAGATGGATTTGACCACTTGCCAGTGTCTGCGGCAGCAGCAGCTGCTGCTGCAGCCACCATACAAACAGAGAAGGACCCGGGACAAAGGTTCCAGAGGCAGTGCATGAGTGGATTCTACTTCAGCCAGCAAGAACTGAGGAGCATGAATCTTCATCGTGCTCACACAGACAGCCAGACTGTTCACGGGCCCCAAACCAAGGGATAGGCATGAGTACCCAAGACATCCTCATTCCTTCTCACAGAGCAGCTGTAGGAAGATAACCCCTAAGCCACCACAGGAGAAGAACTATTCTTTGATACTGATAAAGACCTGGGCCAGAACAGTCAGCATGCAATTCAGACCTTGAAGGAAGACAATAGGAGCCATTCAACAAGTCACAGGAACCTGACCTGTCCAGCTCAGCTCCATCCAGGGAAAAGTTGCCATTCGCAGGAGAGAAAGCTCCACTGGTGGAGGAGTGACTTTCTTCATTGATTAAACAGAACCAGAGGCTGCCCCTCTCCACTGCAGACAAGGCAGCAGACCCATTGGAAGGAGGGGTAAAAGAAAAACAATTGAAACTCAGTAAGAATAAAACCTGCGAATGGCTCCAGGCTGGGTTTTGTGAGTGTCTCAAGAGCTAGCCCTGCTAACAGGCCTCAACCCTACTCACAACTCACAACCAATCCCTGTCACAGCAATTCCAAGCTAAAGGAAACAGCCACCTCCCTCTTTTGTGATACTCAAAGTAGATCTCCCTCCTACTGAATTACTCGGGGAAGACAGTCGTAAAGGTCTGGATAAGGCAGAGCTTCTTTTTGCCTGCTGAAAACAAACTGAGTTAAGAAAACAATTAAGCTCTAGGAAACCAAACACCACAAGCAAACTACAGACTCCACAAAGAGACTGGTTATGGACACAGGGGAGACACAAGATACCTGCCCTGCCCCCCTCCAAAAAAAAAAATCGAAGAACACTTTTTCTACCTAATTTTAATTTTTTTATTTTCTCTTATTTCATCATTTTTATTTTAGATGTGTGTATGTGCTTTTTTAAACTCTTTTTACTCTTTTCCCTTTGGTCTTTATTGGGTTATTTTTGAGAGACTTAATTGTTTTTGTCCTCATCCCCAGACATATACTGTAGTCGATTATTAGACTTGTGTGTGCATTATCAGACTTGTGTGCAAACCTAATTTAGAAACTGATTACTCAATTCACAAATTCTCAGCCTTAACTCCTATATATTTCTTCATCCTAATTTAATTTTTATGTTTTTCATTTTTCAGTTTTTTATTTTTCAATTTTCTTTTTCTTTATCTCTCTCCTCCTTTCCTTTTATCCTTCTCCTCTCTCAATATTATTCCTTTATACTTATATAATTTTTAAGTTTCATATTTTAATTTTTAATTTTAATTTTTTTATTTTTCCTTCTTTATCTCTTTCCTCCTTTCCTTCTATCTGTTTCCTCTTTGTCAATTTACACCTTGGTTAAATTTACTCTCTCCTTTTCCCTCCTCACATTCCTCTAACCTTATTTTCCTCCATAATTCTCCCAAAACTTATTAATTTCTGGTCTGCTGAATCCTTTTTTGATGGTTTTAGTCCATTAATCCATAGTTGCTTGTTGTTGAACTAGATTATATCTGTTCAATTAGATTGTATCTCTACTCATTTTGACTACTTCAAACAATCTGTGCAACTACTGGGTTCTGATTGATGCAGGCCTTAAAATAGTATTCTACTGTTAAATTGGCTTTCATACCAAATGGGCAGAACAAGTCAGAAAAAATAAATAAAAAATAGCAAGTCCAGGTATCTCAACTTCCACTCATGATAATCAGGTGACAGGGCAGTTAGTGAATAATCAAGACAAGAACACCCAAAATGCTCTACAAACACTACTGGTAAACATGCTGAATGAAAAAATTGAAAGACTACAAAAGACTCTGTGTGAGCATGATAGGGAAATGCATGAGCAGGATAGGGAAAAGTGTGAGCATGAAGAGGCTAAACAAAGATTAATACAGGAATTTTGTGAGCATGAGAAAGCTAATCAAAGATTAATACAGGATTGCAGGAGTGGGATGAAAATAGGCAAAGATTAATACAGGAAATTTGTGAGCATGAGGAAGCAAATCAAAGATTAATACAGGACTTGCATGAGCAGGATGAGAATAGTCAACTATTAATTGAGGCATTCATGGAATCCATGAGCAGACAGCTGAAGGAATCCAGAGAGGCCACAAAAGGAATGCTGAATGGAGCCCATCAAAAGGAAAGGGAGTCCAATGAAACCATAAACAATCAACTAAGGGATTTGAGAATGAACACTGAAAACCAAACTAAGGAAATAGAGAAGTTTATACATGATGAAACCATAAACAATCAACTAAGGGATTTGAGAATGAACACTGAAAACCAAACTAAGGAAATAGAGAAGTCCATACAAAATCTAAAACAAAACTCCAAGAACTTGAAATCATCAAAGCTGACCAATGAGAAGGAAAGGAAATGAAAAACAAAGTAGAAAGTCTTGACAGTAGGTTAGACGATGTAGAAGATGTAAACTCTAGGATTGAAGACAGCCTATGTATTGTAGAGAAAGAAAAGACAACTATTCAAGACAAATACAAGAAATACAATAGATCTATTCAAAATTTAGAAGACACAATCCGAAGGCCTAATATGAAGATAATGGATGTAGAGGAGCACCTAGAGATAGAAGTTAATGGTCTACGAAATTTATTTAACAGGCTTCTAGCAAAGAACTTCCCAAACATGCAAAAATATAGGCCTATTCAGATACAAGAAGGCTTTAGAACCTTAAACAGACCATATAAGAACAGGACAGCCCACTGTCACATTATAATCTACAAAGGATCAATTCAGACCAAGGAAAGTATGCTTAAAGCTGTCAAGGAGTAAAGATCAATCACCTATAAAGGGAAACCAACTAGAATCACCTCAGATTTCTCAGCAGAGACAATTAAAGCAAGAAGAGCCTGGAATGATGCATGCCATGCTTTAAAGACAAACAACTATCAACCAAGAATATGGTACCCAGATAAACTCTCCTTCATAATCGAAGGTAAAATAGAAATTTTCCAAAGCAAAAAAAACTACAACAATATATCTCCACCAAACAAGCCCAACAAAAGATACTTAAACATGTCTTACACATAGAAAACCAACAAAAGCACAATAAAGGACAAGAAATAGACCCTATACAGAGAATCCAAGAATCAGCAAAGCTGGTTCAATATATGCAAGTCAATTAATATAATTTATCGCACAAACAAGAGCAAGGGTTAGAACCACATGATTATCTCAATAGATGCAGAAAAAGCATTTGACAAGATCCAATACCCCTTTATAATGAAAGCTCTGGTAAAACTAGAAATCCATGGACATTCCTCAATATAATAAAGGTTGTGGATAACAAACCTACAGTCAGCATTATACTTAATGGTAAAAAGCAAATGTCATTTCTTCTAAACTCAGGAATGAGACAAGGATGTCCATTCCCTCAACTTCTCTTCAATTTAGTATTAGAATGCCTAGCTACAGCAATAAGAAAAGATGCAAACATAAAGGGGATGAAGTAAAAGTCTCCCCCTTTGCTGATGACATGATCTTGCATTTAATGAATCCCACTAACTACACCCCCAAATCACTCAAGCTTTTTCGAAACTTTGGCAAAGTAGTAGGGTATAAAATTAACCCTCAAAAATCAATGGCTAGGGGCTTGGAAGGTGGCTCAGTGGTAGAGC
>NW_012267288.1:9545650-9565791 GCF_000151885.1 Dipodomys ordii | reverse complement strand
ATGGAGAATCCTCAAAAGACTCCATATAGAACTCCCCTATGACCCAGCAATCGCACTTTTGGGCATTTACCAAATAATGACAAGCAAGGCCATACTAAATCTACCAGTACAACTATGTTTATTGCAGCAGTATTTGCCATAGCTAAGATATGGAACCAACCCAGATGCCCCTCAGTAGGTGAATTGATCAAGGAAAGGTGGCATATTTATACAATGGAATTCTATGCCTTCATCAGAAAGAATGGCATTGCCCCATTTGTTAGGAAATGGAAAGACTTGGAAAAAATTATATTAAGTGAAGTAAGCCAGACCCAAAGAATCATAGGCTCCATGGTTTCCCTTATTTGGCATAACTAGTATAAGTATAGGACAAGCAGAAAAGGTCAAAAGCTATGTACATATGACCATATAAGATGATGTTAAGTGAAAAGAACCCCAAGATAGGGACACAAGTGATTTTTTTCTTTCTTGCTATTGTTTTTAATGTATTTAAAATGTACTATGTGATTTTCTTTGTTCTCTTATATGTTCTTCCCCAAGGGTATAACCCCTGTTTTCTCTGTATTAGATGTCAATGCCCTGCATCTTGTATATATATTTTTCGAATTTGAGGAGGGGAAGGGAAATAACAAAATGCTTAAATAAGGATACAGGTTGACCCATTGTAACAATGAGATGTACACAATACTTTGTTGAAAACGAACTTTACAACTTAGGGGGAGGGAGTAAGAGGAGTTGTGGAGGAGGGGTGGGATGGGATGGTAGGGGAAAAACAAAGGAGGAGGTAACAATGCTCAATAGGTAATGTACTCATTATATTACTCATGTAACTGTAAACCCTTTGTACAGTAGTTTTACAATAAAAACATTAAATATTCTTGGAACCATCATTTACTATTTTGTACAAATATCACTTTTACTATGTGTGAGAAAAAGATATAGAGTAACATTCTTAATACTAAAGTAGCTACAAGTGTGACTCTACGGACACATTTTCATTCACTGCATAATATAGTACACATTATTTTCTTCATTTAATTTACTTTGAAAGCCAACTGAAGATGATTAGAATATACCAATGAAATATCACATAGAAGGAAGATAAAGTCAGAAAAATTCATTGCATATTTAAACAGGTAATGTTATTTTTAGGTATTAGAAATTTATCCTCTCTTCCACAGATGTTCATTAGAAGTCCACTGTTCAGAGGCCTAGACTTCCTTGAGTGATGACTTGTTTATAACTGAGTGCAGGACTATTATCATTTCACAAAATTATCATCAGAAAACAAAATATCCCTAGAGGTAGCTCTTTGATAATTCAACTCTCTATATGAATTACAATATTAACTTATCCCATGCTGCAAATACAAACTCTCTGAGAAGATTTTACAAAGTACTGGAACTAAGATGTTGTACTGACAAAAAAAAAGTGAAAAGCAGCAGTCTGAGATACATGTTTGAAAAGTATCTGTATAATTGGACAGCTCTATACAACATTATAAAGGTAAGATGAGCCCATCAATTTTGTGGGTACACCTCTTAAACTACATACCATTTATAAAAATGAACTAGAGTTACACAATTATACCCCTGACCAATACCAAAGCAAAACTTTCCTTTAAGATGTGAATTGAATTATGACCTTACACAACTCAACAAGAAACAAACAAAATGCATTCTGAGAAACTATAAAAGAAAAAGGCTACAAAGATTGAATTTGGTTGGCAGTGTTTCACATAGACTTCATAATATTTCCCACTGAAAACTGACATACCAAAAATGGTACCTACTAAAAAAGGCTAATATGAAATAGTACATACTATTATAGATTAACAGAAGTATTTATTTGGCTATTTTAACTGAAAACCCAAAAGCCCATCATTCTGGAGACAGACAGATTCAAATCACTCATTACTAAATTAAACATTTTCTGCTTTCACTGCATCTCATTAAACACACTACTGCAAGTTTAAATAACTCACTGCTTTCATTTGCAGAGTCACCCATTTTGTTATTGCTTATAGCAACCTAATTTGGCATATAATAATTCATGTTTCTTATTACACTGAAGTATTAATTTTTAATATAATTGCATTCTTTCATCCAACAAAAGCTAGTTCAGTTGGGATTTTACTCAAGTGATTCTTCAATTATTATACAAGAAAATTATTCTAATACTTTGCACCTCTCTGCCCCACTGATTCATTTCTGTGTAAATTAAAAAATCATTAGGAGCTTATTAAAACAAGCTTATTTGTTTAAGCAAAACAGGGAATGATTGCATTAGTATAAACTACATGGCTTACACCTTTATCAAAAAAATGATTATTTATTTATTTATTTATATTGTAAACGTGATATACAGAGACGTAATGAATACAGTCCAGTAATTAATACATTTCTTTCTGAACAGTGTCACCTCTTCACTTATTTTCTCCCAGTGTTTGACCTCCTGACTTCCCTCTTCCACAAGTTGTAGTTTATTTCCAATGTAGTGTGTACTGAGTATCACTGCTGCATTTGTTTACCCTTTGTCTCATCATTTCTATGCTCCCCCAAAACAGATAAACTAATATATAGGACAGAATGTACAGAAAGGTACGGAACCAACACATCAAAATGAAGGAAAAAACAAAAGGCAAAATAACAAAAAAACTCGTTTCCCTTTCTCAGAGTTCATTTCGACAAACATTACAGTATACGACTGTATGAACATAGCCATTGAGCCTTTGCGATGCTCTCCTTAGAATAACCTCCTTTAGTCTCACTATGTGAATTTCTAGACACCTGTATAATTTATTATATCCAAGTGCATATTTTTGTTTTAAATCATCCAGTGTGTTTACTTGTAGATTTATAGGCACATTGGAATTACTACAAAGGAGTGTCAAGAGTGACCCTTAGCAAATCTTACCAGAAAAAAAAAAAAGAGAACACACCCAAATAAACAAACTCAGAGACAAGAATGGAAACCAAGATTCAGAACATTATGAGAATGCTTCTCAAACCATTATGCTAATAAATTTGAGAATCTAGAAAAATGGACAAATTTCTAGCAAATACTGACATGCCCAAAGTAAACCAAGATGATTTAAAGCAACTTAACAGACCCATATAAATTTTAAAAATAGAAACATCAATAAGAGAAGCCAAGGGGCTGAGGCTCAAGTGGTAGAGTGCTAGTCTACAGCTGAAGAGTAGAGGGACATCGCTCAGGCCCAGAGTTCAGGGAAAGAAAAAAAGAAAAAAAAAAGAGAGAGAAGCCAAGGACCGATGGATTTACAGCGGAATTCTACAAGGCCTTCAAAGCAGAACTTCACACCAATACTTCTCCAACTTTTTCAACTGAAAGTTCGCTACCAAACTCTTTCTATGAAGCCATCATAACCCTCATCCCAAAACTAGGCAGGGACTCATCAAAGAAAGAGAACTATAGACCCATTTATTTGATGAACATTGATGCAAAACTTCTCAAAAAAATTTTGGCTAACCGACTTCAACAATTCATCCACAAAATCATACACCACGATCAAACAGGATTCATTTCAGGGATGCAAAGCTGGTTCATTATATGCAAATCAATTAATATAATTCATCACATCAACAAGAGCAAGGATAAGAACCACACAGTTATCTCAATAGATGCAGAAAAAGCATATATATAATACATAAACATACATATTATAAAATATATCATATATAATGCCTAAAAGTGATCCTAACATTTTAACTCTATGACATTGTTTGATAGCATAGGCAAAATATTACAATTATAATACACTATACTAAGTTTCAAAGTTTAAGAAAAATTACCAACTGTATTTTAATTAATGTTTTACACTAAAAGTAAAATACCAATATATTAACAAAGTCCTAAAATATAATAATTCATTACTTTCTATCTGTGATCATGGCTATCACTGATAAGGCACTGGGATCATTTGCCATCTCATTTGTCTTAGATTAAGATCCTTAGGATAAAAGAATACATACAGATTTGACTCAATGAACTAGCTTAACAGAAACAAATCCTTTGGGTAAGAACATTTCTGTGTCATTTCTTCCAGAAATAGCACATGAAGATTGTTTTATTTTATGTGTATCATATTGGCAAACACCTCTAAAATCCTTGCCCTTTAGAAACTAATTTTCTATAGCAGAAACCTCTTTGTACAATAGTCATATAACCTGTAGAATGAAAAGTTAATGTTTGATTATGACACTAGCTATGAACTGATTACAGACTAGATAATGAGATAGACCAGAAACAGACTGACCAGTTCTAAAGAAGATGAAATGTATGACAGGACTCTAAATAAATTCATGTGCTATACCAAAAGGATGTGCCTCGCTTTAATGTTAGGGAAAGTGAATATGAAAGCATATGTTAAGCTCCAACCCTTTTCCATTAACAAAAAGAAAAAGCCTTGGTAAATGTGGATCAGTAGTAAAGAAAAATCTCCCAGAGGTGAGTCTAATAATGTGCACCATGGTTGGGCTTGAGCCAATGGGTGAAAATAATACCCTCAATTGACAGTATTAATTCCAATTGTCCTCACCTGAGTGTTTTATGCCAAAAAGGTGTTAATTGTTTAAAGCAAGCTTGTTTACAGATAATTGGCAACAATTATCAAGTTGATGAGCTTCACAGGGCATTGGGATAATTTAGTACCAACCTAAAGTGACAGACAGCATTTCTAAAATGTTGCTTATTTTAGCAGAAAACAGTTTAAGACAGACTCATTTCCACATGGCTCAGCTGACAGCCAGCTTCCCACATAAATTCATGTTGAGTACGTTCTCCAAATGTCCCTGAACAGAATAGGCTATATTACTGAAAGCCACTTCTTGTTTGAAATATGTTCTATTAAATACTTTTTCCTACACTGTGCCACATTTTTTTGAGCAGTATATTGAACTCAAATTAAAATCTCAACTTTTTGTTGAGATCTCCCTGTCTCAATGGAGTCTAATAAACATGTATTTGATTCAACAAACCCTTATAAAACAGTACAGTGTTCCCTGCGCTGTGCTGATAAAAAGCGGACTAAGAGACTAATCCTAATCTTCAAAGAGGTAACTTGATAGAAGTGATGCAAAGGAATGAATCAGAAGAAACTTCATGGAAGGGACACGACTTGAAATGGAATCTGAAAGATAGAGTAGAGCTTCAGAGGGTAAAAGAGCATGCTTAGAAACAAAATCAATAAGCAAAGATTAAGGAGAAATAAAACGCTGGCTACTCAAGGGCCCAAAATGGCATGTAGAGGAATGGTTAACTAATAGATAACTAGTTAGCTAATTGAGGTGGCTCAGTGGCAGAGCACTTGCCTTGCATGCATGAGGCCCTAGGTTCTATTCCTCAGCACCACATAAGCAGAAAAAAAAAAGCCAGAAGTGGCACTTGTGGCTCAAGTGGTAGAGTGCTAGCCTTGAGCTGAAGAGCTGAGAGACAGCACCCAGGCCCAGAGTTCAGGCCCACAACCGGACCCCCCCCCAAAAAAAAAAACTATGAGAGACTGGCTGTAACATATAATACCTGTGATCAAGAAGAGTTACAATAGTGGCATTGAATCTATTTAAAACTTATTTAAGAATTAATACAAATACACATTTTCAGGCATTGCAGGCATAGGTTCTACATAGCCAAATAAGTAATTGTTTAAGACCTTCCCACAAAATTCTCTAACAGACAATTCATACACATATAGTGATGCCTCATTTTCTTTATTGTTTCCATTTCTTATTGGCCACTAACTAACCTACATTAAACATTTACAAGAACACATTAAAAGATTGTTTTACTTGCCTAATTTATTGTCTGTCTTCCTAAACTAGATAAAGTTTTTAAATCTGTTTTGTTCACAGCTATATCTCACTGTCACTGAAAGAACACTATTCCATGAATGAATACACATATGAATAGAGATATAAATTACGGAAATCTAAAGGAGTTATTATCAGAAACAAAAAAGAGACAAACTCCTATAAATGATGATTAGACAGGATAAGGGACAGGTTATGGCATCAATGGCATCTATTAATTTAGCCATGTCTTCTACAAACTACTTTTCTCTCATCTGTAAAATGACACTTATATATGTGCCCATGGTACGAAGTAAGTCCTCAATTTAATTAGGTAAAGAGACAGAATTTTTCTGCCAGATCTATGAAATAGCCAATTTTTTGTTATACCACTGTACGTTTTATAGATGTGGTTAAAATCATTTACCCAGGAAGAACTTGTATTGTAATAGACATGTTTCTATTGAAGGACTGCTTACAAACAGCAGCTCTCTTATTTTTTTAATCAAATATCATGAGCCAGGTCACAGCCTCATCCAGATGGAGAAAGGAGAGTCAAGGCCAGAGTGTCCTTGATCAATTTCTCTGCACTAGCTTTGCAATGATCCAGAGAGCTTTTTTCCCCAAAGGCTCCCCTACACTACTTTAAAATTACGTTATCTGGATGTTTTTTGATAATGAGTTTGAGCTAAGAATCTCAATTACAATGTTATTTTCTTAAAACCACCAACATTGTTTTTATTAAGGCTAATGCTATATTTCCATTTAAAAGTTCTTATCCAGTCCTTCTAAATACAATATATACAATCCTGTTAAAGATTGTACAATTCTAAGAGATGTGTAAGTATTGAGAAGAAATGACGATTTTTGAATAAAAGGTATTTTAGATAATGCAAATGAGTAATAAAAACTAATTGTAAAGTCCTTTGGAAATATAAAATTACTTAGATATTTTCAGTGCTACTATCTGCACATATCCTAATTCATTATTAGTTAACATTTATATCCCAGTTGGCTGGCATTATGGCTTCTGAGCCACAGGGCGATCGAGAGATCATGCCATCTGCTTCATTGCTGGAGGCACTGGTCTCCAGAGGTCACTTACCATGATTATGAATATGGGCTCAAAGGAGGCAATGACTCTGAGTCCTCAGAGGACAGAAGCTCAAATGTTCTTCTTCCAATTCTCTTGCTGATTTACTGGGCAACTTCTTAGCAGGAGACTCTTAACCTTGAGCTATCTCTTTAACCCAATCTTTAACAGATTTGATAAGGGCAACATTTTACTCTCTCAGGCTTTCACTGTTCTATTACTTTTTTTTTTCTGTATTCTCTTCTCCAGGGATATTACTTACCATCCACAAAGGTGTTACCTGAGTTAATTATGATTCCACAATATTGTAATGCTAAAAAATGATGATTCCCACATCTATGAATTATGAGCCATTGAATAAAAAGTTCTAGTTCATTCTTCACAACATTATAAAGTTTTCAAAGAAGAATTTAGTAAATGCTGATCTATTCATGCCTATGTATTGTCTATTTAAGTACAGTAATTCAAGAGGTTTTTAATTTCCACTAATTATTAATAATAGTCTTGTTTTACAAGAAGAGCATAAGAAGCAGTCACTTTGACATGTGCTTTTTTATTTACACAAGGTCTCTGCCTCGTTTTTCTCCTTCATTGACTCCTTCCCCCACCATGAAGTTTTAAATTCAACCCATCAGAGATTTCCTCCCATGTGTTATGTATTACTCCCTCCAGACATTCTCTTTTTAAAAGCTAATATCATAAAAGAAGTAGGATATTAGGATACAGCCAATCACAAGCACTGTGGGAAGACTCCTGGGCAGTAGGACCTCAAGAGCATTAGTTGTTTAGAAGCTGGCAGAGTTGGAAAATGGAGGAAGCAGGTATCTCAGACAAACTTCACCACTTCACGGTTATGCCAAGGGCAGATTTCCAGTAATAGGTTTTAGCTCTGTGTGGTAGCAATGGTCAAACTCAATTGAAAAAAAAAAGTAAGCTTACTGGTTTAAATTTTAAACCTTGACCAAAAACAAAAACAAAAATACCCCAAAACAAACAAAAAAAAACTGTCCTGAGTAAAACTTCACATTTCTATGCAAACTGTTACCAGAGTTTGATGTCTTACAGGCATCTACAAATTGCCCATTCATACATCCCATGGTTTCCCTTATTTGCAATAACTAGTGTATGTCTAGGATAATCTTTATTACTTTTAAATCAGGTGGAAGAAGGCCTCGTGACCAGACCCAGTGACCAGACATAGCACAGAAAAATGGATCACAGAAGCAAAAAGGACTCTAGGCTCTGACTTTGCTAACTTTGTGCTCATAGTTGTCTGAGATCAAATACACTGCCATCATTTCATCATGTGCCAGGACAGAGTTCATGGAAACAATGGAGGGCAGCATCTGCCCTCATCAGAAACATTATCTAATGTATTTCCTTGTCACAACAAATACAAATCTTTTCCAAATTTTTGTGTCATTACTTTTTTCTCAGTGTTGCCCAAGTCTGTATAAAGAAGCATTCAGAAATGTAATGTAGGCTAGGTGTCAGGTGGCTCATGTCTATTATCCTATCTCAGGAGGCTAAAATCTAAAGGATCCAGCTTTGGAAGGAAAGTTTTGAGACTCTATTTCCAAAATAACTAGCAAAATGCCAGATTAAAGATATGGCTCAAGTGGTACAAAGCCAGCCACAAGCAACAAAACCAAGTGATAACATCATTCACTGAGTTCAAGGCCCAGTACAAGCACACATTAAAAAAAAAGAAGGAAAGAAAAAAAGATGAAGAAATGTAATGTGAAGCTAAGATCCAGATTGCTGTTCATAGCCAGCCCAGGCAACACAGTTTGTGAGATTGTGTCTCCATAATAGCCATCAAAATCCAAGTTGCAGGCATTGTTCATATGGTAAAGTGCCAGCAGAGTGAAGGTCAAGGCGAAGAAGCCCAAGGCCCTGAGTTCAAAACCCCAATGCTTCCAAAAGAAAGCAAAGAAGGAAGAGGAAATGTAGTCTGTAGAGGTAAAGTCATCCAGAATTTGAATCAAATTCCACGAATTTTTAGCCAAATGGAGCATGTATCAGTTTGAAAAGCAAGTTAAATGTGCAAATAATTATAAATTTATGTATCAAATATACTTTCATGTATTTGATTTATACTATGGTCTCGCTCTTCAGAAAGTACCACATAATTTAAGGATAAAGGATAGAATTATTTCATCAGCAATAGAGTACATTCTTCTTTCTACATATAATATTAAATAAAAATTTTAATTAATGGTAGGACATTCTATAATTTTGGAAAGTAACCAAGACTCACATCATGAAATAATAAATAAAATATGAAATTATGCTGAAAACATGGTAATAAATAACTAAATCTAGCTAAACCTTACTCTCCCATATGAAACAAGATTTACAGAACACCAGCTCACCATACATTAATGCTTTGCTGAAACTTTTCATTAAAGCCCACTTAGAAATTTATGTAGGGCTGTACCATTTTAGGCTACTTGCACCTGCTCTTGGGAATACACACACCATGTTCTCCTCTAGAATATCTTTCTATACTATGACTCAGTGTACGTGAGGAGTCAGCTCTAGACATCAATCTTTGGTACTTGCATGTTATTAACTAGATTAACTTTCTATTCTCATTGCATCATTCTGAGCACTGCGTGCGTGCGTGCATGTGCGTGGTGTGTGTTGTGTGCGTGCATGCATGTGTGTGTGTGTGTGTGTGTGTGTGTGTGTGTGTGTATTCTCCACTGACCTCAACATTTTTTATTTGCTTTTTCCAGTGCCTACAATGTGATTGACCATTAACAGGGCAGTAAGAAGATTGTTTACCTTTTTAACAAAAAGTTCCTATTTCATTGAAAGAAAATATGTCCAGCAAGTTCACTATGGTACAGAGTGCATTACTTAAAATTATCATTACCTGCCTCCCATCATGATAAATTTCAGTGTGCCTTAAGGAAATCCTTTCTACTGTTATATTTTCAGTTTTTCATAATGTTCAGTATTATTTTTGAGCATAGTGACAAAATGTAACACTAGGAATAAAGAGTCCAAAGGTGTTCCATTTGTCATGAGTATTGTATTTAGCAATTTGAGTTCTATTCAGAAGCAGACCCCATCAATTATCTCATATATTTATCAGAATTCAATATAAAGGGAAAATTTGTCTTTAAAAAATATGAAGCAAGCAAGAAGTAACTATGTTATTATATGAGCAAATTAACTGTCAAAAACAACTTAAAAGACTCATCAAATAACATCTTACCTTAAGAAAGTAGCTTCACAAGTAGAGTTTAATTGAAGTAACTTCTCCATGGTACTTACATTTTAGTAACTTACAAACTATAATTTAATCAAAAACCTCTAATTAAAACACAAATATTTATTTGCTTATCTTCTTATTCATATCATTTGTCCTATGTCAACTAAAATACTATCTCTAAAAAGAACAATTTTTAAAAATATTAATGTAAACTACAATTCCAGAACCACATAACTCCTACTAAAAATGTTATATCCTGCATTGATATTTGCAATTGATGGAATGACCAAACATAAAATATGATAAAATTCATCTCAGACTAAAACTGCTTTGAAGTAAAATTGTTCAACTATACTTATGCCTAAACCATTCTTTCATTCCTTCTTGTACCTTTTACTGTATTGAACTAGAATTTTCAAGCTTCAACTAACATAAATATCACACTAAACATGTAGTAATAAAAACATGTGAGCCATGTTCATTTTCCAATATAGACACGATAACTGTGCATGACAGCCTGAGATTTTACGTGTGTAAATTCCCAAATGATGCTGATGTTTCTGGTCTGGCAACTACATGTTGAAAACCACTGATCCAGGTAATGAGTCCATAGAAATACCTGCCATGACTCCAGATCTCTGCATCCATATCAAGCTCATCCGCCCAGGTGCTCACTGGGCATCCTAAAGGATCTCTGAAATGCACAATGGTTTATGCTACCAATACCTGTTTCAGAAAAATGTGCCATCATCAAGCAGGTTGCTTGAGTATGAAGCCTAAAAGTCATGTTTGACTCTTCTTTCTCTCTGGCCACATCTAAGTAATTGCCAGGAAAAGCCTATTTTCTTCCTAAACATCTTCCCAATATACCCACTTCACTTTCTATTCACTACCAATCTGACCCAAGCTGTATTATTATCTCATGGTAATTGTCTCCGAACTAAATACATATTCTATGTTTGCCCCCATTCAACGGATTTTTCAGTAGTACAAATACAGTAATTGTTTTAAAACATAAACATTGTTGGGCTGGGAAGGTGGCTCAGTAGTACAGTGCTTGCATGCATGAGGCCCTCGGTTCGATTCCTCAGCACCACATAAGCAGAAAAAGCCAGAAGTGGTGCTGTGGTTCAAGTGATGTAGAGGGCTAGCCTTGAGCTTAAGAGCTGAGGGACAATGCCTAGGCCCAGAGTTCAAGCCCCATGACAGAAAAATAAATAAATAAATAAAAATAAACATTGTGATGTTAAAACTTTCCCGTGACTTACACTTTTAGAACAAGATCTAAAAATCCTAAATATATACTTCTACACTAGCATTTTATGATTATTTTGTACACACTTTCCAAACTAATTATGGCAGTCTTCTGGTACATCTTACTTTATCCTAATTAAGAGTTTTGTTTATGCTGATGACTCCATATATGTTCTCCCCTGCTTTTTCTACCAAACTCTTCATATACTTTAGGTATAAGCTTAAATGTCATGTCTAATGCATATCTCTTCTGATACCCATAGTCAAATTTCGACTACTATATTTTCGCAAGGTAGTCTGCACTGCCCCTTGAGTATAATTAGTAAGATTTAAAATTGTTTATTCATTAAACATTTACTTCAGCAGCTAAGCTTATCAGGACTCTCATGTCTGCTCACCATTTCAAGCACAGGATCTTAGACAGTGCTTAACATAGAATAAGCACTAACTGACAGATACATAGGCTATTGTAAAAATTACAGCATGCCAATAGAGATGGGAAGTGATAAAAGCAGAAAAGAGCTAGTCAAATTTAGGGTAATATCTAAACTGGGCTTTCTCACACAAGACAGCACCAAAAGTACTCATGTAGACCTCTTCTCTGGACCCCTTCTAGATTCCAGGACCAATCTTGGCCATTGATAGAAAGGTAAACACTTAGAAATCAGTTTCTCACTTGCTCAACAACCCTCTGACACTGGCTTAACTATTCTGAGTCAGTTTGTTATATACATATACATGTATACATGCATATATATGTGTATATATATATATATATATATATTATTTGTCCCAAGACTATTTCACTGATACCCCAGCACTTTTCAAACCCTTTGAAATTGCATTAATCCTGACTTTCAAAACATTGTAATCTCTCATTATTGAGGAAATAAAAATAAACCCTAGACTAACCCCATCATATCATTCCAAATAATAACTATCTACCTGATCTCAGAAACTAGCCTTCTCTCAACTCACCATCTTGCTGTAAATGAAAACTTATGCAGAATCAATATAAGCCTTTAAAAAGAGTCAGACTGCTAGTCTTCATACTCATAGACTCATCACTTACTGAAAGCCATCCACAGAATCTCTTCCAAAAAACTCCTGTCTAGATTTTGCTCCACAATTCTTACTTTTGGTCTTTGTGGGAGCTATGGGAAGTTCTTAAGTTAACTCTCTTCTATTCACTCACTGAAATATTGATATGGAACCTAGATTTGGGGGATGCAATAATAAAATGAATCCTTGTTGTCTTGCATAAAACAAACAAGTTCAAATTATAATTATGGTGTAAGATGTTCTAAGAGCTCAATGATTAGCTAATTTACCCAGTAGTAAAGGAGACTATACTGGAGCCTTGAGAGATGATCAGAAATTAAAAGTGTTTTAAGCAAGAATGGAAAGATCATTACAGGCAGGAAGAATATTCAAAAGAAGATACAAAATCACAAAACATCATAGGCTTTTAGTGAAATAAATATACCTTAGCAATGTTGGACTATAAAGTATGAACCCCAATATAGTGGGTTTGAACCTGCCAGAGAAAACATAGCTTAAATCATGAGCAGCCCTATTTAAAATATTAAGGAGCTCAATATGAGCTTGTGGCTTCACAGAGAAGATATGCAAAACTGAGTATAATACAAGGTGAGTAGCCTAAAGGATGTGGTAGACTATAGGACAATGTTATTGTAGCATGGGTATGAACAGAGCATATAAAGTTCAGCTTTGATGTGCAGGTATATTGCTGTGGGATTTCAGAAGTTGGGTATATTCAGTAAACATGAGAGAATACTTCCTGATTTAGCACATCTTATAGATGAGTAAGTGTGGGACATACAGAGATCAGCATTAGGAGCATTCAAGGCTGAGGGGAAAATATGGCCAAATTCACAAAGGCATATGGTATAATCTTAGGACTAATACTCACGTTTCCCTTGGAGCTCAGGTAGCACAATGGCAGGGAGTGAAAAGGGTGTATGTTTAAGTAGGTCTGATCCTAATGCAGGGAGGATACAAATTCTTGAGTTGTAGTTTGATTTCTAACAAGCTATATTTTGCATTAACCTTAGAGGTCTCTCAGAAGGTTTTTCATAAGAGGAAAATGTGCTTTTCTAACTTTGCCTTTGTTGACTCTGTCAATATCATTCAAAATTATTTGCACTTGAAATTTACTTACACATGTTTTCCACAGAAAAGAAAAAAATCAATGTAGGTCTAAATACAATATAGTAGCTACCTCAAAAAGTAAAAATGGCGATAGTAATCAAAAAATTCCTACAGGGAAAAAGCTGTGCAGTCTCTGATCAAGTAGGATCCTATTTTTCAGAAATAAAAATCCATCATTACATAATAGAAAACATTAAAAACTTTCATTAGATAGAAGATTAAAATGAGCTTTAAATAAGATGAACTCATACTAAGAATTTTTTACAGTAACTGAAGAGAATCTTAATTATTTTACTTACTTTACTTGAACCTTCTAAAAACCTTATTGCCAGTAATTTGGGCTGATAAATGTAGTCAATAAAGAAGAGCCTCTACTTTTACACTCTTCCTTCAAAGCCTGTCCCTCTTGTGGTTTTTCCGATAAGCTATTGTTAGATTCATTTACAGTAAAATAATTACCAGCTCCCTAAGCAAGGCACATAGCAGGTTATCTATTGTCCCTCTGAGGACTCGTGGACTGTTCTTAACAAGCATTCTAAATTACAATAGCAGCTTTATTGCAATTAACAAACAGACAGGAATCACCAATCCAGTTATATCTCAAAAGAGAGGAGGTTTCTGAAGTATGTTGCTATGGTTGTTTTCTGAACAACTATTTTGCAACCCTAAATTCAAAGACCAATCTCTAAGCAAACAGGCATGTGCAGACATGAAAGGTCAGCGGCATTCCCACCAGTATGTAAAACATTCATGTTTGATCATTTCCAGCTCTATCTGTTTAACATCCATCTCCCAAACTCTGATCCCAAAGCAGAAGCACCAAGGCTCAACTCTGTCTCTCCTCTTTCACTGACAGTCTAATCTTGAGAGGTGTCAAAATTAAAGTTGGTAAGTTTCCAGCCTATCTGAATTCTTTCATGTTTATAAACAGCCAATTGCTTTTTCATAGGAATCCCTAGAAGGCTCAGAGAGGATCTTCACAGACAGACTTAATGAATGCAGGTCAGTGCCTGTAAAGTAAGAACACATTGCCCACTAATGGGGTGGATGTTGGATGACACAGGGGCTTGGCCCAAATGCCTCATTCTCTGCAAATGAGAGTACGGTACTCATAAGCAATTCTACCGATAAATCCAAATATGTCCAAGAAGTAGAAGCTTGTAAAAGAAAAAAGGAAGTATGTGCTTTGGGTTGAATTTCTGATGTATTTATATTAGAATCATTGTTTCCTCACTCGTGTTTTTATACTTCACCCACTTTCTACAACTACTCACTACATTAAAAATTCCTGGTTGTGATCACTGAAAGAAAGTAAGTAATTTCATTGAAAACTAATAATAAAACTTCCAATCTTAATAAAACAAAAAAGATTCTTATTTAGTCCGGAGAATGATTTTGTGTGTGTGTGTGTGTGTGTGTGTGTGTGTGTGTGTGTGTACACACATACATACATTTGTCCATGTGCAGGTGTCCATGAATTCTTCACAAGGCAATGTAATTAAGTTGTAACATATACACTAGTGGTATCTCTCTTTTTCTATCTGATGGCACATGTAGAAAATAATAAGTTTTATATAGAACATGGGGAAACATAAACTTGCTTGCACTAGAGGTCACAAGGCTGAAGACTTCAACAGCTCTCTAACACTTCATCTCTACCCAACCACAAGCCATTACTTTTGGAAAATAACACTAGTTTTTACACACACACACACACACACACACACATACCCAGAATTGATTATTTTGAAAATAAAAAATTACCTGAAACCACACCATTTGGGAAAATGTTAATACTTCAGTAAGGCTTCAGTAATGCTTCATTCCAGTTCTCTCTCTAGTAGAAGCTTGCTAATAAGGCAATATTTATACATGTTTTTTTATAACAATAGAAGCTTTTAGTCTTTAAGATTTAAATTTGAAACAGAGAAAGGAAAATTTACTTAAGTATAGTCTTTTATTCATCACATAATTTTTTACATTCTAGATCATGTGCATTATTATTGCTTGCATACCCCAATAATCTATTATTTTTCATGATCAAAAGTTTCTCTTTGGGAATTATACCTTAGTAGGCCGCAGAAAATTTTAAACTCTACGTCCAATCCAATTTTCAAGGTATCTTATTGTTCTTTTTTTTCATCTTATTGTTCTTAACAGATTTAGACACTGTCATTTTTAACAGTTTCCAAGTCATTGAAACAAATTTCTATGAGAATAAAATATTTTCCCTAATCCTTAAGAAATGAAACACAGAGAAGTGGACTTGAATGACCTAAATAATCAATAACAGGTAATGCCCATAAGCAGTCAGTCTGTTGGGAGCAAGTCTCTTACGCTTTTATAATCACAGATATTCATAAGTATTATTGAATCTGATTTTAGTTGTGGAAAATAAATCTTACATAGCAGAGGTTATTTTACAGAGGTTGTAAGGCTTAATCAAGACATTCAAAATTGGGTGGGATTAGTAAAACATAGTATTGAACCAAGTGAAGTCGTGGGCAGATAAAAGGATAATTCACCATGATAACATCACAAAAAATATGCCTAAATTGTTCTGAGCATGTTAACCGCACATGTGACCTTAGTTGAAATTAAGTTAGAATTTTAATGAATATCCTAAATTGAGAAAGTTACAAAATCCAAAGACAAATCTTTTGGGGAGAGAGAGAGAGAGAGAAACATAAAGGTGAAGACCACACATAAAGACAGAGATTACTTCTACAAACAGAAGGATATCAGGGTTTGCCTACAGTCACTACAAACTAAGATCGTGTGGTAATCTCTTTCATAAATGCCAGGAAGAACTAAGCATGTAAACAAACACCTTGAGTGTAGAGTTCCTTCCTCCAGCATCATGTGAAAATTGCCTTCTCTTTTTGGCCATTCTGTGTGTGTTACTTCATGAAGCAGTCAATAGAAATGAATAGCTCAACTATTTGTCACAATGTTTCCCAAATGCTGCACATTGTCTTGCTCTAATAACAACCATATTGGATAGAATTTTTAATGCCTCCATTTTTCAGATGTAGAAACTAAGGCATAAAAAGTGTCTGACTTCAGATCACACAGGGACAAAGCCAGGACCTAAACTCCAGAAAAAAAAAAATTGGTACTATAACATGTGGCTTTGACTCCTATATCACACTGTTTTTTCTGTAAACAGCAAAGTATCATTGAAGGTAAAAAAAAAAATTGTGTGTGTGTGTGTGTGTGAGTGTGTGAAAGAGGGGGAGGGGACTAGGTTAGAGAGATCTTAAGAAGATAAATGATTTTGTTGTTATATAACCTAGCATGTTAACAACAAATTGCCAAATCCATTGGATCCCAATACAACCTGTACCTAGCGTCTACGTACTTTTCTCAATCTTCAGTGCTACTAACCCAGAATTAGGTATCAGTATTACTCACCCTAGTAGTCTACTGCATCTACTCTTACCATTTCAAGCTGTTCTTCACATTCAGAAGCCACATTTGCTTATTCAAAACAGGTTATCTCATTCTCAAAATTATCCATGAATCCCAGTGCTCTTAGAAGAAAACAGAAGTCTTCCTATCATTATTTCCACTTTCATTATATTCTACCTTTAATGGCCTCCTTTGTCGTCCCTGTCTCTGAGTCTTTTCACTTGAATTCTTTCTTCATACAGTCTCTTTCCCAGTTTCTAAATTACTAGTTATCCAGAATGTCCTTCAAGTATCAATTCAATGGTCATCTCACAGAGGTTTGTACTCAACAGCCACTTAGATTGGTGTCTTTTGTACATATATCGCTCTTTTGTACTTATATAGATCTTTTCAAAGTGTGATCATCTTTTATTTACCTGTTTACTCTTTCTCCCAACATAGACCAGAAGATCCTGTCAAGTTACTTTACCACTGAAACAACTTTCTTAACACAGGGGCTGGCTCAAATCACACCTTCAGAAAGATCTATGGCAAGGAATAAAGAAAATGAGTGATTAGCTGGTATTGTGGGATACTGTCTGGATAGTAAAATATGATATAATAGCCCAAATTGAGAGGTATTGCCATATACTAGTGATGAGAGTGTCTACAGGCTTAGATGAGGAGCAGTGAAAAGGTGAAATTTAGAAAACTGTAGAGGATAGACCATTAAGTACACAGAATTTAACAACTAAAAGTATTGAAAATAAAAAATTGTCACAAGCCTTAAAGTTTAGGTTAATGAAAGACTTTGAAGGCATTTAGAGTTGAGCCTTCATAATATAGCTTCTGATATACGGATGGATAGCTTCTGATGGTTGGATCTACAACCATCACCAAACACAGCCTAATTACCCAGTAGAGATACCTAAGAGGCTTAATGAGGTTCATTCCCCAATGGGACCCAAAAAAGTTATTTTTGCCAAAATTAAGCATATGTATTATTTTATCCAAGTTTATTGTACAAAACAGTGTGTTTCAGAATTACATAATGCATGTATGCAGCTGCATGTCAGGGGAAAAGGATGACTTCTGAGTCTTTCAAAAATATCCTCAACTTCATGGCAAAAATCAGAGCTCCACTGAAAGTGATAGGGCATTGAAAGGAAGCCATAAAAATAGTAGAAAAACTGATGTCTTTATAAGCATTATGGGATGCTATTAAACAATAGCAATATGTGCTTCATAATTCTTCCTAAGTTACTTGATATTGTTTGGATTTTTAATACCTTCAAGCATATACCATCAAAGTTTTCAGTATTCAAAGCAGTGTCTAAAACAGAAAAGGCTTGAGCTTCAGAACCTTCAACATTTCAAGCACTGTGCTAGGTACTAGAAAAGTACCTAGGATAGCTTCAAAACATTGCTATTAAGGAAAAGAGATATACATACATACAAAAATTGTAGGAAGGGACAAGAAAGATTAACTCTGGCAGGATAGCATGAAGAAACCACTGTTTAGAGCTCCAGTGAAACTGGTTAAAAAAAAAAAAACTAAACCGGAAAAAAGAAAACAGTCCTGAGGGCATATAGTAAATGAAGAAACATTTTTTTAAAGTTTGTAATGGAAAGTCAGCATTTAAACCAAGATTACTCCCCTCTTCCCCATTCCTAGTTCACAGGTAAAGAAGGTGCTTTACGCTGTCCCTGAGCTTCTTTTGCTCAAGGCAAGCATGCTACCACTTGAGACACAGAGTCACTTTTGGCTTTTTTGAGTAGTTTATTGGCGATAAGAGTCTCACAGACTTTCCTGGCTGGCCTGGCTTCAAACTGTGATCGTGAGTAGCTAGGATTATAGGCATGAGCCACTGGCACTCAGCTCATAATGATTTTAAAAAGGGAAATACTTTAGGAATATATAACAAAAACAAACACATGTGTAGGTGACAATATTACCCTAAATACATGAAGTAAAAACTGATGAAACAAAGGCAAAAATTGATTGTTTCACAGTAACAGGGATGTTAACACTTTATTTTTCCATATACAGGAGACCATCAAAAAAAAGCAAGCTTGAAAATCACTATAGGCCAGCTAACTTAACATAGTTCTATAAAATGCTCTAAACCACAACTGCACACATATGTTTTCAAAGCACATGCAGAACATTCTCGAGGGTAGACCATATGCTTGGCCATAAAACAAACCTCAATAAATTTAAACGAGTAAAAAAAATACAACATATGTTCTCAGACACCAATGGGATGAAAGTTAACATCACTACCAGGGGAAAAAATTGGGAAACTCAGAAATAGGCAGAAATTAACATAGTACTAAATAATCAATTGGTAAATGAAGAAACATGAAGGGAAGACTGGTTTCAGAACACCACTGTAGTGTGGCTGAAATTAGGAAAGCAACTCCATTTGTAATAGCCCCAAATTAACTTAACCAAAGAAGTGAAGGACCTCTATTATGAAAACTTTAAAATCTTGGAAAAGGAAATTAAAACAGAACTTAGAAAATGGCAAAACCTCCCATGCTCCTGGATTGGAAAGATTAACATCGTGAAAATGGCAATACTTCCCAAGGCTACCTACAAATTCAATGCGATACCTATCAAAATTCCAACCTCATTCTTCAAGGAAATAGAAGAGGCAATCCAAAAATTCATATGGAACAATAAAAGATCTCGAATAGCAAAAATGTTCCTCAACAGAAAGAACACTGCTGGAGGAATATCAATAGAAATTTCAAACTCTACTATAAAGCCATAGTAATCAAAACAGCTTGGTATTGGCATAAGAACAGACCTCAGGACCAATGGAATAGAAACCCAGAAATGAACCTACAGACCTATAGCCATCTAATCTTCAATAAGGGAGCTAAAACAATAGAATGGAAGAAAGACAGCCTCTTCAGTAAATGGTGCTGGCAAAACTGGTTAACTGTAGAAAACTAAAGCTAGATCCTTATATATCACCCTGCATCAGAATCAACACCAAATGAATCAAAGACCTCGGAGTCAATGCAGACACTCTGAAAACATTACAGGATGGAATAGGAGAAACCCTAGGTCTCCTTGGCTCAGGCCGAAATTTTCTGAATAGAGACCCAGAACACAACAAATCAAAGAAAGGTTGGACAAATGGGATTACATGCAGTTGCAGAGCTTCTGCATGGCAAAGGACATAGCTAGCAA
>NW_012267288.1:9540090-9544494 GCF_000151885.1 Dipodomys ordii | reverse complement strand
ATTTTGCTAAGAACACTATTGTAATCATTTAGGCACAGAAAGAGCTGTAGATGGTAGACATAATTATATTTAGAAAACTGTAAGAAAGCTCTTCAGAGCAGACAAGGTAAGAAGATGAGTATTGAAGGGTGAATATTAGTTTCTATGGTAAGGAGAAAGAGAATGAAAAACATAAAGAAGATTCCTACGAAAGCAGATGGCACTCAAGTGAATGATAATTTCAGGAAGAATGAGAAATTCCTCATGGATATACTATAAGGCTTATGGTGGGAAGATAGTGGCTAGTGAAGACAATGACACTGGAATGAAATATTAGGCCCAAATATTAATTATGAAGACTGGTACCTCATTCAAGTTTTAAAAGAAGATATAACACAAGACCTGTATTTTACATCATATTCTTTTTGTTGTTGTTGTTGTTTGTTGTTTGTTGAGTACTGTCCCTACAGCACCATAGAACCACTTCTGGCTTTCTGGTGGTTAATTGGAATATCACGGAATTTCCTGCCTGGGCTGGCTTTGAATTGTGATTCCTCAGATCTCAGCATCATGAGTATCTAGGATTACAGACTTGAGCCACCAGTGTCTGACTATCATATTCTCTCTCACAACATTCATGTACTTTGCAGTTGTCTCTTCAGTACATAAAACAACTCTTTCAGTTCAGGTAAAATGCTCTGTACTTGTTATGGCCCTGCTACTTGCTGGAACAATGCCAGGGACAATATAGCAATCTGAGGAAACACTTCTTATTTTACTATGCAAGCAGATCAAGACTTCTAGCAATATTTACTCATAAAATGAAGAATTTTAATCCATGCCCTAAAATGAGTTAGTCTTTCTGAATATCTAATGTAATCGAACAAATTATAGATTTTATATAAATTTTATTTCCTTACTTTTTAAAGCCACTAGGAAAGAAGTTTTAATATCCTTGGCTCTTCACAAAGAGCAGTATTTTCTAAAAAATAACAATTTTGTACAAGAGTATTTCACTTTAACATACCCATTAATGGACACAGTGCACCTTGATCCTGCCATCCTTCTCTTCTTTCCCCATCTTCTTTCCCCATGGACTTTCCTTTTTCCATTTCCCACATGTATGTAAATCATTATGGCTATATTCATCCCATTCCATTCTTCATTCTCCTGCTCCCCTCCTACAACTAACCATACTCCAGTTGAGATATATTTCAACTCCCTAATGTTCTTTATTTATTACACTGCATGTTAATTATTCAAAGAGGTATCACCATGGTACCTCATACCTACGAATACATGTTTTGTGGTTGTATTAACACATATATATGAGAGAAAACTGTAACCTTTTTTCCTTGTGAACATAGTTTACATCGGTTAATATGAGGTTTCAAGGTCCATCCATTTCCCTGCAAATAAAATTTCTTTTCATCTTGGCTAAATGATAGTATGTCTTATTGATCCATTCATCAGTTTTATATAGGGCATCTAGGATATTTCCCAAGCTTAGCTATTGTGAACAACTTCAACAAACATGGATTTGCAGGTACCACTATTATATTCTAGCTTAAAAGAAAAAATATAAAAAGAATACAAATAGGAGGGGGAGGGAAGGGATAGTGGGAGAACAACAAGGGAGAGGTTAACAATGCTCAACAAGAAATGTACTCTTTGCCTTACTCATTTAACTGTAACCCCTCTGTATAGCATCTTAACAATAAAATAAAATAAACCACAAAAAAGAATGCAAATAGGAAAAGAAGTCAAATTATTCTCTACCTAAAAGACCCTAAAGATTCCATTCCAAAACTTTGGCAACCTAGCAGGATACAAAATCAGCATGCAAAAATCAGTATCTTCTCTATACACAAACTATGTATAAGATGAGAGATAAATTAGGAAAACAACACTATTCACACTAGTGCCAAAAAAATAGGAATAAACATAGCCAAGGAAGTAAAGGGACTCTACAATGGAAACTATAAAACCTTTTGAAAAAGAAATAGGAGACACCAGAAGATGGAAAGACCTCCCATGTTCCTAGATTGGCAGAATCAATCAAGAAAGTGCCCATACTGCCCGATGTGATCTACAAATGTAATGCAATACCTATCAAAAATCCCAATGACATTTTTTCACAAAGATAGTCAAAGTAATCTTGAAATTAGTATGTAAGAATATATAAGCCCCAAATAGCCAAAGCAATCTTGAGCAAAAGTAAAGGAATGCTAGAAACACCACTAGGCCAAATTTCTAACATACAGCCACAATAACACCAATAATCTGCACACAAATCTACCAAAAGACCAATGGTACAGACTAGAAAACCCCAGATTAGTCTATACAACTGCAGCCAACTGATTTTTTTAACAAATGAGGCCCAAGTTATATGTTGGGAGAAAGATAACCTCTTCAACAAATGGTGCCGGTAGAAATGAATAGCCACTGTAGAGGCCTAAAGGTGAAGCCATATCTCTCTCACCCTACACTAATATCAATTCAAAGTGAATCAAAGACATTAACATGAGACATAAAACTGAAACTTCTATAAGACAGAATAGGGAAAACACCAGAGCTTATTGGTATAGGATTAACTTCCTGAACTCCAGTAACTCAGCACATAAGAGCAAGAACTGGCGAAGGGAATTGCATCAAGATAAAAAGCTTCTGTACAGCAAAGAATGTAGTCATGAGGCTTACAAAGACAGTCTACAAAATGGGAAAATCTTTGTCAGCTATACATTTGACAGGACTAATAACTATAACAAACAAGGAGCTTAAAATTAAATCTACAAAGAATCAATAATTCAATTAATAAATGGGCAAAGAGCTAAACACACACTTCTTGAAAGAGGAAGTACAAATGGCTAATAAATACATGAAGAGATGTTCACATCCTTGGCCATAAAAGAAATGCAAATCAAACATGTAGCACTTTTTAAAGTGACCATGCTTAAAACAGAAGAAGATAAAGAAAGACACTAGAATCTTTGTTAATGTTATTTATAGCCAAAAGAATTTAAAACATTTCTGCATCTGAAAACCATGATAAAATCTGTACCACAGCAATATACTAATGATTAAACTTTACAGTAACAACACTAGATAATATTGTAGTGAAATAAAAGCACAAAAATTCACAAGTGGTCTGAAAGCATGAAGCCTTACCATAGACAATGGAAAAACTATCTCACATCTGCCCTAAGAAACTATAATGGCACACATGGGATAGAGCAGAAAAAAAAGGTACATAAAAGGATAGTGAAGCAGAAAAGACCATCTAGTTAAGTCATAATAGCAAATTTTCTGACTCAATCATTTGGTTTCATAATTTAAGCTCCATAGTCTGAAAACAAAAGCGTATCAAGCAGATGGTCAAGGCAGTCTAGGGCAAAAGAACGAGCACTGAAAAAGTAAAAAGGAATGTCTGTGGAAGTTCTTATAAAGGCATTATGTATTACAACTTCTCACTGAGGTAGTCAGGCAAAGGAAGCCAAGAGACCAAGACAGAAAGAAATGTGAAATTGGGGTGTGGAGAATGTTGTGAAGACAATTTGAAAGCCAATTCAAGAATCTTGGCAATACAACACATACGGCAATGTAGGGAAATAAGGATGACTTTGATTAAGAGTAGCAAGTTTGGCAAGGAAAGAAAGGTCATTAGACCTAATAATGACTCTGAACCTGAGATAATAAAACTTCCACAGATAAGAGAGGCAGCTGGCACCTACAACAAGAGAACGCTGAACGAGACACTGCTATTGAAGGGTCAGGGATTATGGCCACAAGGATAGCAAGGAGCAGGGAGGAACTGGGACAAGTGGCAATGGAGAACCCTTACCATGAGAGAAATTGTTGAATAATTTGGTAGAACAATGCTCTAGAAATAGTAAATAAGGAAAAATGACAATTTCCTCATATTTTTGTAACACTATTAAATAGAAGTAATCCTTCAATAAGGAGGGGTTTTTTTTGTTTTGGTTGTTTCTTTGTTGTTTTTGTTGGTGGTGGTGGTTGTGGGGCCTGAACTATGGGCCTGGGCAGTGTCCCTCAGGTTAAGGGTAGTTCTCTACCACTTGAGCCACAGAACCACTTTCAGCTTTTTCTGCTTATGTGGTGCTGAGGAATCAAACCCAGGGCCTCATGCATGCAAGGCAAGCACTCTACCACTGAGCCACCTTCCCAGCCTCAATGAAGAGTTTTCAGATCAGTAACAAAGGTTAAATGTCAAAAGGTACAGGACAATCATTTGTTAGGAAATGGAAAGGCTTGGAAAAAAATATTAAGTGAAGTAATCCAGGCCCAAAGAAACATAGGTCCCATGATTTCCCTTATTTGCAATATCTAGTATATGTCTGAGTCAAGCAGAAAAGGTCAGATAAGGTGATGTTAGGGAAATGAACCCTGAGATATGTATTCAAATTT
>NW_012267288.1:9510547-9539850 GCF_000151885.1 Dipodomys ordii | reverse complement strand
TGGGAAGGGTTGGGAAGGGGAAACAAAGGAGGAGCCTGCAATGCTTGATAAGAAATGTACTCATTATCTTGCCCATGTAATTGTAACCCCTCTGTAGAGTATTTTCACAATAAGAAAGAAAAGATACAAGACAATCATTAAGGAAACAGAGTAGATGTTTCCTTACCTCATGTATTTAGAGATCAACAACCCTCCAGTCCTGGGGCTTGAACTCAGAACCTGGGCTCTGTCCCTGAGCTTCTTCTGCTCAAGGCTAGCACTCTACCTTGTGAGCCACAGTGTCAATTCCAGCCTTTTCTGAGTGGTTTATTCTTTCATGACTTTCCTGCCACGGCCGCTCAGCCTTTTGAGTAGCTAGGATTGTAGACACGAGCCCAGCTGAATTTGAGCCTTATTTACTGACTTGCTATATCCTATTAGGAAGTTATTTAAAAAGAATAATGGCACACACATACTATCCTAAACTAGACTTCAATTTATTTCAGCTAGATTTATGAAGATAATGTATTCTAGATTGACAATATTCTATATTTATGCTTGTCAGTATTTAATTTGCATAACATTTTTCTCATGTTCATATTGAAATATAGATTCTGATTCAGTAAATCAAACATTGGATCTCAGATTCTGGATTTGAAACATGCTATCTGGTAAAAATTTCTGCTGGTACTCAGAGAAGTAAGAGTTACAAGAATCTAGATTTCACTATTTGCAAACTGTATATAATGAAGATCTGCCTTGGAGGGTTTCTCAAATTTTAATGTGTATATAAAACACTCTGGAATTTTATTAAAGTGTAGATGATGCCTCAGTAGTTTTAAAGTGAGATTGAAAAGTTCACATTTCTCAATACTCTAGGTATACAGAAACTATAAGCTTGAAGACTGCACTTCAAGTAGCAAGAGATTATAGAGCATACAATTTCACCATAGTTTTGCCTAATATAATTAATGTTGATAAATATTTCCTATCATCCAAACTGAGGAGCTTCTCTGGACATTTTTCCTTTTCCCTTGACCTCAGGAACTCAGGAGCTTCTCTTGACATTTTTTCCCCAAACATCAATGTAGTTTTCTAAAACTTACAATCATTAAAATGAAATCATTTGCCTAACTACCTAGTGAGTAGAGAAAGACAGTATCATGAAATAATTTCATCTTGGATTTGCCAGATAATGCATACTTTCTAAAAAATTTGTGTAATGTAAGTAAATCTTAAAGCCAATGAACTCCTTTTGAAAATCAAATGTGTTTTGGAATTTGTAAATATTCATTGCTTTCTTGCTTGCTGTAAATTCCCACAGGTCTATGTAGTTTCTTCTAACATTGCAATATGACAGAAGGTAAAGACAGATCAAGAGACTGAGTGAATTTATATCATGTTTTATGGTTTAAGATTATATAAGAAAGATACAAAAAATAAAAAATAATATATTTTTCTCCTAGTAAATGTGATGTACAACCCTAGAACCCTGAATATGTAATAACCATGCAAGGAAGACATATGGCTTGTATAAGAACATCAAATGTTTCCAACGAAACATTTGTTTAAGTTTCACTCTAAAAAGATTTATTAGAACAATTTAATTGGAGATTGGAAGACTTTCAAAATATAACAATTAGGCAAGAGTTTTGCCTCACATTATTTAAAGTGGCCACCCAAAATCAATATGACAACATAATGTATAGAGTTTTAAAAAAAATCTACAGAAAAGCCAACAAGTATTTAGTAACAACATTTGCCTAATATTATATTGGTCACAAATGGCTAATTACTTTAAGGGGAAGAAAAATAGGCAATTATAAACAGTAACTTCTTTGGTAAAACACAGTTTAAACAAATGTTCCTTAGAGACCCTTTCTAGCAGATTGCTTATTTAACGTGTTTATAAAGAATTTCAGTGTGTAGTTTCTAGTTCAGTCATGACAATGAGCTGTGAGCGAAGAGACTCCAAGAGACTTTTGATATGCTACAAGACTATGCATCTTTTCGGTTGGACAAACAATTGCAAATACAAAGAAACACATGTCAACAAGCCCTGGAGAAAGTCAAAC
Source organism: Dipodomys ordii (assembly GCF_000151885.1). NCBI lineage: Eukaryota > Metazoa > Chordata > Mammalia > Rodentia > Heteromyidae > Dipodomys > Dipodomys ordii. The sequence goes on along the minus strand of NW_012267288.1, from coordinate 9,537,796 downwards.
AAAATGAAGCACGATTCCTTGAAGGAGCCCAGCCTAACAGAAAAAGGGAAATGGAAATTAATGCCTACAATAAGTAAAATGAGGTTCAAAGAAGTCATGTATATAGAATCAGGAACCACAGGGATAAAGTGTCTGGGTTGAGGGCATCAGAAAGGTCTTCTCAAGTGAATGAGATCATCATGCAGGAAAGGAAAGCCTTGGAATAAACAGCATAAAGGCCTTTCAGAGAGGAGCAAGAACTTAACCTATGACATTTAGCATTATGTATTACAAGAAAAAAGTGAATGCACACAAGGCTAGGAAGGCAATCAAGATGCAGATTACAGAAAAATTTAAGTAAAATGCTACCATCTAATGGTTAATCTCAAAGTCATATGACCATTCAAAGAAGACTGCAAAAAAATTCAAAATAATAAAATAACCAGAAGTTACCATTTAAAAACCTACTCCTAATATTTCCTTAAGAGACATCTTGATGAAGTATGAGGAAAGCTTTTAAAATGATCTGCAGATGGAGGCCAAACATTGAAATATCAAGATAAAACACAAAGATTCAAGGCCATAAAATGGACTGGAAAAAGTTGAAATATATTAAATCCTAGCATTAAAAAATATTCTCTTCACTTTAGAGCTCAAAAGTATTTACTGCCTGTAATCCCTGGATTTAGGAAAATAAGGCAGGAAGATTGTGAGTTCTAGGCCAGCCTGGGCTACATAGCAAGATACTACCAAAAAATAAAAAATAAAAAACAAACACATCCTACAATATTAAGAAAATTGAGAAAAGAGGTGGGGCTGGAGGGATGGGGGAGATAGATGAAGGGGTGACATTGACCAAGATGCATTGTATTCATAAACTTCGTTATTGAATAGCAACTCCTTTGTATAGCTACTTAAGGATAATTAAAAAGAATAAAATCTAAGACAATGCAAAAATAGTATTTGCTAAGATAAACATTTACAGATACCATCTCTGATTGTGGTATTTTCAGCATCATGACTGATTGTAAAACACAAATAGGTAGAGGACCTAGGGAGGAAATCTGTACCATGGACACATATCTAACTAGAAATATTCTCCTTCACAAAAGCAAGGTACCATATCAAATAGTTAATAAAGAATGTATTGTTTTGAAGATATTCCTCTCAAAGTTCATAGTATAAAAATCATAAAAGTCTAAATGTTTTTATTTCAAGTTGGTATAAAATTTAAAGTATACTTGGATCTAGAGTTGGGAGAAGAGAGGCTCATTCTTTAAAACTGACTCTTAGGTCCAATCACAAAGAACCAGAAGGTAAAGTCCACAAGATGGGTAGGTATGGACTTGAAAGTCCATAGAGTATGAGATAGTTACATGCTGGGTAGACACAAAGGATAGTTACCAATGGAAAGAAATCTTTCCGTCTAAAAAGTCTGTAGCATTTGATATTGGTCCATAAACCTAGGAAATGCAAAATATTTAAGTTCTAATCCAACAAAGTTTGTTTCCATACATTCAATAGTTAAGTGAATTTCATAAGTAAACAATAGAAAATTTTCACCTTATAGTTCTCAGTCCCATAAAAGTTCTCTTTTAATTTATTATGAATTCTTTGCTTTTGTTACCATTGTTTCAGCGACACTGAGGTATATACATTAACTGAGGTTCTGGAAGAATTCCAAAAAGTAAGAAAGGATTACACTAAATTGTACATATTCAGCAGTAAGCAGAAATAAAGATGTATCATTTTAAGGTAGAATTTTGTCAAAAGGAAAACCAATGTTAAGGTAAGTGATTTCTGTCTCATGTATGGAGGATTCATTAAGAATAAGGAAAAACCTGGAAAGATAAATTAGTGAGAACTTCTAAATGTCCTTGATGATAGCATAGAGCTTAATTTGTAAGGTAAATGTGACGTGTCCAACTAAAACCAGATGTACAATTATAACTCTAAGCAATTATCAGTGTTTTAGTAGTTCCAGAAAGGTGTAGAAATAGGGAAAGTAATTCTGAAAAGAATAGGAAAGTGATCTAGGCTACTTTGTAATCCCAGAAAAAATATTTAAGCAACCTACAATGGGTTCATGGAAAAATTAAAAGTAAACTCACCTCTCTCATCCTTGGTTGTTGAATGTTCACATTTACGTGTTCTTTACCCTTAGGAAAATTTTAATGTTTGAACAGCTCCAGATTTTATATATAAATCTAAATGTCCTTTGAATTAAAATTTGATTAGTAAACACATTACATAATAATTCAATGAGTCTTTTTAAATATCTTTTTTTTTGGGGGGGGTCCAGTCATGGGGCCTGAGCGTTGTCTCTCAGCTCTTCAGCTCAAGGCTAGCGTTCTACCACTTGAGCCACAGCACCACTTCCACCTTTTTTCTTTTTGCTTATGTGGTGCTGAAGAATCGAATCCAGGGCCTCATGCATGCAAGGCAAGCTCTCTACCACTGACCACCTTCCCAGCCCCCTTTTTAAATATCTTGCACCTCAAAAACACTTTGATGAGTTGAGTTTTACTCTGTTCAAGAAACCCATACTATTCAGATCCATACCACAAACCTCTGACACCTAGCTCTCTATCTTAAAGTCCTCCTTTCTCTAGTCTGCCACCACCAATGAACATGATTTAGTTCAAGTGATTCTCCTACTTATATAAGTAATTCCATATCATACTTGATTTTGTTTTAAAAGGTTTTCTTTTTTCTTCAAGCACAAAGGTCATGCTATCGAGCCATCATCAGGGATTTTGTGCAATTAGCCAGCTTGCTGGGAGAGGGGCTGTTGATCTTTTCACAGTCCATTGCATAGTACCCTTTGCAAAAATTGCTGCTTATGAGATACACAATATAAGGTATAATGAAAAGTGATGAGAAAGAGCCCTCTAAATATCCAGTCAGTAAATAGAATGGTTCATGTACTTGTTAAATTCTGGTCATGTTTCTATAGTCAGTGCATTGCTTCACAGGTGATTTTCAACCATAATTAGTGTTTATTAAAACATGATTGGCTTATTTTTTGTAAATGATTTAAATCCCTCAGGCTCTATTTATACCAGAGGTCAGCAACCCTGTAGAACTGGTCTGTGCCAAGCTGCCAATCCCTATCTCTAGCCAGCAAGTGAGCAGAGGCAGAATCCCAGAACAGACAACTCAGAAATATCTGTGATACACAGATACATGAGGCTATTTTGGTAAAATGATTTCAAAATGAATTTTTATTCCTCCTTTTATCCTTCTTTTCCCAAGCCTTTAGCTATTAGTAGTCCATATTCTCTCTCTTTCTCTCTCTCTCTTTCTCTCTCTTTCTCTCTCTCTCTGTATACACACACACACACACACACACACACACACACACACACACGTGTTGTCTTACTTATTTCTCCAATGATAATACAAGCTTTGAGGATACAGATGTTTTTATTCATTCCCTATCCTAGTAGCTACAAGAATAACAGTTCCTAGAATCTATCAGAATTTAAGTAAATATTTTGTGGGAGGAATACAGGAAAATTGTCCAAATTAAGATTTTATGGGACTCCAGGTTATTCCAACACTGGAAGGTCACAAGTTCTAGGCCAGTCTGGGATACAGAGTGACCTTATTTCAAAAAGAAACGAGGGAAGAAGGGAGAGGGGGAAGGAGGGAAAGAGAGAGAGAGAAAAAAAGAATTCTATTTATGCTATTTATCTGTACTTCATATCTTTCTATGGCACTTTAATGCGAAATCATCCAATCTTTAAAATCCAAATAAGACACACACTAAGGAAATTGTGTTATTACTAGATTTAAAAGAGACCTTGGAGAAGCATACATAACAGCTTGCAATTTCAGCAGTCTGGCTAGATGAAAAATTTCCAGGAACAATAGAAAAAGGACAAGGAAAAAACAGGCTGTTTGCAGAAGTGACCAACTTCTCTGAATATCCTGCTTCTCAAAGGTCAGGGCCCTCTTCTGAGGCCTTAGTCCTCAAGTATCTCAGTAACTCTCTGTGAGGATCCACCTAACTGAACAAGGTTCATAATTATAAAATAAAACCATTCAGCTTACTTTTGATCTGTACTCTGTTTAGAGCAAAAAGATTTTTAAATGTTCATTTTTATTCAGAAAAAAAGACAATGTAACTTGTTAGCTTTCAATCTAAAATCCATGCTGCTATGTGTGTGGTCTGAACTCTCAAAGACTACACATAGAACAGGTTGGAAGAGGACAGTGGGTGAGGGAAAGGGAGATGCTGATCAAAAGGAATGAAACCTCAGGTAGACAGGAAGAAAAAGCTTTAGTAAACTATCACCCAAAATGGTAACTATAATAAAGAAAGATACACTGAATGCATCAGAATTGCTCAGAGTAGGCTTTAAATGTTTGACCACCAAATAATGGTTAAGTATGTGAGATGATGGACTTTCCTTCTTGGCCTGACTTAATCATTCTACATCTTAAACATATGACAACCCATCACTTTGTACTCCAAAAACATAAAGAATTTATGATTTGTCAACTAAAATGTGAAAACATCTATTTAAAGAAAAGCTTTACTAAAGAAACCTCGACCAGCTTCCAAGGATATTTGAAAAAATTCTCCCTCAATCACTCCTGTGCTGATTTATGCTCTTCCTTGCTTGACCCCCTGCCAGAAAAAAGAACAGCTGCTTATCATCACCAATATAATATCCTTTCACACACAGCAAAAACCAAGAAAACAACCATATTCTCAAATGCCTGTCAAGCAACAGTTCCCTTAAGAACCACTCATGGTCTCTGTGTGTATGATCTCACTGAACTTGAAGACTGTAATTAAGTCCCTATTCAGCTGCAGTTGTCTAGGCTAAATAAACTCAGTCTTTTAGACTTTCATCATTGAGCAGATAAATCTATTAATAATTTCTGTTGGACTCCCTCTCTCTATTTTCTCCATATTCTATACAATGAAGTCCTGACCAGGGCTTAAAAGGAAAAGGGGAAATGACTTGCAGCTTCTTAATTATATACTCTGCATTTGTACAGTTTGCTTTTCTTCCCTGTGTGAATTACCCTGCCCACATCTCAACTGAGCTACTCTGTGTATATTGACAAGTTCTTCCAAATTGTCATGATCCTTTTTGAGTTATATTTTTAGGTTTACCTGAAAACTGGAATCCTAGATGGGTTTAAAGATTCTGAATATTATCTGCTCTTCAAAAAATGAAAATACCAGGGTGAGAAAGGAAAAGTGGTCTGAAGAGAATTATTCAGAATCTGCTCCACAAGCTTCCCAAGGTAAGCCAAAAATAACATGCCCGAAACTTGTGGTTTTGTTCTCAACCATCTACTAGTTTTAAGGTTGTGGCAAATACTGAATTTTCTGACAACAATAATGCCCATGAATGAGTTAATGAATTGAGTATTAAAGGAATTGAGATTAAAAAATAAATGAACTGAGTGAATAGTGGAAAGAGTATGACAGAAGTAGTCAGAATTTTGATGTATATTTAACTTCTTCATGGGGCATCTATGTTAGTATTTGGTGAAGAGGGGGCAGTCCTGGTAGTCCAGGCAGGGCCTGACACTGTCCCTGAACTTCTTTTTGCTCTACCACTTGAGCCACAGAACCACTTCTGGATTTTTCTGTTTATGAGGTAATGAGGAATCTAACCCAGGGATTCATGCATACTAGGCAAGCACTCTACCAATAAGCCACATTCTCAGTCCTATGCTAGTTATTTTTTAAGGTTTTCAGAACACAATAATAAATCCAAAAGGACTCATTTTTTGCAGAATGAAACTAAATGTCTAGTATGAAGGGCTGATTAAAGAATAAGTCAAAAGATTTAATTTCTACCATGTGCTATTATTCAAGTCAACAGCAAGGATATGTACAATAGATTATAAGTAATGATGTATGTAGAAGATGTGTGAGGAAACTTGGAAAGCAACAACTTAGGATAGGCAGAATAAGCTTAAAATAAACCTGTGAATCTTATTATGTTCTCAAGTATTAATTCAGCAATTAAAAAAGGTCTTATGAAAATTAACATTTCAGTTTAGAAAACAGTATAATACATTACTGTTTTAAAGATAAACAGTTAATAACTTTTGCTTTCTAGTAAAGCAATATTTTTATTATACTATCTCAAGAAGGTATATAAAATCAATATGAAGGGGCTAAAAATTAATGACAAATAAGAAAAAATTATTTCAAGATACTTAAATGAAGTCTTACTAGAACAGGGTAGTCACATTTGACCTCTAACTGAAAATCTGTTCAGCTAAAATTTAACTCCTTCAGAGGAGAAAATCAACTCCTTTTTCACAAAGAACTAATGAAAACCTCATTTCTAATTGATAAGAACCTAATCCTACAGCTAATTTTAAATGTTTTAGCAAAATTATGGAAAAAATTTCAACATATAAGTCTGTGCAAATATCAGTAAAAAATTCTCTTTACAATATGAATTATACAACTACTAATACTACTACTAATAATAATAACAAATAATGTAATTACCAGAAATTTTAAAGTAAAATAGGCTAAAAGAAAAAATACATGTAGTAAAATAAAAGAAACTTTTATGAAGGTCACTCCACAAAACCACTGTCATATAAGAAGTACAGTAAAGAAAAAAAATATTTAAAGTTTACACAAATATTCAGAGATCACTAGTCTTGTAATCGCACTCCAAATAAAGTACCCTATATGTATCTATAGAATTAGCACAATAAAACCCCTTGTACTATTAGTATACACTCAAATAGTCTGTTTTCAAAAACTCCTTTGAGAGTAATACAATGAGTTGAATAAGATCAAAGCATATCATATATATATGTAAATAACACAATGAAACTTTTTTGGACAATTAATTAATGCAATCAAATAACCCTAAAAAGGGAACTCCAAGGAAGTTTGGGTGGCTTCCTTTACTCATAGTTACATACTATGTGATATCAAGGTCAGGAGTTTCAAAAGAATACTGACTTAATAGATATATTGTAAAACAGTTCACTTAAAGAGTCAAAGGGGATGTTATCAATACTTACATTATGTTGAATTGAAACCCCTTTGTACAACTACTTCAACTAAAAAGCAAATACTTTTTTTAAAACATTATACCATTACTGTAGGCATAACTTGAACTGTCCTTGGTAAAGCAAAATTAACAGTATATGGCTTTAAAAAAAAACAACTATGCAACTCACTCCTAATATCAAGTAAGTATAGTAGGAAAACTTTTTTTTCCAAATACCACTTTCTTTTAAAGGAAGAATAATTTGAACTTACTAGTAAAACTATTTGAAAGTGGCAGCACTAATATCTAGGTTTTACTATATCCTTGTTAAAAATGTTGGCATAATTTAAACACTAAACTACCAGAGAAACAGAAGGAAAATCTTAGTTATTTTGAGCAAATACAGGAGAAAAAAAATAAAACAAAAAAACTAGGACCTAGTCAATGGTTCCCCACAGTTTTCCAGTTTTAAGACCAAAATGGGTAAGTAAAGGTCCAAACTAAATTGTTGATGCTGACACTGTAAAATAATGCTTTCCAGATATCACTGCTACAAATGAGTTTATACAAATATAATAACTAATATTAATATTTAAGGAACTGAAAATGAAATATTTTATTTTCATAGGTCAATGAAAGGGATTACATTAGTATTTCAAACCCCAAATAAGTATTAATTGCATGGTAATGATGGACTTTTCCATCAGTGCAAGATAATAATCTAGCCTATATAATCATTATGCAAATTTAACTGGTTTATACTGTAGCCCTTATGACTTCAAACATCTGTTCAATACAAGTTTTCTGATAATATATAAAGTTTTAAAGTGCATATTACAGCATTTTATAGCACACTTATAATGTGATAGTTTTGTCCTTACTGGATAGGAAATGTTAAAGGTGTACCTGTAACAAAGTACTGCGGTTATTGCTTACCTCAACATCTGCCCATATTTATTTTCACCTAAGATTATATACATTTCATAGTCATATTAGAATATTATTCTCACACAATTGGTACTTAAATTATATACATTAATATCATATCTCTGATGTTATCAAAACAGCATCATAAAAATTATTAACTATAAGTCAGATAAAGGAGATAAGAAGGTGGTCAAGTTGAAAAACACAGGTCATAAGACTAAGCAATGATCCAATGTTGAAGCCCTGTGGCTTTCACATTTAGCCTGTGGACTCATATTTCAAACACAATTCAAACAAATTTAAAATGGGAGTTTCTCATTTGACAAAATGACATTCATTCATAACTAACCCAAAACACTTAAAATTGATATAGAAATACAAAAGACCCTGAAGAGCCATATCCATCTCAATCATAAAAGGCAATGCTGAAGGTATTTCAATATAGGACCTCAAATTATAACAGAGCCATGATAACAAAAAAAAAAACCCAGCACAGTACTCTTATTAAGACAGACAGACAGTCTATATAGCTTAAAATAGAAGACTCTAAAATAAACACAAGCAAGTACTGTCATCTGATTCTTCAGAAAGGTGCCCAAAACACATTATGGGGAAAATACCGCCTATTTAACAAATGATGATAAGAAAGTAGAAGTCTCCCTGTTTCTTCACCTGTACAAAAATCAATTCAAAATGGACCAAAGATCTTAAAAGAAGTCCTTGAAACTACTAGGAGAAACATAAGGAAAAATAATTCAAGATGTAGGCATAAGCAATGATTTCTAAATAAGAATCTAATAGCTCAGGAAATAATACAAACTGACAAACCAGATTGCATCAAACTTCTGAACACCTTCTGAACAGCAAAGCAAAGAATCGCCAGTGTAGAAAGATAGCCTAGAGAACTGGGGAAAATATTGGCCAATTTTCATCTTACAGGCAATTTTTATAAAGATATTCATAAAGGAAAATAATTCAATTAGTAAATGAGGAAGTTATTTAAACATTTTTCAAATGGTCATACAAAAGACCAATGAAAACGCGGGGAAAAGTTTAGCATCAATATCCATCACGGAAATGAAATTCAAAACTATATTGGGATTCCATGTAGCCACAAAAATGGTTATCACCAACAAAACAAAAAACAATAAATATTGGCAAATGTTGGGGGAAAGCTCTTAAACACAGATTTTAGACATTTAAATTAGTGCAGCCTGTATGGAAATCAGTATGAGGGTACACGCGTGCACACACACACGCGCACACACACACACATTCACAAAACAACTGAACATAGAACTTTATAAAATCCAGCTATACAACTCCTGAGAGTATACTCAAAAGAATAAAAGGAAATATAAGCCAGGCGCCAGTGGCTCTCGCCTGTAATCCTAGATACTCAGGAGGCTGAGATCTGAAGATCAAGGTTCAAAGCCAGCCTGGGAAAAACACATCCCTGAGACTCTTTTTTTTGGCGCGGGAGGGGGGGCAGGGGGTCTGGTCGTGGGGCCTGAACTCTGGGGCCTGGGCGCTGTCCCTCAGCTCTTCAGCTCAAGGCTAGCCCTCTACCACTTGAGCCACAGTGCTACTTCCGGCTTTTCTTCTTATGTGGTGCTGAGGAATCGAACCCAGGGCCTCATGCATGCAAGGCAAGGGCTCTACCACTGAGCCACCTTCCCAGCCTTCCCTGAGACTCTTATCTCCAATAAACCACTAGAAAACCATAAGTAGCTCTGTGGCTCAAGTTATAGAGTTCTAGCCTTGAGCTGAAGAGCTCAGAAACAGCACCCAGGCCCAGAGTACAAGCCCAATGACCGCCAAAAAATTGAAAGAAAGAAAAAAAAGAATAAAAGGAATTATATAATTAAGATACCTACATATCTGTTGTGAAACTATTCATAAATGTCAAATAGGAAATCAGTCCAGCTATCCATCAAGGAATGAATGTATAAAGAAAAGATATTGAATATCAGATACAGGTTGCTCACAATCATAATTCTAGCTACTCAAAACAAGCTAAATGTAAGTATCAAGGTTCAAAGCCAAGCTAGGCAGAAAATTTGTGTGAGAATCTTACCTTCAAATATGTTTTTAAAGCTAGAACTAAAGGCATAAATCAAATGGTACAGAACCAACCATGAGTGAAAAGGTCAAGCAAGAACACAAGGCCCCAAGTTCAAGTCCTAGGATATCCCGAGGATACACACACACACACACACACACACACACACACACACACTCACACAAAAGGAAAATGCAGTATGTACACATATACATATATGTATGTAGATTTACATGTATTTTCAATACATATGCATATGTATGATGTATATAAATATACATATGTATATATACATATTGCAAATCTTACCCTTAACATGCAGCAATCTCATTCCCCATGTCCATATGGAGCCAGGAATATGCTATCTCGTCAGTATTATTTATGCTAGCCAATCTAAATCTAACAATCATCAGGAGTGTTGACAACTAAAATGTAGCAGATGAATGAAATTTTACTCTAAATTGATCTTAGACCCAAGTGTAAAACCAATAATGATAAAATGTCCAGGAGAAAATTTGAGGAAGCAAGGACTTATTAAAAAGAATGTGAAAGAGCACCAACACGGAGAGAAAAAATAATCCAATTAAAATTCATCAAAAATTATAATTTCTACTACATAAACCAAATAATTTTTAAAACTAAAAATGTCAGAGAGAAGGTTATTACAACATACATATTTGACAAAGGAGTATTTTCCATAATAGAGAAGCTGTATAGCTCTGTAAGAAGCTCTGTAAGCTTAAATTATGAGCATCAAAAAAATCTGGAAAGTTCACCAATATAAAGATCAATAAGCATTTGGAAAGATAATCAACATCCTAATTCATCTTGCAAATAAAAATTAAGATAACTGCAAGACACCAATATATGTCACTATCATAGCTAACACTGAAAACTGATGATAGTAGACACAAAAAGGCATTCACCAAAAGGTTATAGGTAGATAGCAAATAAGTCCTTACAAGAATGGTCAACATCATTAGCCATTAAGAAAATGACATTTAAAAACAAAATTAGACATTAGGAGGAAGTACTAGAATTACTAAAATAAAAATTAATGACAATATCAAATATTAAGGATATGGAGAAATGACATAAATTATACATTTGTCAGTAAGGAATATTAAATGTTACAACCACTCTAAAACATATTTGGCATTTCTTCAGAAGAAAGAAGATGAAGAAAAACTTAATACATAATTAGTATATGACCCAGCACTCTACTATCATCATTTATCCAAAATAAATGGAAACTCATTTTCATATAAAAGTATGTGCATAGATATTCATAAGCTTTTTCTGAATAATAGAAAGTTAGAAGCAAACCAAATGTCTTTTCAGTGAGTGAATGTTTAAACATAAGGCCACCATAGTCACAATACTCAGCAATAAAAGGGAAAAAATACATACAGTATACACTATCGTTAAAAATTATAGGCATTGTACTGAGTAGAAAAGTCAAGTGCAATCATTATATTCTGTATGATTCCATTGGTATGACCTTTTCAAGATGACAAAATTTGCCCAGATCAGGTGTGTGCTTGGCATGGTAAAGCCCCTAGGTATGAAAACACAGAATTAAAAAGAAAGGAAGGGAGAGAGAAAGAGAGAGAAAAAGAAAAAAATAAGAAAAAGAAAAGGAGAAGGAAGGGAAAAGAAAAGAGAGGCTTGGTTCTTTCTGAATGCTTTACCCATTTTCCCAATTTTATTTTAGTGTGTTTTGATAAACAAATTTTAGTGTGGTTTTGGTAAACAAAAGGATAAATACTATTTTAGTCTGTTGGCCTTATTTTTGCAGATGAAATTAGATGAAGTCGTGTGTGTGTGTGTGTGTGTGTGTGTGTGTCTGTGTGTGTGTGTGTGTGTGTGTGTGTGTGTGTGTAGTTCAATGCAATTTGTCACTGTGTCACATATAGACTCAGGTAACTACTATACCAATCAAGATATAGAATTTTCCTATTATCACAAAGATTCTCCATACTAGCTTTTTTTTAAGTGTTATATCCATCTCTTTGCTTCTTTCATCCATCTCTATTCCACTCTCCTGTGAATCTTTAGCAAGTACTAGTCCTGTTCATCTCTACAGCTTCTCTCCCATCCTTCCTTCCTTCTTTCTCTCCCCCATTCTTTCTTCCTTCTTCCCTTCTTTCCCTAGTTCCTTCTCTCCTCCTTCCTCCCTTTCTTCTTTTTTCCTTCCTTTTTTCTTCTTTCTTCCCTGTTGGAAGTAGTGGAGATAGAAAGAGAAATAGAGCTAAAGGCAAACACTAGTGGACTATCAAGTTCATTTACCTGAATACAAAATATATTTCTATCATGTTGTCAAATGGGATATTATGATAGCAAGTCTTGATAGTTGTTATTACAATCATTATGTAGGTATCACATCATTAAACTGAAAATTAGATGAGGACATAGCAAGCAAACTGTTAGTATATACCAATTCACAACTATTCACAACTGATAGTGATCACAAGTGATAGTGGAAATCACTAAATTACTATTCATCTTACTTAATCATCGCTGAATGCCTGGCTATCTCTTCAGTGCTGGTGATTGGAAAACAAAACAAATAGTCTTCTTAATTCAAAAAAATAAAATGAAAGAATTAGCAGAAAATCAAACAGCAGTTTGTCATTTGAGGGAATATATATAAATCTATTAGATTTTTGTACAAAAATATCCTTCAGAGCTTAAGTAGAGGAAAAAGGAAATGAGAGCTTCTCTGTTCTAAAAGTCCTGTGGCAACCCTCCCATGAGGTAACAATTTACTGAAACTCAGAAGACGCAGCTCATAAGTGAATTAAATATTGTGTTTTCAAAATAGAATCCCACCACTACGAGGCAGACAGACTTGCATTTCTTCTGTTACACCAACATTTTATAGGGCCCACAGTAAAGAGAAAGGAGAACAAAAGTATTAACAGAATTCTGGGATCTCAAATAAGCTACATTCTTGCTGGCAAAATCAGTTATTGAAAATAAGTATGGAAAGGAATAATTTCAACGAGTCTCTGAAGTAAATGCTGAATGGCTCTTAGGGGGAAAACAGTGGAGTAAAACTTACTTTGAAAGAGAAAATATTAAGATGCCTATAGATATATAGCATTCTCACTTGAATGGTTCTTAGTTGAAGAGAGACACTGGCCCTGTGGGATCAGGTCACAGACCTGTACAGAATTGAAAGCTAGTAACAAGTATCACAACCTAAGAAACTTATGAGTTACATCCTGCACTGAATACCCAGAGGGATTTGTTTGTAGCTTTGCAGAGATCTTCACTCCTGTCTGCACAGTTAGAATTGCCTGAAAGTTCTTCTGAAAAATACAAGACAAATCCTACCACTTAAACCAGAATTACTAGGGCTGGAGGACACACATTCGCTAGCAGGCAGCTGAAGTAACAGAAGGCTTTCCCTACAACTTTTAATTTTTGAGATTTCAGTTATCATATGTAATTTTAAAAAATAGTATGATGTAGTGTCTGCCCAAATTCTCCCAGGGGTGACATCTTACAAATAAATCTGTAATACTAAGCCACAGAATATTACAATTTTGTGCCGTTCTCTACCACCATGAATATTCCTCCTGTTCTCCTTTCATAAGCACAGTCATCTTCTTTCTCCATTCCCAACTCTTGGTCCTAAGTGCACGATAACAAATGCTCTTCATTCCATCAATTTGTCATTGCAATTATATTATATAAATGGAATCATTCAGTATGTGACCTTTACAGATTGGTTCTCTAACTGAAGATAATTCCCTAGAGAATCAGCCAAATCATTTTTTGTATCATTCCTTTCCGTAGTACGCATGTGTCATCATTTATTTAACTATTTACACTGAAGAACATCTGGGCCGATTACCAGTAAAGCTGAGATGTACTTTCTTGTAGGATTTTTGTGTGAACATAATTTTCACATCTTTGGGATAAACATTTGAGTGCAAGCATTAGGTTATATGGTAAATCCATGCTTAGAATGAGTAACTATCACCTTGTTTTCCAAAGAGGCTGTACCATTGTACATTCCCATTGGTGATGTATGAGTCACCCAATGTTTGTATGTATTTAGTGCACTTGCTATTGGTACTTTCTTATTTTCATCATCTCTTCTTGGGTAGCAGTAAATCATTGTGCTTTCATTTGTTTCAGGAGAGGCTGATCTTTGCCATCTATATGTCATGTTCACGTGGAATGATACTTTTTGGGGTTTGCCCTATTTGTAACTAGATTGTTTGGCTTTTTGCAGTTAACTATTGAGAATTACTTATATATTATAGATTTTTTAAATAGAATAAAATATTTGGGATCTAGGGCAACAAAAAGAATCTGTAAGATTTGATACCCAAAGCATAAGAAAAAGGGAAACAAGCATGAAAAAACAGATTGACAAATTTGAACTAATTTGCTTTATGAAAGAATCCTATTAGGACACTGGGAATGTAAAGTATAGTCTGGGATACTACTCAATAGCATGACCAGTCTTTGTTTTTGTTCTTTGACTACTTCTTAGAAACATCACTGGAATGCTCTAAAGCCAGATCTTTAGAAGTTTGCTTCTTGTCATCAACTTTAACTTACATATTATGTCCTTTAAAAATATTTGCTTGACTACCCAGGTTACCTCATCAATCTAATTAAATTTTCTCTAATAACACTACTTGACATTTTCTTTACTTCTTCTTTTGTTGCTGAGTTGTCTCTCTGCCCTCCAGAACAAACAAGTATCAGTTTCAGATGAACAGGGGTTTATTGCTTGTTCATTATTGTATTACATTGTTTATGATTGTAGACCTAGTCCATTGAGCACTGCTTGTCACAGAATGGAACCTTAATTAGTATTTGCATAATTCATGTAAGCATTTCACTTAACTAATATTAATACTTTCCAAAAAAGTTTGTCTATTACAAGATATAAACTATAGCAATAACAAATAGATCTCATGCTCCTCACTCTCCCCACTTCTCCCTCTCTTCACAACCCTCCTCTCTTGTGTCTCTTCCCTCCCTCCAAATACGTATATACTATATATATATATATATATATATATATATATACACACACACACACACACACACACACACACACACATATGTATTCAACCCTCACAGTAACTCTAGAAGGCACTATTACTAAACCCATCATATAGAGAGAGAAATTGAGTCACAAAGACATTGAATAACCTGAGTTATATATCTGTGATGTGATAGTCTTCATACTAAATAAATAAATAAATAAAAAGAATGAAATAAAAGGTGCTTTCTTTTTTCTCTTTAACATGTACAATAAAGTATATGATAACTGTGACAATAGTCAAGATCATTATTGTGGAAATCCTAGAGCCCTATGGAGTATTTGTTTAATTCATGTTAGCTGTTTAATTCATGACTGGCAGGAGATTTAACAGGTGTTTGAATACCAGTGAATAACCTCTGTGTTTGTGTGTGTGTGGGGTGATGTTTGTGTGTGTGTTTGGCCTTCTGTAAGCAAGAAACTGCAAGAGATGGGATAGTCCCTGTATTTACTTATCTCAGTGATTTCTGGCATCTTGAATCTATTCGTAAATGTCTACCTCAGTACTTCTGGTTTCTTCTTATATAAATGTGCATTTTGTTTATTTTCCCCTACCTTAAGATACCCTGAGCCAATTTAAATATATAAAGAAGAGGTTGCAGGGAGACCAAGGGGTTTTAACTATGCCTGTTGGTTAAGCTATTTCTTGCCCATGATGGTACTGGATTATTATTTAATACTAAATTCTTAAATATGAGATATCACTACAAAGGAACTTCTTCATCCAGTGCCCCCAAATCTGCTGGCCGAAGTTACCTTATTAGCTAGCATTTTTAAATTTGGTTACTCCAAACTCTAGTCCAAAAGAAAAATATTGCCATATCAGGAAGGTCTGACATAAAATTCATCATAAAGAGCCCCAATGTGGTAGATTTCTGACATAGTGATTACAGCTAGAATATTCCTAGCTTTGCACTAGAGTTCACTAGCTTGAATTCCCAATATTCACTAAAATTTTTCTCAAACATAGTATTATCCTACTAACCCAAAGATAGTTCACAGTACTGCCTACTATGTCCCCGCTTAAAACTTTAGATAGTAAGCCGTGGCCTTATATAAATACCAAGTATAATTCTGAAATTTCACAGACATCTAACACATAAATGTTTAAAAGCCCCAATTCATGTCTAAGTATACAAAGAAATGTATCATGACAAAATCATGAGAAAATGATACCATTGCTCTGCTCTATGTGTTTCTGAAATGTCTTTGACTAAGAAATCTGAAAAATTGAAAAAGTTTATCATTATATTCACTAGTAAATATCAGGAACATGCAAAGCCTGAAGTACTCTCTCCTCTTCCCTTAAGAGAAAATCACATAATAATCAGATTAATAGACATTATTTAAGTATTCTAAGAGATGGCCTTTACATTTGTGCGGAACCAGCATGAAGTTGATTCTTTAGCTCTTTCCAGGAATAACAATGTCACACACACAATTTTTTTTTCAAAAATCAGTAGACCAATTTTGAATATCAAATAAAACCTAAGATATAAGCTTCAAAAATATGCATATTTAAACAATGAAACACACACACAAAAAAAAACAATTTTAGCAACTCTACTGGGGTTCACAAAAGATTTCATAATAGAGATATGTCACCACATCCTGTGCAGTAAAAGAAAAAAAATAGAAGAAAAAATAGGATAGAGAGAATCAATCTTTAATTACACAATCCCCAAATCGCATTGGCAAGAACAGAATAAAATAGTCTATTGGACATTCTAACTAAGTTCTACAGAAAAAGGGGGAAAAAAGTTTTTCTCATACAGTAATCAAGAGATTACTACAGCAGAAAGAAAATGAATTCCCATATATTACTAACTTCAGTCTCCAAAATGAATTGAAGAAACTACTCAAAAACAAAGAATTGCCTTTGGGAAAAGCTGCTGCCTAAAAGAATATATTGGTCAAAGCTTGCTTAGATGATTATCATGAATTAAACTAATGAGAAGATGAAGACATTACCAACAGAAAAGAAGCTCTCTGAAATGGCAGCCTTGCCATTTCTGTCACAGGATGAAAAATCAATGTCCCAATAAAATGTGCAGCTAAGGCTTTTATAGAAAATAAATGTCACAGTATTTATGGAGATAGTTTTTCCAAAGTAAAAATATACTAATGGCAGTAAAGAAAGAGATCAATAGAAAATATTGTGCTCCAAGTGGAAATTAAGGTAATCCTTTGATAATAATTGAGAAGGATAAAATATAATATCCAGTCATTCTCAGACTATTAGTATATCAGAAGTAGATGGAAACAACTACACTATATAAATTTATTCACAAATACCATATACAGAGGTACACAGTTACAATGTATGGAATAAAGATCCATCTGGCCATCTTTTGAAAGTATAGTTAGAAAATGAATGTGAATGATAAATAAATATTTTTCTTTAAAAACACTTGAAAAGCCATCTATAAGACATCTATCAAAAAATTTTAAAGCACAAGAAATAGGAATTTGAAAATATGACTATGGTAGGGGAAAAACAAAGGAGGAAGCAACAATGCTGGATAAGAAATGTACTCACTCTGTTGTTCATGTAACTGTAACCCCTTTGTACAAGTATTTTCCCAAGGAAAAAATAATTAAAAAAAAGAAAATATGACTATGTAAAGAGCCTTTTCCAATAAGAAGGTAGCTCCTGGGTCACATTTGAGTTAATAACAAATCAGAGAGTTGTTTAGCAATTATAACAATATGTACATATTACACATTCAGATACATAGATAGATGAGAGATGGTAGATAAATAATAGTTACACTGAAGAAAAATAGATGATAGATAAGATATATAGTTGTTGATATATAGATACAAAGGTAAGAAAAATAGAAGATAGATACATAGACAATAGATGGACTTGAAGATATAAAACAATCTGTTTTCAGAACCTGTGAAAAAGAGCCCTTTAGCCTCAAACAAACAGCTCCCATATAAGACTGTCACTGCCTTCCAAGAGACCACCATACAATTTTTTTTGTATCTGTAATGTTTTAGGCAAAATTGGTTAAGAATGAGGTGAAGCAGTTTCTGAGGGAAATTGTAGGGTAGAAAAAATGGTAAAAAAAAAAAAAAAAAACTTCCAATGGATATGCAATAGATCTTTCTCATGAATACAAAGTAAGATGATCCAAATTCACAGAGATAATTGGGATAGCACTATTTAAATAAAACTTAAGGTCAAAATATATGTAACGACTATCTTTAATTTTATACTGAATTCCACTTTGTATCCTAATTTCCTAGAGTGTATATAATTTTAATAATTCGTAAAAAATTAAATTCAGAGTTCTGAAGCACAAAAAGTACGCTGAATGATATGATGGTGCTGTGTATGCAGGTCATTATAAACTTGTCCACATCACAAACTAAACATCAGCAAGCATGAGCTTAATACAAACCATGGCCTTGGTGAGTGATGAGTTAATGTTGGTGACTCATGGTAACAAATGCATGATACTGGGATGGGTACCGAGGCAGGGAGGTTGTGCAGGGTAAATCTCTGTGTATTTGGCTGAATTTAGTTGTGAACGTAAAGCTGTTGTAACAAATAAAATAATTGAAAAAGAAAAAACCTCTAGCATAGAAGCTAGATGCCAGTGGCTCACATTAATAAACCTTGCTAATCAGTAGGCTGATATCAGAGGATCACATCCCAGGCAAAGTAATCTAAGATACTCTTATTTCAGTGAACCAGGAAAGAGCCAGATCTGACAGTTTGGCTCAAGCGACAGAGCTCCAGCCTTAAATCAAAAGGTCAAGGAAGAGTTCAGAGGCTTGAGTTCAAGTCCCAGTTTTATTTGTTGTTGTTTTGGTTTTTTGGTTTGTTTGTTTGTTTTGTCAATTGTAGGGCTTGAACTCTGGACCTGGGCACTGTCCCTCAGCTCTGCAGCTCAAGGCTAGCGCTCTACCACTTGAGCCACAGTACCACTTTCTGCTTTTTCTGCTTAAGTGGTGCTGAGGAATCAAACCCAGGGCCTCATGCATGCAAGGCAAGCACTCTACCACTGAGCAACCTTCCCAGCCACAAGTCCCAGTTTTTGCAGTAAAAAAGAGAAAATAAGTAGTACAAATTTCCTATCATGTACTTAGTCATCTACATAAATTATATTGACATAAAGAAATACATAAAACACCCTTCACTTTACATATGAGATCACACTAATGGTAGAGGAGGTTAATCCAGAAAAAGCATCATTAACTAGAATGCTGTGATCCAGGCTCTTCTAACAAAATAATGGAGTCAGGCCAATCTCTAAGCAATCAATTTGGTGGTATTTTTTAAACTTTGATCCTTTGGGCTGAATTGGGAAAAATAAAGAAATTACCAGGAGTAAGAGACTGCTATCCTCAGCAAAACAAGGAGAGAGAAAAATGTCAGTCTGTATTAGCCTTGTTTTAAATTTGTTATTAGTTTCTCTTATGTTTAAAGACTATTAACTGTAATAAATATTTTTCTAAAAGAAAATAAATATTTCTACTGTTACCATGACAGTCCACATTCCACACATAAATACTGAAACAAAAAAGTAAAAAGATAAGCCACATATCCATCATATTTAATTACATCAAAAAGGGATGGGAAGGTGGCTTAGTGGCAGAGTGCTTGCCTAGCAAGTATGGAGCCCTGGGTTTGATTCCTCAGTACCACATAAACAGAAAAGGCCAGAAGTGGCGCTGTGGCTTAAGTTGTAGAGTGCTAGCCTTGAGAAAAATAAGTTCAGACTCGGTGCCAGGCAAAATAAATCAATAAATTAATTAACTACTACTACTAATAATAATAAATTACATCACAAACACAAGAACATTATTCTGTAATTCTAGAAAGTATTCCATTCATATATTTTACAATGTGAGGATTTTAATATATTTTGGAAAGTACTTGGGTTTTGAATTCAGAGCCTTGTACTTCCCAGGCAGGTATTCTACTACTTGAGGTGTGAGCTCTGCTTTCTTGTGCTTTTGTCATTTTTCAGATAAGCTCTCACATTACTGAATGATCCTCTCTGAGGCAATAATATGCATATATAGCATCCTATATATCCAATATACCCGAGATTACATCTATGAACTGCCACGGCCACTCCTCTGTTGCAATAAATGCTCACTAAGATTTGAGTGAGATTGGACTCAAAACAATTCTCACAACTGCCACCTACTAACTGCTAGTATTACAGGTATGCAATATCATATTTGACTAGAATTTTACATTTGAAAAACACATATTTTGAAAGAGGAAGAAAAAACTAATTAATATTTAGCTAATATTAGTTAAAATGTTGCTATGTATTTTTTCTTATTTCAATAGCCTTTGCCATTACTATCAAGTCTCTGAGTCTGATTTTTTTTTAGTATCATTTTTTGGAATTTCACTGTTTACTTTTATAGTAAACATGCTTGTGCCATACTATAAAATATAACTAGGCAAAATCTACGATTACCTACTCATCACAGGTAAAATTTTATAGAAGATTCCACAGAAATACCTCTTGAAACTCAACATGTTATACATGTAAACACTTTGTGTAAAAACCTAATATGCCTGCATGAAATGTAATCACACAAACAATATTACTTATTAATTCAAGAAATTAATTCAGCCAAGAAATTTCCTATAATTTTATCATATTCATAATTGATGTTTGTCTTTATTCTTTGAGAAGATTGTTTTTCTTATTTGAAAATGTTTCTTTATGCTGCCATTGTAGTTGAGAATCTGAACAAATAAAACATAATAAAACATTTAAAGCAAAACTTCTCATTTGAGAAAATAGAGATGCTGGCTGAGTATCTAAAATCCATACTGCATACTCTATTCTTTACCTTTCCAATCTGAACTGTATGTATTGTACACAAAAAGACTCTTACATCATTCGCAGAAAAGAAAGAGTCCACCCTAAAAGCACATGCAATACCTACACATAGAAGTATCCATGTCTATGATCTTGTATTTAAAGCACTCCATGGATTCCACTCTGAAGTTACTTGAGCTGATTTGAAACTTTGACAAAGTAGCAGGGTATAAAATTAAGCTTCAAAAATCAATGGCTTTTCTGTATGCCAATAATGAGAAAAGCACAGCAGAAATTAGGAAAGCAACTCTTTTTGTAACCGCCTGACAAAAAATCAAATACCTAGGAATTAACTTAACTAAAGAAGTGAAGGACCTCTATGATAAAAACTTTAAAAACCCTGAAAAAGGAAATTAAAGCATAATTAAGGAAGTGGAAAAATCTCCTATGCTCCTGGATAGGGAGGATTAACATAGTGAAAATGGCACTACTGCCAAAGGCTATCTACAAATTCAATGCAATACTCATCAATATACCAACCTCATTCTTCAATAAAATGGAAGGAGCAATCCAAACATCCGTATGGAACAATAAAAGACCCCAATCACAAAAATAATCCTTAGCAGAAAGAACAGTGCTGGAGGGATAACAATACAGACTTCAAACTCTACTACAAGGCCACAGTAACCAAAATATTTTGGTAATAGCACAAGAACAGATCTGAAGATCAGTGGAATAGAACTGAAGACCCAGAAATGAAACTGAAACTGCAGACCTACAGAAACCTAATCTTCATGAAGGGAGCCAAAAAAAAAAAAAGTAGAATGGAAGAAAGACAGCCTCTTCAGTAACTGGTGCTGACAAAATTGGCTAAACACTGGTAGAAAACTAAAATTAGAACCTTATAGATCACTCTTCACCAGAATCAACTCCAAATGGATCAAAGAGCTCAATGTCAAAGCAGACACTCTGAAAACATTACAGGAAAGAATAGGAGAAATTCTAGGGCTCCTTAACACAGGCGGAAATTTTCTTAATACAGACTCAGAAACACAACAAATCAAAGAAAAGTTGGACAAATTGGATTGCATGAAACTACAGAGCTTCTGCATGGCAAAGGACATAGCAGGTAAAAACAATAGAAAGCTCATGGATTGGGAGAAGGTCTTCACTAGCTATACAACAGACTAGGGCCTCATATCTAAAATATACTTAGAACTCAAAAAATTAAATCCTCCAACAACAAATCCTCAAAGAAACAACTGCCCAATTAATAAGTGGGCTAAAGACTTAAAGAGAAACTTCTCTGAAGAGGAAAGAAGGACA
Source organism: Dipodomys ordii (assembly GCF_000151885.1). Lineage (NCBI taxonomy): Eukaryota > Metazoa > Chordata > Mammalia > Rodentia > Heteromyidae > Dipodomys > Dipodomys ordii. Next base: position 9,515,638 of record NW_012267288.1, on the reverse strand, counting down.
GCCAATAGACACATGAAGAAATGTTCAACCTCCCTAGCCATAAAAGAAATGCAAATCAAAACAACATTGAGATACCACCTCACCCCAGTTAGAATGGCTATAATCAAGAACTCTAACAACAACAGATGCTGGAGGGGATGTGGACAGAAGGGAACCTACTGCATTTGGAAAGTAGTATGGAGGCTCCTCATAAGACTCCACAAAGAGCTCCCCTATGACCCAGCAATCCCACTTTGGGCATTTACCCAAATGATCACAAACAAGACCATACTAAAGCTACCAGCACAACTATGTTTATTGCAGCATTATTTACCACAGCTAAGATATGGAACCAACCCATATGCCCCTCAGTAGATGAATGGATCAAGAAAATGTGGTATATATACACAATGGAATTCTCTGTCTCCATCAGAAAGAATGACATTGCCCATTTGTTAGGAAATGGAAAGACTTGGAAAAAATTATATTAAGTGAAGTAGGCCAGGCACAAAGAAACATAGGTCCCATGGTTTCCCTTATTTGCAATAACTAGTACATGTCTGAGACAAGCAGAAAAGGTCAGATAAGCTGATGTTAGGGGAAATTAACCCCAAGATAAGGACTCAAATGGTTTTTCTTGCTTGCTATTGTTTCTAACATATTTATAAGATGATTTCTTTGTTGTTTTGTATGTTCCTCCCCCACAGTATAATCCCTGTTTTCACTGTATTTGATGTTGGTATAATTTGTGGAGGGGAAGGGAAAAAACAAATTGTTTAAATAGGGATACAGGTGTACCCATTGCAACAATGAGATGTGCAAGATGTTATGTCGAAAAACGAACTTTACAACTTTGATGCTGGGGGGAGGGGCGGGGGGGGAGATGGAAAGGGATGGTAAAAACAAAAAACAAAACAAAACAAAAATTCTAAGGTAATTCTTTCATACAGCTATTCAAAGTAGCACTAGTTCCAAGCATTTTTTATAATAAAGATAATCATTATAGCAGAAAGAAAGAAGGAAAGAAAGAAAGAGAAAGAAAGAAAGAAAGAAAGAAAGAAAGAAAGAAAGAAAGAAAGAAAGAAAGAAAGAAAGAAAGAACAGATGCTGGAGGGGATGTGGCCAGAAGGAAACCCTACTGCATTGTTGGTGGCAGTGTAAACTTGTTCAGCCACTTTGGAAAGCAGTATGGAAGTTCATCAAAAGACTCCACATAGAGCTCCCCTATGACCCAGCAATCCAACTTTTGGGCATTTACCCAAATGAAAACAAACAAGTCCATACTAAAGCTACCAGCACAACTATGTTTATTGTAGCATTATTCACCTAAGATATGGAACCAAGCCTGATGCCCCTCAGTAGAGGAGTGGATCAAGAAAATGTGGTATACACACACACACACACACACACACACACACACACACACACACATATGAATTCTTTGTTTCCATCAGAAAGAACAACACTGCCCCATTCATTAGGAAATAGAAAGACCGGAAAAAATTATACTAAGTGAAATAAGCCAGTCCCAAAGAAATTTAGGTCCCATGATTTCTCTTATTTGCAATAATTAGTTTATGTATATGATAATCTTATCAAATGAGCTGCAAAGGTCAAAGCTATGTAAATAAAACCATAGAAGATGATGCTAAGTGAAATGAGCCCCAAGACACAGACACAAGAAGTCTATCTTTGTTGTTGTTGTTTTAAATGTATTATGTGATTTTTTTTGTTTCCTGTGTATGTTCTTCCCCTTATGGTATATCCCCTGTTGTCACTGTAGTTGATTTTGGTACCCTACAAATTGTATATACATTTGTCTAATCTGGGGAGGGGAAGGAGAAGTGTGGGAGGTGGAGGAGGGACATAATAGTGGGACAACAACAAGGGAAGGGTAACAATGATCAACAAGTGATGTGCTCATTGCCTTACTCATGTAACTAACCCCTCTGTACAACATATTTATAATGAAATAAAAAATTTTAAAAAAGAAGTATCCATGTCTAAATGTAGGGGCTGGGTGAATGTGGCAAATCTGTGTGTTAGGCCAAATTTTGCTGTGAACATAAAGTTATTGTAGCAAATAAAATAACTGACAAAATTCTAGCATAGAAGTGAAGTGCTAGTAGCTCATATCTACCATCCTAGCTAGTCAATAGGCCAATATCTGAGGAGAAGGCAGCCCAGGCAAAAATATCTGAGAGATTCTTATTTCAATTAACCAGCAAAAGCCAGAACTGGAGGTTTGTTTTGAAATATCTGAAAATATTATACTTCATATATATGAAAATTTAATAAATGTATAATGGAAGTTGAAGTCTGAAGTATGGCTCTGTTTGATATAAACACAACATAAATGAAAACAGAGTCTTCCAGATGATGTAAGGGTCTGGAAGAGGAGGATATAGGGCACTGGGGAGGAAAGGAGTAAAACAAAAAAGCAACATCAAAAACCATTCAACTCTCCACCTTGATGTTTCATATTTGAGGGATCCTCAATATCTCCGTAAGGAGAATTATAACTGTCTGTACACAGAAACAATATTATAAGCCAGATAGTGCAGAGTGGAGTACTATAATTTTAAAACATCTGACTTTTCCCAATCTTTTTTTAATGGTAGCATCATACAAAAAGAAGAAAATTACATGAGGTCAATGACCAAAAAAAGTACCTTTGTCATAAATTTTGAAACAACATTATAATGAAAGAAAATTCCCAGCAGAAAATCAGGGAGACAAAGATATATTCTTCAATGATTTGACTTGTCCTAGATTCATAAGAATATCCTGCGCTTTTGCAAATTGCTTCCCATTTGCTAAGAGCCATTCTTTCATGCCAGCTTAAAATAAGCAAAGATTACACAAGTACCATGTGCCATCCTAAATAAGGAAATGGAAAAAACAAGTACAATATGGTATTTAAGCAGCTGTGTGAAGACACTGGTTAAAACAAGAATCATCTTTCAGCTGAGCTTGTTATGTTTCATTCGGCTAAATATAAACTAGGGCATCATTAAATTAACAACTGTTTGGGGAATTAAAGCACAGGGCCCCACCTGCAAATAATCCAATAAACAAAAAATTTATTGAAATGCTTGTGAAATTGTCATAATTTAGGGTTGAGATTGTTGAGAAAGAGGGAAAAACTGCAGCAATAATTTGATTACTATACTAGGCCAAAAAAAAACCACACACACATAATTGTTTTCATTATTTGGGAGTTGTGAGTGAATTGACAAATGTACAACAAATAACACATTTGTAAATACCCTAGTAAGAATTTACACCCATAAATTAGTGAAGATTATTGCAAAAGTCAATCTTTGGGGAATAAACAAAACTTCTAAATGATATGGCCTGTCTAGTTGAACATTACAAGAAAATGAATTTATTCAAGTTGATAAAATAGAAGAAGTCTATGTTCAAAATAAATTTGTTCTTAAAGATCCACAGTGTCTCACTGAGTATATTAGAAGAGTTCATTTACTATGTGGATGTGGTATCTAACTGATCAAAGAATCAATGCTTCTTGGCTCAATTTCTTCTTTCCATTATGTTAGAGATTTTTATTTTTTCATAAGGTAAATGAAAGATTGGGGTAAAACATATAATTAAGCAAATAGTTCCAAATAAAAGACTCATTTCTACCAAATATTCTGTAAGTACTGTTCATGAAACCTTCCCACAGCAGAAAGTTCAATAGATAGAGTTCAAGGGATGTGGTCTTTAACTTTTAATTTAATTTCTTTTTGTAAATTTTTATTTATTTCCATTAAGAATGTAGGCAACAAATTATAGTAATATTAGTATCTATTACAAAAAGAAATAGATATTATAAACTAGTTACATTCATCAGTGTCACCAAAATTGTAGTGTCTATTAGAACTATAATATATCTTATTATTAATTCTGTATCTAGTGGATCTATTGCAATTTAATGTATTTCTACAATTATCCCATGAATTTATTTTCTGCATTTAAACACATTCACACACCTATAATCTAGGATATTCAGTATCTGGGATTCTGATTACCTAGAAGATGGAGATATATCCTCTAGAAAATGGTTGTTTTTTTATATGAATGAAAATAATCAAGGAATTAGCTGAGAAAATGTCCTACAGGTTAAAGATATACAATATATGAGTCCAAATTGCTCCTATAATGGACTGAATGGTATTTTATACAGTAGCAGTTTCAGATCACATTTGCATTTTAGAAAGGTAATTGCCTAAGAAATGAAAGACTGATTAGGGGAATCCGGCTAGGAAAGTGAAATTCTAGTTAAAATGTTCTCCTAGTGCAAAATAACAGAACTGGGGCACAATATGCTGAATCTATATGGACCCTACTGGTATATTCATAATCTTAAAAAAAAAAAAAGGTTGTCTCTCCTCTTGTCCTACACAGGTTTCCAAGCTTCTGATGAGTTAAACCAAGATGAAAATTATTAGTATCATCTTCAATGTCCATTTTTAGAGCCAAATATCTCTGTAAAGATTTATAAGCCCATTCTAAGCTAAATATGGAGATATTAGAATATAATTATAAAGAGTAGCTAATAAAAACCATTTTCAATAATGCTCTGGGATATATCTTATTTATATTTGTCTATTTTCTGTGAATTTTTTACAGGAAATTTACTTTCTTACCAACATTCTATCATTTAAATTTTGTCACATAATAGCAAAACATATTACCTAAAACAAATATTAGTTGCTTTTTAAAAACTGAGAAAATACTTTAAAGAAGAGAGCATAAACAAATGCAGCAGTGATACTCGCTAGACACTATGTTAAAAATGAACTATAAAACTTGTATGTGAGGATGGGAGAGAAAAACTCGGAGAGAGCATTGAAGGTCTGAAATTGTTTTAAAAAGAAGTTGTGGGAGGGGGGAGGATTGGGTGGGGGAAGGAGGAACAAAGAAGAAGCAACAATGCTTGAAATGTACTCGTTATCTTGCCCATGTAATTGTAACTCTTCTGTATGGTATTCTAGAAGGAAGGAAGGAAGGGAGGGAGGAAGGAAGGAAGGGAAGAAAGAAAGAGAGAGAGAGGATGGGAGGGAAGGAGGGAGAGAAGGAGGGAGGGAGGGAGGGAGAGAAGGAGGG
>NW_012267288.1:9463948-9510497 GCF_000151885.1 Dipodomys ordii | reverse complement strand
AGGGAGGGAGAGACAGAGGAAGGAAGGAAGGAAGGAAGGAAGGAAGGAAGGAAGGAAGGAAGGAAGGAAGGAAGGAAGGAAGGAAGGAAAGGAAAGAAAGATTCTCATTACCTTATGTAACTGCAACCCTTCTGTGCATCATCTTTAAAAAGAACAATTATACATACACACACACACACACACACACACACACACACACACACACGAAAGCAAATCTCACCTACGGAAAAGTTAAGAATCAATCAATCCACTGCTATTAAAGTGGCCCTCTCTTAGAAAAGCATTGACTTTTATTTCATAATAAAAGGTCATTTGTGACACTATCACAGTTAATTTTAGATAGTCAACAAGCACAGTGATACTGTTCAGTTACCATCAATGATTTTGTAATAAAACTTTTTAAATTGCTATGGAAACTTTGGGCATCTGGACAGAGATGACAAAATAACAGGGCAAAAAACAGAAACCTAGTCTCGACAAATGTTGACACACTGATGGTTCCTTAGCATCTTTTTTGTACTCATAAATTCAATTATTAAAATGCAAAGTGAAATCCCCCTTTATTATTTTATCTAACTTCTCCATTACCTGTGGATCATTTAGAATCTTCTACAAAAATACACTTCTTCATTAATAAAAAGATGAATGTTATGGGTAATAATAACATAGGAATGTCAACAGTAGAATATTTACATGAACTCCATACTCTCAGTACTCTAGACAGGTTCCATGGAAAAGATAAGACTTAAAATATGTTTTAACAAAGGGAAGTATTGGAAGAGTGGAACAGAACTGCAAGTGGGTGGATGATATAAGTGAAAGCCTAAGAGATGCAAAGACAGAAAAGTATTAGATGTATTCAACACACAAACCTTCAGAAACTCCAAGTCAAAACTCATAGACTAAGAGAAGATGAAACAAAAAAGTAACTGAAAGAAAGGATCTAAACACAAGAATGTATTTAATTATGTAAAGAGCCAATAGAGTAAAATTCTTAATTGTGATCTAAGTATAAAGTTTAAGGACAAATACATACTTTGGGAGAAGAAAATTACTCTTTAATCATGAATAGATTAAATTATCTTCAGGCTCCTTTCTGAAGAAGGATACAACTTAAAAGACTGAAATTAGCAGACACTTAAATGTAACTCATATAATCGTTTAAAAATGTATATTTTCTTCATTCTTAAGGTTAAGGGAAAAATAAACTAAGTATAACTGGAATAGTATGCATTCTTCTATGTTTTATGTGCACAAATAAGAAAATTCAAATTTTCATATTTCTAAATAACTATTAAAGGCCATTTGTAAAGGATCTTAGATATATTACTTTTAACTGTCATTAAAACCCAGTAAGACTAGACATGAAAGAAAAGGATGCCAATTAGACTCCTGACTCTAAATCCTGCATGCATTCCAGCCTTCATTCATCCAAGAGAACATTCAGCACTAAGTTCACCTGTGATAACCAGAGGTAAAGGAAACCTATTTTTTAGACATAATTTTTTAAAAGAATTTAGCCAAGTTCAGTGAAATTTAAAGTTGAATGTAAGAGATGTAATGTAAGGCCTAGCTTTTTATACTCAAAGAAATACTAGAGGATTCACCAAATATTGAAACTTACCACACAGATTACCTAGATAATCAATATTTTGAAGATATAATAAATTAGGATAGAAATAAATTAGTAATAAAACGTTGAAGTCTAAAAATTAAAGACTAATGTTCCTAGCAAAGAGTATATTTAAGTATTTAAATTTGTAGCTCAAAATAATTATAATCTAAAGAATTATGAAAATTAATAATTCATGATCCTTGGGTCTAAGACTATTTAACAGCTGCTGGTGACAGCCTGTCTGTCACTGACTTCAATTAATTCATTTATAGTGTTTATTTTTATGTTGAATAGCAACTTCTTTAAACACATTACTAATCAGATATTTAAAGTTTATGAAATTAGTGGTTCATAATTTACTTGAATAAGCCCAAATTAAATCAAACTTTCAAATTACAGGAAAGGTTGAATTAAGTTTGTTGTAAGTACAATATGCTATTCTTTTGGATTTTTACTTTAAAGAAAAATAATAACTAGGAAGTTATATTTTTAAATCAATATTTTCCCATCTGTCTTTAATGAACAACAATTAAATACACATTACTAGAATAAAAGCATTCATTTTAAAATATATATTATTGTTACTGTAAATGTGATGTTACAGGTTCATAAGCTAGTTAATGAGTATATTTCTTTTGGAACAATGTTGTTTATTCCCTTGCTCTCTCCCAGTTTTTCCTTCCTGCCTCCACCCACAACTTGCATCATTACTGCTACATTTGTTCAGCCTTTGTCCTACCATTTCTGTGTACCCAGTTACCCTACCCAAAACAGATAAACTTACAAAGACAAAATGTATAGAAAACCAAAACAGCAAAAACAAACAAAAAACCCCTCTTCTCCATTTCTTGGAGTTCATTTTGATAAATATTACTTTATAAGATCAGATGCACATAGCTATTGAGCCTAAGTGATCCACTCCTAAGATTATCCTTCTTTGGTCTCACTATGTGCATCTCTAGAGACCTGTATAATTTTTCATGTCCTGGTATATTTTTTGTCTTTTGCCAACTAGTGTGTTTACTTGTAGATTTATAGGCACATTCTATTTATAACAGATCAGGGAAATGATGCAATGTATTGGGTTTTTTTGTTTGTTTTTTGCTTTAGTCGGTCATGGGGCTTGAACCCTAGTCCTGGGCGCTGTCCCTCAACTCAAGCTCCTGAGTCGCAGCGCCACTTCCAGTTTTCTGAATCGTTTATTGGAGATAAGAGACTCGTGGACTTTCCTGCCCAGGCTGGCTTTGAACAGCGATCCTCAGATCTCAGCCTCCTGAGCAGCTTGGATTACAGGTGTGAGCCACCAGTGCCTGGCTTTGAGGTCTGTCTTAACCTCACTTTAGATAACTTTTTCCAAATCTTTCCATTGTACTAAAAAATGGTATAGTATCTTTCTGATGGAAGCCTAGAATTCCAATACATACAACATTATCTTGATCCATTCTACCACTGAGAAGCATCTGGGTTGATTTCATATCTTAGCTATGATAAACAATACTGCAATGACAAGGTTGTGCTGGTAGTTTTAGTGTGGCCTTGTTGGGGGTCTTTTGATAAATACCCAGGAGTGGAATTGCTGGGTCATAGGGAAGCTCTATGCTTACTCGCTTGAGGAACCTACTTATTTATAATTCAATGATTATACTCATCCAAACCACGGGCATTAAGGAAGTAGAAGTCATATTTACTTGTGATGCAGCAATATTTTCCAATATAGGACAGAATCTCACAAGCTGAAGTGTGAAAGAGGGCAATGGGCTACAGGAAACAGCCTTTAAGTGGACCAAATACCAGAATAACTGAAAAGCTGTTTCTTTCCATCAGACAGATGCCATCCTTCCCCAACATCTCTTTTAATCCCAATGTGGAAACTGAAAGAGGACTTGATTTCCTTACAAAAGGTAGTGCATAGCTTAAATACACAGAAAGAGTGAGTGGACAAGTCTGGTGTCCATAAATTATATGTGCATTCAAAGGTCTTAAGGAACAAAAGAACTGTCTTAAGGAAAAAGACAGGCAGACATAGAACTCCCCCTTCACATGCCACAGAAGTCATCCTAATCATTAAAAATCTTCAAAGCGAGTAAATGATAAAAAGGATTGACATTGATTTAGATTCATTGAACTTATAAATGGTCACATTGAATTGAAACCCTTTGCACAGCTACTTATAAATTAAATAAATAATATTCAGATGGATAGAAGCTATGGCAAATTTGAACTAACCTCTAAGCTAAAATGACTCATTGTAAAACATTGACAGGGCCCAATTAAACTAGAAATGGATTTTCTAGTTCTGAGTGCATAACAAGCATTCAAAACAAAAGGTATCCTAAGAAGATAACACTTGGTTACTGAGCCACTTGAACACAAATAACTGTTAGCAGTCATACAAAATATATTTATTACCCCACAAATGGGTTTAAAATAATTTAGTTATAAATTAGGACTGTCATGTGGTTCTTATATACATTTTGAATGTGTAAATAACAGTTCTTTGAAGTTAACTGAAGAGCAAAATATATTGTTTATTTTGCCAAAAATGCAGTATTACTCAGACTTCACTGAATAATTTTAATGTTAGTCTGGTAATTAGCCAAAAGGTATTTGTATCAATTGTATCTGTTAGAATTCCTTAAATTCTGTCCATATATCATAATAACCATTGAAGAAAATACCTCCCTTATATAATCATGGTCACCAGAAACTTTTTAGACTTGATTAGTCTAAGTAAAGGCTAGCAAATACATCTGAGGGAGAAAGAATGCAAGTATGCTTATACTTCGACAACTTTGTAAGGAATCATTGGTAATCATGTCACACTCCACAAAGTGCTGAGAGCATTCTTTTCTCAACTCACAGCATCCAGAGGTCTGGTTTTATTCAGCTATAGCAGGTCATGACCCTGATGTATTATACCACAAAGAGCATAGTTAAAGTCCTCATAACACTAAAAGCCACTTCAGCACAAGTAAAATATCCTCAACACTAATGTGTTACACACATATTATAGACTTCTAAAATATGTTTAGGGTGACACAATCTTATTTACAGAACAGCAAAAAAATCCTACTATAGCAGATCCAAGCAGGGCTCCTTTTGGTGAAATGCCCAGGTTGGGGTAGGAGGTAGAAGAAGCTGAGTCCGAAGAGAATGGTAGTCAATAAAGAAGCAAAATCTTGATCATTCATCAATCTTGCAGATTTCATTGTCCCAAAAACTAGAACTCAAAAAATTTCCAAAATCCATTTCAATAGGGAAGAATATATTTTGTAGGGATAGTTATTATTTTAGGAAAGGTATGGTTTCATTTCCAATGTTGGCAATTAAAACCCTATGTTTCTCTGGAATGCTAAGACAGTATATAGCAGACAAAAGGAAATGATTAAAGAGAGCCTTTTGATACAACATGATCTATAATTAGGAAATAAATAATGGTTAAGAGTTGGGTATCATATACTACAGAAAATGATAACTTTATAGGAAAACTATTTCTATTGTTTTTCAATATCTTTAGGTTAAAACTATTAATTGGAACTCATTCTCCATTCTTTATTGTTCATGTATTTTTAAGTATTAAGAGCTCAAAAAAAAAATAAGAGTTACCCTTAACCTTAGATCAACCTCAATCCTGGGAAGACATCTATTTTGAAAGAGAAAGCAAGTAATATCACACCAGCCATGTACAATCTGAGGCTACAGTGCAAGATCACACCTAAACTGCAGCCTTGTGCCATGGAGAATACCTTGTTGTACTCCCATTCCAGACCAAAGCTATTTAACAATAAATATGAATGAATTCAAAGCACTAAACTGTGATAGATAAAAATTATACTTCAAAGCACAGAACAATCTTCCTAAACCATTTGGAGTTCCTTATAACCCTTAGGCTCAAAATCCTTCCTCATCTAACTCTGATTTCAAGCTCAACCTCTTACCACCCCTACTTTTCAAACCCAACAATATAAAACTACTTGTAAGTATTCAATTGGCAGTCTCAGTACCAGAGTCTATGTCTTTGTATCCTATTACAACTAAATTCAAACAACAGTAAAGGAAATATTCTTGCACCTCTCATTTGGCCAGGTGACCCAGCTCTTTTCTTCAAAACACCTTATGCTTACAGTTGTCATACTATATTGGAATGTTTCTTTTCCTGACTTCGTTTGTTCCTGCTACAAAATCCTTAAATTCAAGTAACCTTATTAATATTTGTATTACAGGTACAAATCCAATATTTGGAACTAATAAGGTTCTCACAGACATAAAGACAGTGGTTTGATGGCCTATAAATCATGATGCCTTAGAGAAAACACAGCCACCAAAAAATGTATCTGAACTACGAACTAAATACTCTCAGTCTGTCAAAGAAAGAATTAACACCTAAGAGTTTGTCAGAAATCCCAGGACAGTCCTAAAACATCCAGGGGAGTTTACTGACAGAAAAATACACAATTATGCTTGCCTTTACATCTGAATAATCCTTCTTTGTGTCTCCAAAATACTAAGAAGTACATGTCCACTGTGAAAGTTTAAGTCAGGGCCCAGTTGGCTCAGTATCAAAAGATTATAAGTCCACTGAAAGAAAACTATTTTAATCAAAACTGTGCTTCCTTCCATAACCTAATCATCACACACTGATTAAACAAATGACTAATTATAAAGAATGTCTTCTCAGTGCTCCTAAAAAGCTTACAACTGCTCTGACAGATCTCTACTTTGAGATAATGCACTTAATGACCTAAATTAAATGCTCAACTGCAAAAAATAAAATAAAATAAAAATTTTTTCCTTCTAAATTATTTGTCACTCAGGTTGAGATTTTCAGATCTTGGTGAAGCATTGGGGAAATGAATTTAAAAAGAGTTCTTAAAAAAGTACAAAACAGGGGCTGGGGATTTAGCCCAGCGGAAGAGCGCCCGCCCGGTATGCACAAGGCCCTGGGTTTGGTCCTCAACCGTGGAAAAAAAAAAGAAAACAAACTTTTAGTCCTTACTCCAAAAACCTTGGGAGTTACAACTGTGATTCAAATGTCTAAAATCAGAAATCATTTAATATAAACAATTAAATGTAGTTTCAATTTACAAACATTCTTAATAGATTTATATTTCAAAGTCCAAGATGACAGGAAAACTAAAAAATTAGCACTTTATTTAGTTAGACTTACAATCTGATTAGTGTAAAAATGTTAAGGGAGCCTTTTTTTTTTTTAGTATGTCCTAGGGCTTGAACTAACGGCCTGGGTACTGACCCTGAACTTTTGCTCAAGGCACTTGAGGCACACTTTCCACTTCCACTTCTGCTTTTCTGGTGGTTATTTGGAGGTAAGAGTCTCATAGTCTTTCCTGCCCTCATTGGTTTCAACCCGAAATTCTTCAGATCTCAACCTCCTGAATAGCAAGGATTACAGGCATGAACCACCAGTGTCTAGCTCAGTGATCTTTTTTTTATAAAGATTCATGAAACACTAACACCTTACTCACATCTTTTTATGACTAAGTAGGACACATGAAATGCAGTGAGATATAATATAAATCCTTAAAACTACACTGCTGTAGGTTTAAACACTATGCATGTGAGCTACCACAGTCACAATAATCAAAGAACTTATTTTCATTTTTGAACTTCTATAATTCCTGTAGGTGAAAATGATGCCAAAGAGATATCCCTCTATACATTAAGATAATACTAATATTTAGTTCTGGCTGTATAATTAATATATAAATGGCTGCTAAGAATTTACAATTGATATACACTGAATGATTATGAAATAAGAGGCTGTTATCAAAACTCCTTTATGCTTAATCTATGGGAATAGTATATGACGTATATTTCCAGTATTCACTGAGGTTGAATTGTCTTCATGACTGGTTAAAGAATTTTAGTTCACAAAATAAACACATCCTGAAACTGAATTTAACAGGCAACTCATTATATCATATTATGCAAACAGAGCCTGAGTAATAACAATAACATAACATAAATAAATAATATAAATGAAATTCTGATATATATAGCCAGATTTGAAATAAATGATGAGGAATATTCAGTTGGGTAAAATGAGAAAGAAACTAAAAGTTTAGGTCAGTGCAGAAATTGAGTAACAATTAGAATATAGTGATATTAAACTGGCATTTGAACATCAGTGATAGTACACACCTATAACCCCAGGACTTGAATGGCTGAGGCAGCAGGATAATGAAATAGCAGGGCAGACTGGCTACATAAAACACTTGTCTCAAAACACCAAAACTCAGAGCAAAATTTTTATATGAGCATACTAAACTAGTTATTTTCAGTACTTAAAATATAAATAGCCTGACGCCCATGGGTCATGCCTGTAATTCTAATTACTCAGGAGGCTGAGATCTGAGCATCACAGTTCAAGCCAGCCTGGGCAGAAAAGTCTGTGAGACTCTTATCTCCAATAAAACAATTCAGAAAAGCCAGAAGTGGGGCTTTGGCTCAAATGGTAGAGAACTAGACTTGAGCAAAAGAAACTCAGAGAAAGCTCTAGGTCCAAAGTTCAAGCTCCAGGATCAGCAAAATTAATTAAATAAGTAAGTAAGTAAGCAAGAAAGTAAGTAAGTAAATAGTATTAACACTTGTGTGTCCACTTGTTAATAAAATGTAGGGGTTTCTGTATTTGTTTTTGTTTTGCCAGGCTTGGCACTAGAACTCTGAGCCTGGATGCTGTCCCTGAGCTCTTTTGCTCAAGGCTAGAACTCTTACCACTTGAGCCACAGTGACACTTCCAGCTTTTTATATGATTAACTGGAGATAAGAGTCTCATGGGCTTTCCTGCCCCAGCTGGCTTCAAACGTCAATCCTCATATATCAGCCTCCTGAGTAGCTAGGATGACAGGCATGAGCCATTGGGCCAAGCTTGTAGCTTTATTTCTTTTTAAAGAAATAAAAGATAACCAAAACTAAATACTTTTATGAATACTGAGAATCTACAGGAACAAGTGCTCAACATTTGTTTGCTTCACAATCTATTTTTATTATCAAATATGACGAGGATAAGTCTGTCACATCCATTAAAAACACTAACTGAAATTAATATGCTAATTATGGTGCCTGTTTATTAATTTCAATTCACTGACAGAACTGTGGTTTCTAAATTTATAAGTACTGCAAATGTTATGTTGTAGATAATGCAATAGTTAATAAATATTATTTTAGTAGCAAAATGCTCAACAAAGGTTAGTCAACAGGACAAAAATCTAAGATTTTAGTCATAAGATAGTCTGCATATATTTTCATAGATTGTATATTGCTTGAGCTAATTGTGACAGTTTTTGAACAACTTTGTTAAAGCCAGTTGTCAGTGCCTCATGCCTGAGATGTCAGCCAAAGGGGAGGGTGAAAAATATGGATCACAGTTAGAGGTTATAACAGGCAGAAAAGTTTTGACGACCCTTCTCAACCAATAGCTAGGCAAAATGAGACACATTTTTTATTCTAGCTATATGGAAGGTTGACACCAGAGGACTGCAATTCCAGGCTAGGCCAGACCCATAGAAAAAAACTGCATCTCAACAGAAGTTGGGTGTGTGTGGCACATGTCTGTCATCCCTGCTATGATTATAAATCTAAAATAAGAACTAATGTGAAAAAGATTTATATAAACACATATATTTACATATATATGTGTACATACATATAGATTTACATATATACATGTGTATGTAATATATACATGTACATAAAGTAATATATAATTTATACAGAATGACAGTGTAAAATAGCAAAAACAAAACTCATTTGACATTGAGGTACTTAGAAATTAAGAAATTTCAAGACTAAGGTTAAAGAGAATTGGCCTAACAAACACATTTTTTTTCAAAATAAAATTTTCACAGTTAAAAAAGCAAGAAAATGAACTTACTCTGTTTTGGTAAGTTAAATGTTAATTCAATTACCTACTTTAGCCAAGCTCCAGGCAAGCAGACATAGGATAGTATCCCTATTTTAGGTCAGAAATGGAAGATAAATACATGCATTATGTAACATGAAAAATCGTGAGCTTTCCAGATTTGTATGTTAAAATGGGAAATAAATTGAATACATGTTCATCTGTTCAGAAGATAAAAATAGTAAATATTTAGTATAAGAAATTAAACATAGGAATAAATCATAATGAAGCACAGTAAACACATTTCTTCTTCTTTTTGTCTTTAAACTGGAAAACATGAAAGATAAGTGCAGTAGCCCTTTCATGACCTCTCAAGCATAATAGAACTAATGAAAGCACAATAATCCAATCTTACTCAGATAGCTTGGATGATTTTTAAAGAGAGTACCAGTACAATAGATCTCTCAGAGCATTCTCTTTATAAACTCTAAAAAGTTATTTTGAAAATTGTCAATACAGCTGGGGTTCTTTTCAAATGAACTACAGATTACAATGGAATATTGAAGATGCTTCATAATTGATGTAATTTGCAAAACATAATTTAAACAATATTACTGCAATTATGACATGTTACAATGAAATCCATGGAAGCTAGAAACAAACGGTCTCACAGAATGGCACTCTGGAACACATTATGTGTTCCTTCTTGCTCTGCATTTGTATAACATTATTTGGAGGAGCACGAATTTTAAAAGCATTGCGAAGTCTAAATAATATGAGAGAAATAGTGATTCAAAAAAAAGTGAGGCTTTCTACTTTATAAGCCTCAATGGAGTACAAATTACATTAAGTTACATAAATGAGAGAGGTATGTTCTGTCTTAAGAAGGTAACAGCTGGATAGGGTGCAGAATAAATGTGCGTGTCCATGGGTGGGATGTTCATAATGCTGAAGGGCAAGAGAGAGATGTCTATCTTGAGAAGTGATGTGTATTATTACTTGTCTTTAAACAGCAGAGTAACTGCTGAAGCAAGTTCCCTTGTAACTATTCCAACATGCCCTTCGACTTATTAAACATACACAGTTGTCCCACATAATCTTAGCAAAAAGACAGCGGTTAATGATGCCATTATATCCATTATTCAGGCACGAAAACACAACAGACCTCAACTTAACAAAACAGAGACAAAAAACCATTGATTTTTTTGCATTAGTAAGACCTTGATAAGAACCCACACTTTTTTTCTAATGAGCTCAATGTGTCTGATGAAGTCTGAAAAGATTTTAAATGTCTTCTCACCTTTTTTCTTAAGCTTTCATGTACAGTCAGATATGTCCATCATAAGTTCATAATGACCAAAAGTATGAAACATTATTTTATTGCTACAGACTGTTCTGTGGCATCAGATACACACTGATGAGTACCAAAGCTATGAATCTAAGAGTCCATAAACACTCCAAGGAAGAAAAATGAGAAACAAAGGGAGAATGAAGAAGGGAAAGGTGAGAAGTTTATGGAAAAGAAGAAATAAAACTATATAAAATTAAAGTCCTCAACGTAGCTAGAAGACTGAAAGATACAAAATGTCAACTTACATAAAAATATAAAAATAAATACTGCATCTTACCTTATATGCATATTCCTGACATAGCCTATATGGACACCAAGAGTAGTTTAGGAGAAATTACACTAAGTGAAGAAGCTAAAAGCGTGGGGGTAGGGGAAAGAAACTAATCTAAATCCATTTGTAGAATAAGAAGTGAGACCTTACATGTGAAAAACTGAAGTCAGCAAGGACATTGGATTAAGACAAAAAGCAACAGAGAAAGAACTTGGAAAGGCCCATAGAATGTGGAAGAGAGACAACATTAAAAGGTTTCACTCTGGAGGAAAAAAAAAGCGCAACATAAGATGTTTCTTTGGAAACTATACATATTATAGGACTAAGGAAAAAAGGGAGTAAATAGAATGTGAACACAAAAGAAAATTTACATGACAGGCTTATGCTTAATCAAAAGCTATACCACTCAGTAATGAAATACTACTGCTCCCACTAACAAAATAAGGTAATCATGAACTAAGAATGTAAAATATCCTAACTCATACAAAAAACATTCCAAATTACATATAAACTTCTCAAAAAATAAATAGAACAACACTAATATTTGTCATCCTAATTGAATAAACTATTCAAAATAACAAGCCAGTAGCTACATAGTAAGAGGGGACACTGGTATTAGCAGAAAAGTATCTCAAACAATTAGCTCAGAGAGCTAACTTGGCAAAGCTAGTAGACAACAAATTAGAGGGAGAAAAAATCATTCAATTCTGTAGGGAAAAAAAACAAATTATGTACAAAACCAATAGAATTGGGCTAGTAACCTTTGACACCACCCCACCTTTGAATACCTGCTTCCCAGTGTTTTCATTTGCTGAACTTTGATTTTGGCTTTCTAAGGAATTATACTATAATGCATATCAATTAATTCAATTGTATACACTAGCATACCTACCAACATACTTATGAGCTTGGAAGCTAAATCTGGGAAAGCATGGACATTTGTCTCTCTGGGCTTGACTCAACTATTTTTTCCCAAGTCTTTCCATTTCCTTACAAATGGTAAAATAAATTCTTTCTAATATATGAGTAAAATTCCATTGTGTATATATACCACATTTTCTGGATCCATTCATCCACTTAGGGGCATCTGGGCTGATTCTATACCTTGTGTATGGTAAATCATTCTGCAATAATTATGGTTATATTGGTGGCTTTACTGTATGTTGGTTTGTAATCTTTTGAGTAAATGCTAGATCATAGGATAGAAAGACATTCTACAGAATGGAAAATTTTGCCAGCTACATATAAGCTACACATATCTAAAATATACAGAGACTTTTAAAAAATAAAACCATCAAACCAACAACTCAGTTAATAAAGGGGTTAATGAGACAGTCTCAGAAGAATTTTAAATGGTCAATAGACACATGAAAAAATGCTCAACATCTCTGGCCATAAAGGAAATGCAAATCAAAACAACATAGAAATCCCATCTCACCCCAGTTATAATGACCATTATCAAGGAAAAAAATGATAACAGATGCTAGAGAGGATTCATCCAAAAGGGAACACTCTGTTGGTGGGAAAGCAGTGGGGTGATTCCTCAAAAACTCAAATATATCTTATTTTATTTTTTTTATTCTTTTATTTTTTATTGTGAAAATTCTATACAGAGGGGTTACAATTACATGGGCAAGATAATGAGTACATTTCTTATCAAGCATTGTTGCCTCCTCCGCTGTTTCCCCTTCCCATCCCTTCCCATCGCTTCCCATCCCCCCCCACTCCCCCCACCCCGCTCCCTACCTCCCCCCCACACCCCTGGCCAAAGTTGTAAAGTTTGTTTTTCGACATAAGGACTTGTACATCTCATTGTTGCAATGGGTCCACCTGTATCCCTATTTAAACACTTTGATTTTCCCTTCCTCTCCACAAATTATACCAACATCAAATACAGTGAAAGCAGGGGTTATACGGTGGGGGAGGGACATATAAAGCAACAAAGAAATCATCTTATAAATATGTTAGAAACAATCAAATATATCTTGAAGTTTAAAAATGCTAATTGCGAAATTTCTAGACTCTGTTGTTTAACGTGGGATCTTCAGGGTTAACATTATCTGAGTTCAACATTTTAATGAGTCTTTTTCATATCCATGCTTATTTTTTTTGTCATGACTGTCAATATTTTAAATGAGGATCTAAGACTAAAGTCCAATCATCCATGCTGAACTTTATGTTAATCTAACTAAAGTAAATTATATCAGGAATAAATGGAGACTAAGTGTCCCAAGTAATCAATTGTTTTGATTAAAAAAATTGAAGGATAAATTATGTCACATGAATTTAACATATACATCTAACAGTAAAATATGATGAGGAATAACTTAAATTTTCTTTAGTAACTCAGAAGTAATTGCAGGATCTTATAGCTTACATAAAGGAAGGAAAAGCTACTGATTTTTATTCATTATCACTCACTCAGGCACTGTAGTTTTTCATTCTGGTTATTAAGTAATATAATACTAATACAACTACAATTTCACTAAGTTCTGTAAAATACTGGATTTTTGATATATGGACAAAGAAATCCCACTTGGAAATGTTTTTCATCTATTAATGAGAGAAATAACAGTAGGACTGATTCCATATTCTGGTCCCTTAGCCAAAAATTGTGTGTGTGTATGTGTGCGGTATATGTGTGTTTATGTGTGTGTGTATGTGACACTCATGCCCATGATTCAGGGAGATTTGTAGTTGGCAACAAGCTTTCCCAAAGATAAATTCAATCAATATGACTATTTACCTTCTTCAAGTCTCGGGAATACTGTCCCAGAAGTCAATGACTACCTTTTTCTTGATCCCAGTTCACTACAGGTGAGTTATCTGTTATTTGTATAAATGATTCTTCCTTTAAAATAAATTACTGTAAAAAACACTTACCACAAAGGAAATTGCTAACAAAATCATTATCTACCTCAGTACAAGCTAATGTTATTACTTCCAGGAAACAGAAGCAACTGAATTATATAATAGAAATATTAGTTTAAAAGGTCACTGGATGTCAGAATGTATCATTTTACAGCAGTCTTCTGAGACACTATTCATCAGAAATTATAATGCTTAGTTCAATGCATGATCCATCAGATCTCTTTTCTTCCCAGGTCATTTAGTACTAGTCATGCAGCACTGGAGGAGGACAGTTATTCTCTCACTGAAATATATCCTTTTTCTTGCAATGAAGAAAAACTCAAAAGGGCCACCTAGGTCTGTCCTTGCTAACATATATAAAGCTCTTTATTATGCGTCTACTTCCCACATTTATATATAGATATAGATCCAGACATTGGTTCTAGAAAGGGAACAGCTCGATGTTACAACCTCATTTTAGAAATTAAAAAAGAAAAAAGGAAAGGAAAGAATAAACAAGAACCAGGCAAAAGGGTTTATGCTTTCAGTGTTTCATAAACAGTGCAGAAAAGAACTAATAGAAGATAAATAAACTATACTACTACTCTCAGCTAGACAGAATAACTGAACATTAAACAAAGATGTGACAAACTGATATTTTCTTACTTTTACCTCATTTGAATTGGCTAAGCTTTTTCTTTTGGATCAACAGTAAAAGAACTTTTGTAAAATTGAATCATTTAGTCTTCAATATTTCAATGCTCTGTGGGTGAAATAGCATAAAGAAAACCATATCAAATCAGGAAGCAGAAAACCTATGTTAAAAAGAAAAATTATGGAGAGATCTGAATACATCAATATAGAAAAAGATCTAATATGGACTTACCAGGCAATTTTATTTTTCTGTTTGCCTGTCCAGTTCTGGGGAGTGAATTCTGGACCTATGTGCAGTCCCTAACCTTCTTTTGCCCAAGCCCAGTGCTCTATCACTTGAGCCACAGCCCCATTTCCATTTTTTTTTGGTAAGTTAGTGAAGATAGTGAGTCTCACACACTTCCTGCCCAGATTAGCTTCAACCCACAATCCTCAGCCTCCTGAGTAGCTAGGATAACAGGCATGAGTCGCTGGCATCTGGCCAAGCAATTATAACTATCACTGAAATATCAGTTCTATGTAGATCACATTTAGAACCATTCTGCATACATAACACTATATGTTGGCACAGTTCACAGTATGAAACACATTAAATGTAATCAAGAAAGTCAAGTAACTGGGTAAGCAAGGGAAGAAATATTACTGGATGTCAAATGACCTAAAATCTGAGGTTTCTTTTCCTGAATTCAATATTAATATTTTCAGTATACATAGAGCAAAAAATTACCATTGAACAACAAATACATTTAGAGAACTTCAATATGTTCCTGGAATATTTGAATTTTTTATTCTCTTACATATCTCTTTGTATTCAAGATGAGAGCTGAAAGATAATATACTTAGCTATTGAACTTTTTCCTATCAAAGGGAAAATCTGAGATAAAAAGAAAAGAATAAAAGACATTATTCTAGCTGGTTTTATAAAAACAAAGTAATTATATCCTATTTAGAATTAAAACTGCTGTTTCAGCCAACATGATCACTATTTCTTCAGTGATAAGCCTAGTTTTCATCATATTTTATAATATGGAATATAATAGGACTACTTTGGGAAATTTTTAAGATGTACCTCCTAGAGGCAAATATGCATTGACACTGTATTATATATTTTCATTACTAGGTACTACTTAAAATAAATTCATATGTGTACAGGAAAGAGCAAATATCATCTGCAGTAGGCCAAAACTGGAGAAAACCCAAATGCCTATCAGGAACAGAATGGAAATATAAATTGTGGAATAGTTTTGCAAAGGAATACTAGATAGCAATTACACTGAACATCTGCTACACACAGTGGGAATAAACCAACCTACTAAATAGTGAGTGAAAGAAGCCAGACACAAAGGAGTGCTGACTGCATAATTCAATTATATACAATTCAAAAACAGGCAGGACTAATCTATGGAGACAAGGATTATCTGGGTAATGTAACTGACAGGAAGAGAATATGAGGAGGTGATGTTCTTCATTTTGATTGATTTGCATCTTTGGAAAATCTCACCAAGCAGTAGTAAAACATATACATTTCTGTTCATATGTCATACTTCAGTTAAAAATGTTCACTTAAAACAGTAAATATTTGTTAGAATTTTTCTGAGGTAACTTCTTAAAGTAATAGATTTAGTATAGCTAGATTCTAGAGAGAACTCTCCTATTTACTAGTTATGTGATCTTTAACAAAGCAAACGTCTCAGTGATAAGTCTGGCAGGAAATAAATTTCACAGAAGGCTAAACATTTTTGTGAACACATTTAGTGATCAAGTCTCTAGTTTGAGCCAAAGTACAATACAAACAGTATTAAATCACTTATATTCAAGTGACAAATATTTATTTTGATCCTACTACATGCACCAGACATTGTTCTAAGCACTTGTTCCTCATAGTAAGAGAAATAGAAGATATACAACAAACAGCATGGATGAATGAATGATGTAAACTTCAGTGTTTGAAAAATATATGCACACACATATTTGCACTCACATACAAATATATATGTACACCAAATGAAATTTTCAATCCAGTCTGAATACAGAGGGGAATATATACACACATAAATACAGAGGGGAAACTAGCTTGAAATAACTATTTCATTATGCTTAGAAGTAAAACTATTCCCAGGGTTACCATTGCTCATAAATCTTCACAAATAAGCCTTGATAACACATGAAATATTTAAACATATCCTGGATCCACAGAGGATAGAGCTAGAAGCAAAAAGGTAGGGTTATTTTTTTCCAAGAAAAAGATTAGTATGGCTTTTAAGAAAGAGCTTTAAATAACCAAAACATTTTTAAGTGTTAAAAGAGAGAATTGATAATGGGTTGTAGAATATGAACAAATTTTGTGTTGGGAAGGAAGTTAGATCCACTTTATAGCACCTTGCTCTCCCAAGAATTAAATCAGAACCCAGGAGAATTTCATAAAAATACTACCAGAGGAATTCTTACTAAGCTTCACCTCTTAATTGTATTACCACCTGTTAAATCACAACATAAGGGGTCAAGCTTCCAATATATGAAACCTTGAGGGACACAGTGTCCAAAGCATAACACTAGGTATTCATTTAAAATTTGAAAATTCAGAGTGACCTTGGGAAAGTTTATTTGACTTTTTCAAATTTATCGTATTCTTTGGTAAACAGAAGAACCTCTTCATTGTGTGGTACAACCATTCACTTAATTGATTAAAGTACAAAACTCGCTATGATCTGTTTCCTCTCTCTCCTGCAACTACTGCAATATAACCAAAGGTACAACCCAAAAGTCTACATATGCACCTCCAAAGAAAGAGTTCAATCCTCTTCATCTTTTCTCTGTCCTCATAGTAATTCATTTTCTCTCCTATGTTTCTTAAGTATATAATTTCAATTCTTGCCCCTCATCCATTTTATTTTAAACATTGAGGAGTCTATCCATAGACCCCATTATACTGTCTCTCTATGTAAAATCTCCCTCTATATCTTCCTACTTCCCTTCCAATGATCAAGCCCCACCATACTAGCTTCCAAACTCGCCACCTTGAGCTATGCGCTAGTGGAGCTCTAGTAACATTGATGTCCTTCCAGGTCTTGAAACATGTTGAGTTTTTTTTTGGGGGGTCCGGTCGTGGGGCCTGAACTCTTGGCCTGGGCACTGCCCCTCAGCTCTTCAGCTCAAGGCTAGGCTCTACCACTTGAGCCACACAACCACTTCTGGCTTTTTTCTTTTTGTTTATATGGTGCTGAGGAATCAAACCCAGGGCCGCAGGCATGCAAGGCAAGCGCTCTATCACTGAGCCACCTTCCCAGCCTGAGTTTTTTTATTCTTTGGAGCTTTTACAGGTGATGTTCACTCTACCTATCCGACTGTGCTCTTTGTAAGGCTGCTTCCTTTGCTTCCTTCGGGTTCACTATAATAGCTCTAAAGAGAGACTTCACGAAACACTGTAATCAAATTGAACCCTCAGTCTTCATTCTTGTCGCTCTCAGCCATCACTGATTTTTTTCTCCCTGCTCTCTAACACATTCCCAATATGCAAGGCAACAAAATTAACAGGTAGGAAGCAAAAAGGATGTGTGCATAAGAATGCCATGTACATTGTTCTGGTGTGAAGTTTCCTTATTTTCTTACACTTCTCCTTCAACAGCCTGACACTCATCAGTAGAGCAGAGTTGGTAAAATGCCTTCTGTTCAGAAAATACAGTTTATCTATTATTTACCATAGCATAAGTCATAGATTGATATAAACAAGTTTGCAAGAATAGATGGCTATCATACTAGAATAACAAATAGGAAGACGGAGAAAGAGAAAATAAAATACTTGGTAAGGGTATAAAGTTCAAAAAGAGAAGTGCCACCTAAAGGCAAAATACAGTTCCAGAGGAGAAAAATGACACAAAAAACATTTGTGCCCCAGAAACTAAAGAACTTAACTCAGGGCTATAATAGAAGTGAAACTGACAGTAGAGGTATTAGTAAATATAAACTGATGATTTCACATTCCATTTTCTATGACACTTTTCTGAACAGAAATATTAAGCATGAAAATTGTCACTTTCACATAAGATCACTTGATTTACACTGAATCATTTTAACATTCAATCAATTCTCTTACAATTCCTAAGAAAGGTTCACATTGTTAAATGTGTAATATTCCTAATTTAAAGGTAGGTAAAAATGCCAAGTAGATGGACTTTGCCAGCAAGCTATTTCGGTTTTGCTTCATTAAAAAGCTCAATGCACTCAGGTTCTTTTTATGTTGGTCACCTGGGGCACAATTTGCTACCCACCACTCTGCAATAAGCAGCTGTTTGCAATAATCCCTGTGTTGCAGACAGCATTAGACTCTCTCCTGGGGTTTACAGGATGTTGATTCCTAAAGGCCAGATTTAACACTTTGGGGAAATATAAAAGACAGCAAGCAACTACAGAGGGAGAAAAAAAGGCATGATATTTGATTATTTGAGGACTGCAATATATTACAGGAATCAGTTACCACAGAAACTGTAATCTATAAATGGCCCAGGTGGAATATGCTAGAAAATAACATGTTGTGCAGAAATTGAGTTGAACATCAGAGGTAAGGGCACCACAGAGTTTAACTGATGTAGTTGGGCATTGGTGAAAAGGTTTAATGCTTTACTCAAAGCACTAATGCCCCATCAAATAAATCTGACCAGGGACATCAGGTCTTCCTGAGAATGCTTACAATATTAGGCAGGTCACTTTGGGGGAGCTCTGTTTTAGAATTCTTCATACTGAGTGAAAATTGTACTCAATTGTTTAATTTGTACCTACCATCTTGTGTACTCTAAAACCAACAGAATAAATCAAATTGATCTGCCAGATTCCTATAAAGATCTGGAAATTACTATTATTTACCCTTATGCCTGTAGTTGTTGTTGTTATTATTATTGTTTTTTGTCATTAGACTGAACAGATATTGCTTATTTATTTACACCCTCTTTTTTATTTTTATGTTCATTTTTAATTATATTTTTTATTGAAAAGATGATGAGCAGGGGATTACAGTTACATAAGGAAATGAATACATTTGTTTTTAATCATTGTTACCCCATCCTTCCCTATTCCCGTCCCCATAAGTTGTAATGTTCATATCCAACACATAGTGTCAAGTGAGTTTCAATGTTGCTTTGGTTCATCCTTTGTCCTGTTGTTTCTGTGATTCCCTTTCCCTTTCATATATTGAATAATTTTATATACAAGACAGGAGATACAGAAAACTAAAAAAAATGGGTGGGAGGAGGAGAAAAAACTACATACGGGGCCTAATAAGAACCTCTTGTTTCCATGTATTGAAGTTAATGTTGTTATGCTTCATTATATATAGTTCTATATACTAAGCAGTTGGGTCATTGAGATACCCTCTTTAGAGTATCAAAGACATATTCTAGTTCTTACAACAAAGGGAAATCTTTTCTTTGGGTCTGGCGTACTTCAAATGTTTTCCAAGTCTTTCCATTTCCTTACAAATAGAGCAATATTATTCTTTCTGATGGAAGTATAGAATGCCATTGTGTATGTGTGTGTATACATACATTCATCTACTAAGGGGCATTTAGGTTGGTTCCATTTCTTGGTTATGGTAAATAATGGTGCAATGAACATAGTTGTGCTAGTAGCTTTAGTTTGGCCTTGTTTGTGGTCATTGGGGTAAATGCCCAGAAGTGGAATTGCTGGGTCATAGGGGAGTTCTATGTGCAGTCTTTTGAGGAACCTCCATACTGCTTTCCAGAGTGGTTAAACGGGTTTTCAATCCCACCAACTTTCCCCGTTGGCCACATCATGGCTAGCATCTATTGTTATTAGATTTCTTGACAATGGCCATTCTAACTGGTATAAGATGAAATCTCAATGTTTTTTGATTTGCATTCTTTTAAGGCAAAGATGTTGGGCAATTCTTCATGCGTCTCTTGGCCTTTCATATTTCCTCTTCAGAGAAGTCTGTCTTAAAGCCTTTAGCCTACTTTTTAATGGGATGGTTGTTTCTTTGGGGGTTTGTTCTAGGGGAATTTAATTTCCTGAACTGTATGTATATTTAACATATAAAGCCCTTATCTGTTGTATGCCTAGTGAAGGTCTTTTCCCAATCTGTGGGGTTTCAATATATCTTGTTAGCTATGTCCATTGCTGTGTAAAATCTCTGTAGTTAATGTAATCATATTTATCCAGTCTTTCTTTGACTTGTGTTTCTTGTATACTCTCTTTTTTAAGGCATAATTTTTGTTGTTTCAATTACCTAGCCACTCTTCCTACAGACATTGTTATACTTGAAAAGTAGTAGCAGAATGTACTAATCTAACAAAAAAAATCTTATAAGGAATACTCCAAAAATTACAGAAAGAGAAATGCATACTAAAGGTTATAGTGTTTGTAACAAGATCAGGAATTGAACCTATGTCCACTCCAAAGCCTGTGCCCTAAACTCTCTGTCTTGGACAACTTTAGGGGAGACCTGGGAAGATGAGATGAGGAAAAGAGATGCTACTAACCAGCTGTTAGGTCTA
This sequence comes from Dipodomys ordii, assembly GCF_000151885.1. Taxonomy (NCBI): domain Eukaryota; kingdom Metazoa; phylum Chordata; class Mammalia; order Rodentia; family Heteromyidae; genus Dipodomys; species Dipodomys ordii. Next base: position 9,489,392 of record NW_012267288.1, on the reverse strand, counting down.
AGTTCTGTTATTTATTATAAGAACTGACCTATATATCCGAGTTATGTACATGATCAACATGCAAATTACATTATTCTTCAAGTGACTGAAAAAATAGGCTAAATGAGGTTGAGAATGAAGCCTTCTAAACTCTATAGGAAAAGGTATGAACTTACCGTAGACTTGTGAAGCAAGTGAATTTTTAAGTGCTAGAACTGCACTTATTCTAAGGCAATTAAAAAACTAAAAGAAAGCCTCTAAAAATAGATATGGATAAGCATATAAAGCTACACTGAAGACTGAGAGTTGTGGGCTGGGAAGGTGGCTCAGTGGTAGAGCGCTAGCCTTGCATGCATGAGGTCCTGGGTTAGATTCCTCAGCACCACATAAGCAAAAAGAAAAAAGCTGGAAGTGGCGGTGTGGCTCAAGTGGTAGAGCGCTAGCCTTGAGCTGAAGAGCTGAGGGACAGAGCCCAGGCCCAGAGTTCAAGCCCCATGAGTGGACCCAAAAAAAAAAAAAAGACTGAGAGTTGTAGTGTCAACTTTATAACAGGGAAGTGAGCCATGAAAAGACTCTGGCTAGTTGACGTGATGAATTATATTAATTGATTTGTGTATACTGAACCAGCTTTGCATCCCTGAAATGAATCCTATTTGCTCACGGTGTATGATTTTTTTGATGAGTTGTTGAAGTCGATTCGCAATATTTTGCTGAGAAGTTTTGTGTCGATATTCATCAAAGAAATGGGTCTATAGTTCTCTTTCTTTGATGAGCCTCTGTCTGGTTTTGGGATGAGGGTTATGCTGGCTTCATAAAAAGAGTGTGGTAGTGAATTTTTGCTTTCAATTTCATTGAAGAGTTGGAGGAGTATTGGTGTGAGTTCTGCTTTGAAGGCCTTGTACAATACAGCTGTGAATCCATGTGATCTTGAGCTTTTTTGGGTGGAAGGTCTTTTATTGCTGCTTCAATTTTAATGCTTTATATGGGTCTGTTAGGTTGGTTTAAATCATCTTGGTTTACTTTGGGCATGTCAATATTTGCTGGAAATTCATCCACATCAACAAGAGCAAGGATAAGAACCACATGGTTAACTCAATAGGTACAGAAAAGGCATTTGACAAGATCTAACACCACTTAATGATGAAAGCTCTGAAAAAACTAGGAATCCATTGAACATTCCTCAATATAATAAAGGCTGTGTATGACAAAGGCTGTATATGACAAACATACAGGCAACAATATACTTAATGGTGAAAAGTTAAAGCCAGTTTCTCTAAATTAAGGAACAAGACAACGATGTCCACTCTCCCCACTCCTCTTCAATCTAGTATTAGACTGCCTAGCTAGGGCAGTAAGAAAAGATGCATATATAAAGGGGATCCAAATTGGGAAAGATGAAATAAAACTCTCCCTCTTTTCAGATGAAATGATTTGTATTTAAAAACCACATGGACTCTACTCCGAAGTTACTTGAGCTGATTGGAAACTTTGGCAAAGAAGCAGAGTATAAAATTAACCTAAAAAATCAATGGCTTTCCTGTATGCCAATAATGAGAAGAGTGAGGCTGAAATTAGAAAAGTAACCCTTTTGTAATAGCCCCACAAAAAAAAATACTTAGGGGTTAACGTAACAAAAGAGGTAAAGGACCTGTATGACGAAAACTTTAAACAACTGAAAAATGGAAAAAACCCTCGCATGCTCCTAGATTGGGAGGATTAAAATTGTGAAAATGGCAATACTGCCAAAGACGATCTACAAATTCAATGTGATATCTATCAATATTCCAACCTCATTCTTCAATGAAATAGAAGAAGCAATCCAAAAATTCATATGGAACAATAAAAGACCCCTAAGAGCAAAAACAATCCTTAGTAGAAAGAATAGCGCTGGTGGATTATCAATTCCAAATTTCAAACTCTACTACAAAGACATAGTAATCAAAACAGCTTGGTGCTGGCACAAGAACACATCTGAGGACCAATGGAATAGAACTGAAGACCCACAAATGAACCCACAGAACCTACAGCCACCTAATCTTCGACAAGGGAGCTAAAGAAATGGAATGGAAGAAAGACAGCCTTTTCAGTAAATGGTGCTGGCAAAATTGGTTAAACACTTATAGAAAACTAAAGCTAGATCCTTATATATCACCCTGCACCAGAATCAACTCCAAATGGATCAAAGACCTCAAAATAAAAGCAGACTCCATGAAAACATTAAAGGAAGGAATAGGAGAAATTCCAGGACTCCTTGGCACAGGCCAAAATTTTCTTAATAGAGACACAGAAGCACAACAAATCAAAGAAAGGTTGGACAAATGGGATTGCATGAAATTGCAGAGCTTATGCAAGGCAAAGGACATAGGTAGCAAGATCAACAGAAAGTCAGAGATTGGGAGAGCTTTACTACCCATACAATGGACAAGGGTCTCATATCTAAAATATACTTAGAACTCAAAAAATTAAATCCCCCAACAACAAATCCTTAAAGAAACAACTGCCTGACTAATAAGTGGGCTAAAGATTTAAAGAGAGACTTCTTTAAAGAGGAAATAAGAATGGCCAATAGACACATGAAGAAATACTCAATTTCTCTAGCCATAAAAGAAATGCAAATCAAGACAATGTTGAGATTCCACCTCAACCAAGTTAGAATGGCTATAATCAAGAAATCTAGTAACAACAGATGCTGGAGGGGATGTGGCCAAAAGGGAACCCTACTGTATTGTTGGTGGGAGTGTAAACTTGTTCAACCACTTTGGAAAGCAGTATGGAGGTTCCTGAAAAGACTTCACATAGAGTTCCCCTATGACCCAGCAATTCCATTTTTGGGCATTTAACCAAACGATCACAAACAAGGACATACCAAAGCTACCAGCACAACCATGTTTATCGCAGCATTATTTACCATAGCTAAGATATGGAACCAACCCTGATGCCCTTCAGTAGATGAATGAAGAAAATGTGGTATATATGTATATACATTATACAGATAGATATAGATACAGATATTTATACCTATATCTATATCTATATCTATATATATACATACAATGGAATTCTATGCCTCTATCAGAAAGAAAGACATTACTCCATTTGTTAGGAAATGAAAAGACTTAGAAAAAATTATATTAAGTGAAGTAAGCCAGGCCCAAAGAAACATAGGTCCTATGGTTTCCCTTATTTGAAATGACTAGCACATGTCTAGGACAAACGGAGAAGGTCAAAGGCTATGTACATATGACCACATGAGATGATGTTAAGCAAAATATACCCCAAGACAGGAAACAGTTGTTTTGTTTTCCTTGCTATTGTTTTTAATGTACTTATAATGCACTATGTGATTCTTTTGTTTCTTTTGTATGTTCTTCCCCCACGCTATTGTTTTTAATGTACTTATAATGCACTATGTGATTCTTTTGTTTCTTTTGTATGTTCTTCCCCCACGGTATAACCCCTAGACTTCACTGGATTTGATACCGGTGTTCTGCATCTTGTATACATTTTTGTAATTTGGGGAGGGGAAGGGATATAGCAGAATGCTTAAACGGGGATGTAGGTTGACCCACTGTAACAACAACGAGATGTACAGGACACTATGTTGAAAATGAACTTTACAATGTTGGGTTGGGCAGGGGTGGGAGGAGTTGGGAAGGTGGGAAGGGAAGTATTGGTAGGGGGAAAACAAAGGAGGAAGTAACAATGCTCACTACGAAATGTACTCATTATCTTACTCATGTAACTGTAACCCCTCTGTACAATATTTTTACAATAAAAATATATAATAAAAAAGAATTTTAGAAAGTCAGAAAGCAACAAGAAAAAAATAAAAATATAATCATGACCTTTTCCTTAAAAAAAAAAAGAATATGGCTAGATTAGTAGTATGGATAAGGAACAGAGTATGGATTCAAGAGAGATTTAAAATGCAGAGCTGGTATTATGTGGTGATGACTTAGATTTATAAGCTCTACTATGGCAGTGGTTTGCGGCATGGTTCTGGTCAAAGGCCAGAATTGAAATTCCACTTTATTTAAAAATCTGTGAATGAAGCTAGGATTTAGGTTCTGCAACCTTAAAGAGGCAAAAGAGCACCTGACTTAGGACATGCTTATGATAGTAACTGCAATTACAGATACAGAGAATTTAAAATAACCTGCCACATAAGAAATGTTTGCTAACATTACCAATGCAAGTGGGAAGAAAAACAGAGAGGAAGAACAAATAAATAGTCTTTGCATGATGATAGATGTTGGTTTTAGGAGAAAGCATGAGTATAGTTTTGAATGAGGTGAGATGGAGATTTAGGTATTAGAAACTTGATCCACAATGCACAGGTTTTCAGAAGCAGGACAGTGTGGGGAGTGGAGGGGGAAGACATTGGTTAAAAAGTGGTTTTGTCTGATCTCATGAATATATAAACGCCATTATCTTGGAATTATCTTGAAAGTAGGTTCAATGTCGACGCCAAACATTTTTTTAATTGTGAAAATACCATACAGAGGGGTTACAATTACACATTTATAAGATGCCAGACATTCTTTTAACCAATTCTGGTGCCTACTCTGACTCTTAATGCCCACTCACATTTCTTTTCCCTCCTTCCGTACCTTTCCTGTTTTTCTTTAAACCATTTGGAAAGAAAACGAGGTGATCATCAGATGCCTGCCCTCCATCCTGAACATCACAGTATCCAGAACTGAAGAAAATACATTTCTGTTCTTTATAAACAATCTAGTCTTATTTTGATGGGTCTCCAAACACAGTCAGTTTGAAAGAGAAAAATGTGAGGACAAGGAAGGATTGAAGGTTCATATGATTAAGGAGTTCACTGGGTAAAATCTGTCTCCAAGTAACAAGATTACAAACTGAACCCGTGTTTGACTCCAAAGCCGATAGCCTAACTTCTGCCCTCCAAAGCCTGTAGCCTAACTTCTGCCCTGGAAAGTTCAAGGGAGACCTACATGCAGAGAAGAGAACACAGGATTGTCTCAGATCTTAGCCCTAGGGCAATCAGAAAAAGGCCTGGAGCAGAAGGACAAGTCTCCAGCAGGAATCAAGAAGAGGACACATTTCCTTCTACAGGGGCAAGGAAAAGGTAAAGATGAGTCTGTAACAGGAAACTGAGCAATCTTCTTTCCAATATTTTCCCATTGACCTATAACAACTGCAAGAGAGCAGTAGAGAGAGGTTGACGAGCGAGAAGTAGAACAGCAAAAATTAAGAGTAACATTTGGGAAAATGGAGAGAGTGATTAAAAAAATAAAGATGTTCCTACACAAAGCTTTAACTCATCATTCAAGGCCCCACTCAGTTCTCCATTTTTTTTATGTCAGAGACTAGATGAAGCAAGGTTTTAGTACAAGAAATTAAAAGAAGAAAAGGCTGCAAAAGAAATTCTATTGGCTAATGGAGGAAGGAAAGGTGAGCAAATTAAAAAAAATAACTCATATGAATCTGTTTACCAATTAAGGTCACTTTGAAATCAGTTTTAGGACCTGGGCCCAAACTCTACAAGTTCAACATATCTGGTCCAACCACTTGCTCCTATCTGCCATATAAAGAGACATAGAGAAGGACAAAAGAAATTTAACATCTAGCACTGCCTGCCCTGGAAAGAAGAAAGGCAATATTTTAACCCATCTTCTACTTCTTCCCCTAACCTCATCTCTCTACTCCCAACAGACATTCCCTTAAGTTAAATAGAATAAGACAAATCAAGGGCAGTAGGCAAGAGGTATACATAAACATTCCAGTAATAGATGTATTTTGAAGTCACGATCTCAGTCTTCATGTTGGGAGAAGTTCCAGAGAAGTCGTTAGCTTTTTATCACTTAGGGAAACATCTGATCATTAATATCTGGCAAGTAGTCCATTCGTTTTATATTCCAAGATGGCCTTAAAGTAACTGCAAGACAGAATGGCTTAAGGCAAAATGGAAGAGGCTGGGATGCCTAGCTTTTATCCTGTTCTTAGATATGGATTTGTGGACACAAGCTAAAAACTAAGTGTTCCTCTCAAAAGCAACTACTAGGCATCTGCTACAATTTCTTCCATAGGTGTGTGTGTATGTGTGTGTGAGTGTGTATGTACATAAGGGCATATATGTGTATATGTTCCCCAATAGCATTATTAGTATCTTTTATGAAACTAGATTTGTGAGATGGCATTCACTTACAAGTCATATGTCCCTAACCTGTTCTCCTTATAGAAAATGGACCTCTGTCATTTACATCCTAGTTGAGTCTGGCATCCAAGGGTTTCAATATCTGAAACCAAAGAAAGGCTATTCTTTTTTCTTATGATATATATCATAAACTACTAAGGACTTTTCCAGAATGCATTTAAACTAGAAAAGAAATATTTTCTTCATCAAAAATCCTTTCAAGTACTCATTTCCTTCCCAGGTAGTCGGAGTTCTGTGTGTACTGGTTAATACTTTATAAGCTTAGGCTTGTATGCTGAACACATTGAAGACTGTTTTATTTCCAGATACAGTTTTCCTGCATTTTAGTTGTTTGCCATAGCAAAAGAATGACATCTGAGCTAAGACTACATTACCAAAACAAAAAAGCCTCAAATAGTTAGTTACATAAAGAATGTAATAACATGAAAACATAAGATTAGTACTTCAATATTATTTTCTCTAAAAATTTGGAGAAAAAGGTAAACAAAATATATTCATAATATTTAAAACAACAAATAATTTGGCCAACAGGAAAAATACTAAGTATTGGGTCAGCAACTGAGTAAAATATTACTTTCATCCTCCAGGAATTTCCAGAGAAGTCAGATGAAGCATTATGTGAGAGAAAAAAATTAGTTTTAAGAGTTTTGAACAAAAAATCAACAAATATAGCTAGTTAACATGTATCAGTATCACCTGATACATGTAAGACACCTGTGTCTTTACATTTCAAGTGTTAAATGTTAGTTTTTCACTCTAATAATATAAATAAGAAATCCTTGGTTTTCATGCAGCCCTAAGCACCTTCAATTGGTCGGTGTTAAAGCCTCAGGAGATGATTCTTTGCAAGGATCTGACAAAGAATGTCTACAGAAGGAGAAAGATAGTCCTGAATGTTATACAACTATTCTCCATAAATAATTACAGACATAGTAGCTGAAGTGTCGTATTGATTACAAACAGGATTCTGTCTAGGCTCATCACTTTGCCTTTTTCACTTCATTTTCATGAATTTATAGTACATGAAAGTAAGCTCTAACACCTTGTCTAAAAATAACCCAAAACACTGAATTAACAATCACATAAAGCCTTAATTTTTTTCTTTTTTTTTAATTTTTTATTGTAAATATACTATACAGAGGGGTTACAGTCACATGAGTAAGGTAATGAGTACATAGAATGCCTCTTTTTGAATGAATGAAAATAATACGATCTTAAATTTCTTATCCTTTCTATCTGTTGTTTGTTTTGGAAGTCGTATGTTTGTTTTTTATTTGCAGCTGAACTGAGGCTTGAACTCAGGGCCTGCACAGTGTCCCATAGCTTTTTGGTTCAGAACTGTGGCTCTACCACTTGAGCTACAGCTCCACTTCTGCCTTTTTTAGTGGTTAATTGAAAGTAAATGACTCATGGATTTCTCTGCCTGGGCTGGCTTCAAACTGGGCTTCTCGGATCTCAGCATCTTGAGTCCAGGATTACAAATATGAGACACCAGTGCTCAGCGTGGATCTGCTTTTAATTATGTCCATACTACATTAATTTCTCACAGTTTCCATTTACTTAGACCACAACAATAATCATTGTAATTGTTAAATATGGTAATAAATATGAAAATGTGAAAAATGGACTACACAGTTTCAGTCATAATATTTAATATTATTAGTTAGATTGTCAACTATTACAGTTGTTAAAGATAAAAAGTAAAACTAAAATTGATGAGGAAATCATAATCAAAATTTCCAACAAAAGGCTGATACTGATTCGCCGTAAAACTAAAAATGTAATACATTTTGTTCAATTCATTACTATGTACATATTGGGAAAATGATATCTTGCATTCTCCAACCCATTTAATCAAAGTGAATGAGGATGCCATGCTCATTTGGGTTTTTTTTTTCAAAAGTACTGCACTGTGGATACCTCCCAATTCAAAAAGATAATCATAAACAAGAGCAATTCATCACCAACATCATTTTATCACCACTTTCAGTCCTGATAAAACTCATTTTCTGACACATGCAAATTTCAAATGAAAGCTACAGATAAAAAAAAAGTTAAAGGAGATCACAAATACAAAGAATAATAAAAAAGGCATTTTTCTTTAATTTTACACAATTACATAATTATCATGTTGAACTTCAAGTGATGCATGTAAAACGAATAAATACAGGCACCTTGTGCATCTCAGCTAAACACACATTGTACTATACATAGACTATATATCACTTAGATACATTTACCTCTGTATTTCAAGACAGCTGCTGCATGCTATGGAAATATTTCATATGTGATTTATTAATATAAAACAATCTGATTAGGCTACAACTTCTCACTAAAATGATGATTGTTGACTTAACATCAGTTTTATTTCAATAGAATGGCACTTTGGCAAGAATTTTTTTCTGTATCTTTTAAAGTAGCATTTTGTATCAGCCTGTTTCCCGTTAAGACAACAAGTATATCTACAGAACCAGGACATATGAGTAAAAGGTTTAAATGCAGAAATTCTGGCATAAATACCTTAGGCAATCCCTGTGTCCTTTGCTCCCTACTTTCCTGTCATTCCACCCAATAGACTTCCAGCTTTCCCCTGGTCTTTGTTGAGCCTCAAATCACTTGGTACTATTTGGCACCCAAGCTGTGCCTGTTCAATCTCTTTCTGACTTGGCAGGATGGTTCAGTGGTCTGGCAGTTTTTATCTACCTTCATTTAATGGTTAATGAGTCTCTGGACATTGCCTTTCCAGGAGCTTTCAGAACACATTCTCTTAGAAGAATGTGAGGCTTTCATAGTCCCTTGTCCTATTGTGTCATCAAAAGGCTTCTGAGTGGAGATGTCCTTGAAAGGTGGCCTTGGCAGAAAGAGCAGAACTGTGACCTAGGACTTGCCCTGATCAGTGTATCACTGACTTCTGATTCTCAACTTTATATACCTACATCACTCCTCTTGTGAGGACAGTGTTGATGGTTCACAAAATGATCCTGCCTGCCAGTCTGCTTAGCTTTGGGACATTGTCACCACCACCGTGGCTGCTCTGACAGTATGCTTGGGAACCGTCTTGTGGCTTTTTTTAACATGCATGCCCTGTGAAGCCACTTGGCAGCATGGATTATGCTTCAGTGTTGCTTGTCCTGAATTCATTTCCACTTCACAGTCCCAAGCAGAAAGGCTAGTGCTACAGAAGTGCCTAACTTATCTCAATCCAAAAGAAGTGAACATTGTGTCTTGAAGTTTTACACACAAATTCTTCATGAATTTTACACATGGGCAAATGTCAGTGCCGGAAGCCATAGTCAGCTCCTACTACACGTCCAAAGCATTAAAGGGATTCAATCATTAGCTGCCCTGTTACATTCACTTGCTTGCTCCTAGTGTGGACCACTGCAAATCCCTCAGAAACAAGGGGTCTGGCACTGGTGGTACAACCTAAGGTGGTATTCGAAGTGTTTGAGGGAGCCAGAGCAACTGTTCTTTTACTGCCAGAGTCAGCTTAGTTTAGACTTGACTAGGTCAGCTGATGGCTGTCCTGTATGTGTGTGTATTTATTCATATATATGTCCTTGGCTAACGTTCTCTGATTTACTGCTTGCTTGCTTGCTTGTGTCCTTGGCTTTGGAAAGCTGTCCAAAATATGTAAAAAACTCTTTGGGAAAGCAGGTGCTTTATATATAAAAAAAATCCACAGCAAAGGGAATCGTGGAGAATAGATGAGTGGTTAAGCTGATGGCTCAAATAGAAATAAAGAATTGTTTATGAAGTAGCAATCTGACTCTGTGATTCAGTGATGCTACATTGCAATTGTATAAAAGGGAAGAATCATTTGGTTGATCTTTTAGCAAGGAACTTCAGAGACTCTGATTTGCATATTTAAAGTTCCCCCAAATTATGGCTTTCCTCCCCTTTGGTGTAGTGCAAAGTGTTTCAATCCACAGGTGTACTTTATTGTATTCTTTGACCCATCAATAAATACTTGTGGGGGGAGAAAACCACCTGAGGCACGACGAAGCCTCAGTGAACAGTAATGCCTGGCAAGATATTAGAAAACTGTTTTTAAAAAATCTTATACACAGGGAATGAAAGTCAGAAGACCGGGGGAGGGGGGAGGCTGGGAAGGGATGTGAAGGGTAAACCAAAGGAGGAGGCTGCAATGCTTGGTAAGAAATGTACGCATTATCCTGCCCATGTAATTGTAACCCCTCTGTACAGTATGTTCACAAATAAAAAATAAATAAATAAATTAAAAAAAAGAAAGTCAGAAGACCTAGAGGTGTACATTAGCAGAGAAAATGTGAAACAAGTAAAAGATATCAGAATATACGGCACAGGAAACATATAACATTTAATGAGTAGCTCAAAAATGCCAGGTGAAGACAGGATTATATGTCTATAATGGTACATGTGTATAAAGTTGTTCATTTTATCTTAAAAAGAAAATTCAATGACCTTCTCAACCTCAGCTTTGAAGAGAGACTAAGGAGAAAAGAAAATTATATGTTATATCCACATAGATGTCCCTTAGGATCCTAGAAACTAAATCTCACCTAGTCACCTAGACCCCCATCTATAACAAGAACTTAGTAAGTACCATATATAATGGAGCGGAACATATAGTATCTCTAGTTCATGAGTTCTTACAAAGTAAACATTAGTTTTATGAATAAAAAAGGTAAAAGTCAGAAAAACCATATTCAGTATTTTCAGCTATTATTAAGGCTACAAAATACCTATATTTAACCCCTACCTTCAATCCAGGTTTTAGCGCAACTATTTGGAGGAAGGAACTCATCTAAATCCATTAAGGCTAGGCTCTGGTGGCTCATGTCTGTAATCCTAGCTACTCAAGAGGCTGAGATCTAAGGATCAAAGTTCAAAGCCAGACCAGACAGGAAAGTCTATAAGATTCTTATCTTAAATACCCACTAGAAAACCAGAAGTAGCAGTATAGATCAAAGAGGTAGAGAGCTAGCCTTGAGTGAAAAAGCTCCAAGACAGTACCCAGGCCCTGAGTTCAAGCCCCCCAACAGGAAACTAATATATACATATATGTGCATATATATATTGAACATACCCATACACATATATGTGTGTATATATAATTTTAGGTTTTAGGAGAAGCTAAAATAGGCAAGTTTAAGTGTTAATTCATTTAAAAGTAACAATAAACTCATTCTCTGTTATAAATAACATTTCTGCTTAAAGTAAGTACATTTTCCTCCACACTGATTTTAAAAAAAAAAAAAAGGTCACAGATCTCTTGAATGTCTGGCTTAATAGAAATGAGAAGATTTTCAGATCTTCTCCTGAATTTGCTGTGATGTCTCATGACATGTGGCTTACACATATAAACCTAACTACTCAGAAGGCTGAGATCTGATAACAAAGGTGCAAAGCCAGCCCAGGCAAACAAGTCCTCGAAACTCTTCTAACCCAAATAACTAGTATAAAGCTGGAAATATAGGGATGGCTCAGACGGTAGATTGCCAGCCTTGAGTAAAAAAGCCTAGCAAGAACATGAGGCCCTAGTTCAAGCTACAGTGCTTTCAAAAATAATAAAGTCTCTACCTTATACTGAACGAAGATCTCAGCAAAGTAAACAAAACTATATAGGTACTAGGACAAAATATGAGAAAAGTAGAAAAATTAGAAAGACACTCAGTTAAGGAAACATGCTAATGAAGTCAGCCATTACTACTGGCATCAATGAAAAACATTTTGTGAATTTCTAGTGAATGTGTTAGATAATTCCCTCTAGTTTTCCATTTTAAATCTTTTACTCAGAGCATGCATGAGTCTGAGGTTTAGGTCCTCAGCATCCAAACAACAAAAATATTTCCCTTCAAAACAGAAAAACAGGGGTGGGGGCATGGGACCAAATGTACAACACTTAGCAAATGTTCTAGGTTTGCCTCCATGAAGCACTGAGTCCAAACCCCGCAAGAAGCCCACCCCAAAATGGAATCAAAAAGCAAAAAGAAAATTATTTTAAGGGAGAAGCAGAATATAAAAGCTTGCTATCATGTGATAAGATATATAGAAATATTGTTCAGCTATATACCAATATAAATCATTTCCTGCTTCTCCTCTGAAAAATTATCTAAATGTACTCAAAAGCATTTCTCCTTTTTTGTTCTTTTTTCGTGTTGGATCTGGATGCTGTCCCTGAGCTTTTGTGCTCAAGGCTAGAGTTCTACCACATGTAATGTGGTCTATTTTGATTTTCTTTGTACTTCAAACATTAGTGCTTAGGCTTGTCTAAGAGTACTCTTTAAGTTATTCTTTGATAAATAAGCTTTTAATTACATGTATGTTGAAACAAAAAGTCTGTTACAAAAATATGATTGTTAAAATATTTTGTCTCATCAGTATACAAAGATTATCTGCAAAACAAATTTCAAAGGATACTAATTAAGCTACAAGAAATCCCCTAATGGCATAATTCAGAAAATTAGTTATATGAATACACACAGACACCATATAGACAACACATATAAAATCTATTACAACTCATTATAAAACCATGTATTGGATGAAACATAAAATGAAATATAAAATGAATTAGCAAACTCAGATTCCCTTTGAAACTAGTAAATTCAATTCATTCAACATGGTCAAACAATATTTTATTTGATATCTAGTGCTTGAATGTATGCTTCTTAACATGGAAGGATTGCCATAGTATCAATGCTATTTAAGAGAGAATTAGTTGACTTTATAGACTAGCTAGACTAAAACTCCTTATGAAAATATAAAGAAGAAGAGAGAAAAATAGACATTTCAATAGATTATCTCTTGGGAAAGACCACAAAAGCATACATATACAGCCAGAAGAGGATTAGTAACTGAAACAAATCTTTACAATTGCAATGGATTAATCACTAACCACTTCAAGAAAATGAAGACTGACCCACTGCAGTGTTTAAAGATCTTTTGATTAAATACATACATCTGTGTCTTTCTATACTAACTGTCAAGCTATAAAAAACATTTTAAAACCATCCTTTAAAGTATGATAGGCCAATAATCCCTTATAGGCAGCAACTTTAAATGCTGGTTAAACAATGAATTTTTTCCCAACAATAACAATTTTCTTTGATTTACTAAACCTCACCACACAGCATGAAGCATAATTTCCTTGTAAGCAACTATAAAGTAGAATTAACTGTACACAAATGACTATGAAATTAAGTCAGCCATATCAGATTAAGATGACCATAAATGCAGTTTTAAAACATGCTAGTTTACATAGCCCCCAAACCATGGTTAATTGCCACATTAAAATCCTAGATGCATTCCCTTCAGATGCTGGTCTGGCCTTTTACTACTTAGAATACTGTAAAGTGAATTGACTTGTTTTGCCTAACTGTTGCATTTGTTTCATTTATATTGCAGAAGCATCTAAGAGCTCTACCTAGTATGTGAAAATATTTTAGAATACCACTACGAGTTGAGGATAAATCATGTGTTTATATTGGCAACTTCAAGAGTTAATGAAAAATTATTTTTCCTTATTATCCTATACAGAAGTAGCAATGCATAGGAGAGAACATAATCGATTTCCCCTGCACAGGGGGAAATAAAACACAAAGCATAAAATTATTTTTCATTCCCCTATAACACAGATATGTTTGGTTACCATAATGGTCAAACTCAATTAGATGTTAGGATCTAGGCAACAAAGCAGGAATAATCTAGACTGACCTACTTCAATATGTAAGCGTATACAAGTGTAATGAAAGGCTCACTTAACCAAGTCATTAAATTACCTGCGCCCTCCGGAGAATCATTTACATGTTCAGGTTTAGTTTTCACACTGAAACTGAAGTCTTCCATTGGCTTCAGAAAATGACTAACATGATTTTTTCTAAGTCTTTCCATTTCCTAACCAATGGGGCAGTGTCACTCTTCATGATGAAGGCATAGAATTCCAATATATATCGCATTTTCTTCATCCATTCATCTACTGAGGAGCATCTGGGTTGGTTCCATATCTTGGCTATGGTGAATAATGCTGAGATAAAAATAGCTGTACTAGTAGCTTTAGTATGTCCTTGTTTGTAATCGTTTGGGTAAATGTCCAAAAGTGGAATTGCTGGGTCATAGGAGAGCTCTATGTTGGAGTCTTTTGAGAAACCTCCATACTGCTTTCCAGAGTGGCTGAACAAGTTTACACTCCCACCAACAATGCAGTAGGGTTCCCTTTTGGCCACATCCCCTCCGAGATGCTGATTTTTTTAAGAAGTCATGGAATAAATGTTGTTTTCCAAAGTATAGAATTCTTTAGTGCTATTACAAGGAATTAAACTAAAAGAATATATTTTTAATTTCTATTCTACTGATTTTTATGCAAATAAGACATTTGTTCACAATTAACCTGTTAATTCTAATACACTCCACAAATATTTTTAACTTTTTGAGGTTTTGGTTATAACTTGGCCACAAATGTAATATCCAAGAGTTATAAAAGGTTCTCCATAATACCTGTGCTAAACATGAAATGCAGAAACTATCAAAATAATGTGAAAAGACTGTACTACTCAATAGTAGTGCATGTACACTATAAATATGTAACAGATCACTGTTGCAATATTTCTTCATAGTATGGTATCAAGACTTTCATGCTCTCTAAGGGTGTTCCATGACACCTCCTCTTTCCATGCGGATATCTCCACCAGTGAGCAGATTGTCTTCATATATGCTAACCATGAAGCAACAGATTGAATGCAAAAGTAGATACGGGAATCCAGCTGTTTCTATTATGTCAAGTGTAAGAGAGACTTGCAAAAAATGTAAAATATAACCTTTCTTCTTACCAAATATTTTTATTTGGAAACCTATTTTTTATTAAAATATCTTATTTACCTGAACATAAATTGGCTTTATAATTACTATTTTTAACTTAATAAAGGTATAGTTCTCTTTCCTTAATCTCAGTTTTTTGGGTTTTTTTGGTTTGTTTTTTTTTTTTTGTCGGCCTTGGGGCTTGAACTCTGGGCCTGGGCGCTATCCCTCAGCCCTTCAGCTCAAGGCGAGCGCTCTACCACTTGAGCTACAGCACCACTTTCGGTTCTCTGGTGGTTTATTGGAGATAGGAGTCTCAGGGTCCCTCCTGCCCGGGCTGGCTTTGAACCACGATCCTCAGATCTCAGCCTCCTGAGTAGCTAGGATTACAGGCGTGACCACCACCGGCGCCCGGCTTAATTTCAGTTTTTAATATGCTAAGTATGGATAATCTGTGTAAACAAAAGCTGATTGGGAATGCTGGAAGGGATGCGGAGAAAGAGGAACCCTATTACACTGCTGGTGGGAATGTACACTTATACAACCACTTTGGAAAGCAGACTAGAGGGTCCTCAGAACGCTAAATATTGACCTCCCTTATGACCCAGTCATACCACTTCTAGGTATCTATCCTGAACAACAGGAACACGTGCACCTCCATGTTTATTGCAGCACTGTTCACAATAGCTAGGATATGGAAACAACCCAGATGCCCCACCACGGATGAATGGATCCAAAAATTGTGATATCTATACACAATGGAATATTATACAGCCATTACAAAGGACAAAATAATGGCATTTGCAGGGAAATGGATGGAGCTAGAAGAAATCATGTTGAGCGAGGTAAGCCAAGAGCAAAGAGACAAACGGTACATAGTCTCCCTGATAAGTGGATGTTAAATCCAAAATGTTAGCTGATACAACAAAATTAATAAGACTTAAGAAACAAAAGACTTCCACTCATCTGGTCAAATCACTATTAAATAACCCCATGGGGCTGATCACATGTATGGTATATATGTGCACACCGGAGGGGAACCAGGAAGAGGACACAGAACTAGAGGGAATCAGGGAAAAACATATACCAGCGGGACCCATCAGCTGCACTGGACATTGACCAAAATGAACTAAGCAACTCAATGGCAGCGATGGGAGGAAGGGAACAAGTGGGAAAGAGGGAACAGCTGATGCTGTGCAAAACAAAAGAAATGTACATATCACCCAATGTGGAAGGAATAACTGTATCGCAAAGCTCATAGAACTCATAAATGTTATAGACCGTGATGACAATTTGCTCCAGGAAAGTTAGAATGTGTTTGTGACTTAAACTGAGCACCACTATCCCACAATACTGTGAAATTTGGGGAATTATGTAACTACTTAATCACAATAAAATTTTGAAAAAAAAACCTCATTGGGGTCCTCATTTTTAAGATTTATTTTATTTATTTATTGTCAAATATGGAGCTTGAACTCTGGGTCTGGGCGCTGTCCCTCAGCTCTTCAACTCCAGGCTAGTGTTCTACCACTTGTGCCCAGCGCCACTTTCAGCTTTTTCTGTTTATGTGGTGCTGAGGAATCAAATCCACGGGCTCATGCAAGCAAGGCAAGGACTCTACCACTGAGCCACCTTCCCAGCCCATAAGACTTATTTTAAAAAGTAACAAAAATAGCAAAATCTATAATATTTGCATGATTCTTTTTGGTAAACAATAAGCTGTATTTAAACAGAACAAGCATTCTATATGCTTGAAATACTAAGCAGCTTTAATTGTTATAGTAGAAGAACCTAGTATTGAATAAATGGGCTTAAATACCAGTTTCACAACTTATTAACTGTGTGGGCATCTGGTCCCTATTATTCTCACTACTACCAATACAACAAACTCAACAGTAAGCATATCAAAACGAAAATTGCTTTTTGCAAGCATTTGCCAACATTTAATTATCCAGCATTACATAGAGTAATTTCTATATAATTATATACACTTAGTAATTTAATTATTGAGGAGCATATTTTACAGCTACTCAGAGTCCCACATTCTGTAGTACCACGTGCAGCCTAATAGGGCATGGCTAAATCCAGCCACTAAAATTCATTGCAAAATTGATCTTCACCCAAATCATATTTGCCCAAAAACTTCCTATTTCAAATGCATGTGTTAAGTCTGAATATTTCTTTCTAGAGGTATTTACCCTTTCAAAGAGTTATCAGCTAGGAGAACTGTATACATCACTCATATTTGATACTAGAAGGTCAGCTTCATCATGACCCATTTTCTGGGCCACTAACCCCTAGTAATCTACTTTTCATGAAGAAAATAATAAGCTCTCAATGAACAGGATCTCATTTCTATCTTTTGTCTAAGTTTTAAAAAGAGGCATATCCCCTTTTCTTCCCATATTCTTAGCAAAATTTCCCAAAACTACACAATGTACATTTTTAGTTGACATGCAAAATTTTTCACTGCAATTTAAATTACAACTTAAGATGTAGCTTACAGTATGTAGTAGATACTGCTTTAAAATAAAACTATGAGACAGCACTTTTTAAAGGGCAAAGAAGGCATATGAGTTCTATAGTAATTTGAAAAATCATCACTATTTTTAATGTAAAAATGGTCCAGAATTAGAAACTTGACATGGTTCAAATTTTTCTTTGAACTCATTTCCACTCAATTTCCCATAAAATTTTGACCTAATATAAACACTTTTATTTGTAACTTTTAAAATTGATGCCATATCATGTTTGTCTATAATATAAAACACCCTTCTCTACAGCATTTTCAAAATAGATAGATAGATAGATAGATAGATAGATAGATAGATAGATAGATAGATAGATAGTAAAAAAATTCTGATAAGCCAGGCACCAGTGTCTCAAGTCGGTAATTCTAGCTACTACTCAGGGGCTGATAGCTAAGAATTGCAATTGAAAGCCAGGCAGTAAAGTCTGTGAGACTCTTATCTCCAACTAACCACCAAAAACAAAGCCAAAAGTGGGGCTGTGGCTCAAATAGTAGACAGCTAACCTTGAGCAAAAATGTTCTAAGACAGCACCCAGGCCCTAAATTCTAGCTCCAGGACTGTCACAGACTAGAGGGCACACACACACACACACACACACACACTTATCCTAAAATCATCAATCTGAACTATTACATTTTGTCTAATTTCCTAAAAGAGTAATATTCACACTAGAAATAGTTTGGAAATATATTTATTCATGAATGAAATTGATAGAGCATTTTTTTATTTTACAATACCTCATAGGCATCTGACAGAGGATTATTTATTGTTTTACATTAATTTCTATCTACTTTATTTTTCCTTTTAACATTGACATGGTGTTTCATTACAGCAATACTACCTGTCTTAAAATCACATGATTTTCTTTTACTAAATGTTCTCATAATTAGTCAGCCTTTAACATGATTATATTTTTCTTCAAGTTTGTTGAAATCAAAGAATTTAGAAACCATTTTAGCTGTAAAGCTTTTACAAAGTGTTTAGGTCATTCATTTATTCAGAAATAACTTGCATATTTCTAATTGATCTATTATGTGACACAAGGGACTTTTTCACCCTAGAGAAATGCACCAGGGAAATTTTTGGGTCCGAAATGAAGTCTGCCTTTGCTCATGTACCATGAAAGAAGAATACTTGTGAACTGGGAAGTGAAAAAAGAAAAACATGGGTACTGCCCCACCCCCTTTCTCTCTCTCTCTCTCTCTCTCTCTCTCTCTCTCTGTCTGTCTCTCTGTGTCTGTCTCTCTCTCACACATGCACACACACACACACACACACACACACACACACACCTCTAAAGCCCAATCACACAAAGCAATCATAATAAAAATGCTCGTAATCTTGCAACTCTCCAAGTATAATCCTCACGACAGAATAAAATATCACCTGTAACTTACAATAAATGCAAAATTTCGGGTTCCGACCTCAAACCAACTGAATCATAATCTGAGTTTAACAAACTTCCCAGGTGATTCCTATGCAGACACAAGTTTAAGAAAACTGATAGAAGAAGGAGCATTTTGCAAACCTAATGTGTGGAAAAAATTCTCTCCTGAAGAAATACTTTCTCCTTTGTGATCATAAGAATTAGATTAACTCTCATGTGCTCACTTTAGTTAGCTTTTTTAGCACTGACCAGCTTATTTTCAAAGACCATAAGGACAAGGCTGAAAAACATATTAGGCACTCACATCTTAGTTATTATCCTGGAACTGTGGAACATTATTCTAGTGGATCTGTCCACCTATATAGTCTTTTCTTCCTTCAATACATCCTCTCTACACTTTAAGAATTCAAAATTTTTATAGAAAATCTGATCATGACACTCCTGTTCAAAACTTTCAAGATATATTTAAGTTCAAAGTGAAAAAGAAGCATATACTAATTAGTACAAATGAGGGAAACCACAGATACTATGTTTCTTTGGGTCTTAACATGATTTTTCTCAAAGCCTTTCCAAGGTAATGCAATGCGTATTTATAAGAATGGCAGTAGCTCTCAAAACTAACATGTTTGCCTCTTCACTGTTCATGTGCTTTTGTTCTTTCATTATCTGAAGGTTTTTATGTTTTCATTTTAATTCCTCCCTCTTTTTTAAAAATAATCTACCTCAATTCCTTTTTATTACAGCTACATAGGATGTACACAAATATACATACATGTATGTATATGTACATACATACATGGATAAACCATGACTGTGAGTTTGGTCATATTAAATAATTTGTCACACTTTCTTCAATAACAAAATAGTAATTACAGAATCATGTTACAAAAGAAGCATGGAAGTAAGCTTGAAGTGAAATATTATATATAAACTATAAATGTTATAGATCTGTTGTAAGTACTCCTTTTTATTGAAATTATACCCATTATACCACGGTTCTATTGATTATACCTCTAAAACAACAGTAAATACTGTAATAAGGAAGATAAAGTTTAAATGAGAAGGTTTTAACCTTCCTGCTTCAGAACTTTTGAAATTTACTATGGTATAATATTAATATCCTGGAGTGGCATTTGCACAATCTTATATATCTGTACTTTATGAAAGGTGTAGAAAATATAAATGGTTATTTGAAATCATTCAATATCTGAAAGACAGTCTGCCAACATATATATTTCACTCCTTGAAAATACTTTCACACATCCTTTTCTATAATGCCACATCATAATGCTTTTCTTCCTCTACATATGACAGACATCATTACTAATCTCATACAGCTGCTTGTTTCATGCCACACTAGAGGAGTTATTGGATTCCTTACAACATGGCAACCAATCCTGAAATTCATATAAAGAATACTACAATAGTGGTATGAGTGACTATAAATAAGGCAAACAGAGTTAAACCATCAGTTTCTCAAAGAGGCATTCTGACTTGAGTGAGAAACTCAATAAACAAAACTTGCTTTGTCTTTATGATAAATAGAAAAGTATGTCTAGTTAATACAGTTTTAACAAGAACCAAGAAAATCTCATACATTTTCTTTCCTGTGGATTTCTTTTGAAGATTTACTTCAATCTTTGTTATAATTCTCTAAAAAATTAGTAGCATTCAGCTATAAGCCAACAGTGTTGGAAAGCAATATTTCCATGGTTGGGGTAGAATGTAAAGGACCATCCTAGGAAAGTTTCAGTCACATTCTTTATTTTATTCTCAAATGAAGCACGTGTCCTGTGGGAAGGGAGGGTGAAAAGTAAAAAAAAAAAAATCAACAACTAGTTTATAAACACAACTTAGCCAGCATTCCACAGCAGTTAATGTAGCACCATTTCTTGGTGTTCTTCATTAAGAACCATGGCTTCTAGAGAATGGCAGAGAAGGTACAGGATTGTCCTGCAGCAGATCTTTATGCCAGAAAGTACAGAAGTATTCAAAGGATGCTAATACTTGTCACAGGCTCTCAGAATTAAGAGCCTTTGGAAAAGCAGAGAAAAGCAATAAGATGGAAACAAGAAGAAGGAAAGTTTCTGAGAGCAGAAATTGAAAGCTGACTGGATGTGAATGAAATTTGGGCATTAGTACATAATTTCATAATCATATCAGAATTATTCATACTTGATCCATGCCAAAATTATTAATAAACACTAAATCAGGTGAAGTAACTTTTATGGGGAGTAGGACATATGCATGGTCACAAAAATGATTCATATCTATAAAATGAACATACAATATAACACCTTGACCATGCAAATACTGAGTACTTCTGGATGTGATACTTAGAAAAGCAAACATCACTTACTTATCTGGCTGGGAATGCAAATCAGAACCTAAATCATGAGGAACATTAAACAGACCACAAATGGGAGAACACTCTATTTTTAAAAAGAGAAAGGGAGGAGGGAGAACTCCTTACTTTTCAATATATTGATGCTATAAAAGATGAAAAAGCAGACAGAAAAATTGTTAAAGATTAAAAGAGACTAAGGAAACATGTCAACTAGATATAATACATAATACTACAATGGATCTTGTACTAGAGAGAAAAGAAAATGAAATTTAAAATGTACTTATTGGGTACACTGGTAAAATTCAAATATAAATGGTAGGTTACACGACAGCATTATCTCAATATTGAATTTACTGGTGTTTGAAACAGTGATGTGGTTATATTTTCAAAGTGCTTTACTCCTAGGAAATCATACTGAAATATTTTGAAGTATAGGAAGGTATTAATATCGGTAACTTATTCTCAAAAGAATTTGAGAAAATAATGAATATATCCTCATAATTTTTACATATTTCCATACTTTTAATTCTTTCTGTATATTCATCTACATATATATATATCCATTATCTCAACGCATATGTTTATATACAAAAAGAATTAAAGGTAATATTATTGTGCATTGTCATGTGCATCATTCCAATAAGCACTTGCTATGTATTGTAGCTTCTAATATTTTAGATATGCTTATAAAATAAATACTATCATTTTACCTCTTCTCACATAGAAAAAGCCAAAAAAACAGAAAGATTAAGTAACTTGCCCAATGTCATACAGTTATCAAGTGATAGACTCAGGATTCACACCAACAGAATCTTACTATTGACCACACATTTGTAAATACCATGTTCCATTTACACATTTATTATCTTTTGACCCTAAGATTCCATCTTCAAATGGTTTTCATTGAAAATATAGGTAAAATGCCTACACATTATTTCAAATCCAATACTTTAAAGCAGTAGGTAAGCAATAAATTATAGCTATTATTTCTACTCACTGTGGACAGCAAATGCTGTGTTATAAAATGTAGAAACACTATCTTGGATCTGAATTCTGTGTTTCTTCCATCTAACTATTCTAGGTAAGAGTATTAAGTAATTAAATATCACAGACAGAAAAATTAAAATACTATCGGTCAATGCATACTAAATATCCATATTTTAAAATATTAAGTATATTATATATAAAGGGCTAGTTACATGAGGTGCAGATAAATTTTGGGCATCCAGGACCTAGCCCATTCTGGACATTAGCCCAGCTCTCATTTGGGAAATTTTCTCCATCACTTGATGGTCCTGGTAGAAGTATAAATCCAAATATACATTCTCCAACTATTAAAAACCATAATACCTTTTGAAAGTTGCTTTCTAAAAATCCTGTAATCACTCTGCTGAGGTCAATTGAGAGGTCGATTTATGACCCAAACTCAATAGATCAGAAACATTTCCTCAGAATATCATATGACAGACAGATTATGCATGTACCAAAATACAGTTAACCTGTTTTATTTCAGTTGTTGTTGTTTTGTGTTTCCTTTGTGGGTTTCTACTACAAGAGTCTTTTAGATATTTTGCTCCACCCTTATCTGTTCAAGTATAATTCTTCATCTTATTTCCAAACCTGTAAATTTTGTTCTCACTTCAGTTACTTCTAACAATTCTTTTATTGGTTTTAAATTAGTCTGTTTCATTTGCTGAAAACAACAGTAAATGTATGCAATAAAATTAAAGATATGAGATGATAATATACATGAGTATATTTTATATTTCTTTAGGTAACTTTTTTATACTTTTCTATTGGTTTAATATATTAGAAAAAGTACTGGCTAAAGCATTTGAATATCTAGAATCTACTCAAGTGTTTCTATCAGCTGATTTCAAAAAATGTAAATTTACTTTGGATTTGGTGGAGGTTTTTTTAATCTACAAAAGAAGATGATTCAAATCACAATTTTTATATTTATAGAATATTCTTTTTTGACTAGATCAAAGACTCTAAAGGATACAATAACCTAGACCTTTCTCAAGGCATTATTAGCACACATGACTGTTGAATAATTTTTTCTTCTTTTTAAAATAATATTGGTTTTCATATAAATAAGATGTTAGACAATATTCTAACATGACAAATAAATAGTAATCAAGTACTTTCGGACTATTTCTCTAAAGGAATAATACTACACATCTCAAAAGATTTAGCTGTAAAAAAATAAATTGGTTTGACATAAATTTACTCAGTAAATACTATTCCCTTTCTAAGCAATGCAATGCATTTTCCTTTTACATTTTGTAATACCACAATGTTCTCCTGAAATGTGCTTTTCTTCATGTTTTCAAATGTTGATACATTCCATTGTTATATTAAAGTTTCAAGTTCACAAAGGAGCTGTGGTTCAAAATGGTAGAGTTCTAGCCTTGAGCAAAAAATAGCTCAGGGATAGCACCAAGCCCTAAGTTCAAACCCCACAACTGACAAAAAAATTTTTTTAAAGGTTTCAAGTTCAATACTAATTCATTCCTTTTAAAAATTCACTGATGATTTTGATGGATCTATTTTGCAACATGTGTATAAAATTGATTAGTGTACTTCTTAAGAAATATTCACAGGCTGGGAAGGTGGCTCAGTGGTAGAGTGCTTGCCTTGTATGCATGAGACCCTGGGTTCAATTCCACATAAATAGAAAGGCTGGAAGTGGCACTGTGGCTCAGGTGGTAGAGCACTAGCCTTGAGATGAAGAGCTGAGGGACAGCTCCCAGGCCCAGACTTCAGGCCTCATAACCAACCAAAAAGAAAAAATGAAAGAAAAGAAATATTCACAATAGTACTAAGATTTCAATTGTCCTAAGACAACTAAAATTGTTAAGTGTAAAAGTCAGAAAAAATATTAAAGCTAGCAGTAGCTATGGTGAGTTTGAAAAACTAGTAAGAGGTCAGAACCTAAGGGCAGAAGAAATTTTAGTACTGATACAAGACATATATAGATATTAATACTTTAAAAATTGAAATGAAGCCATTCTCAAAAAGCTATTAAAATAAAGAAGATCAACATCATTACATCAGTTCCCAAGAATGATGATTATTTAATATTAGCATTTATCAAGCATTAACTATATTTGAAAGGCTAGGAGATTGTGCTCCTCTCATAAAAATTTTATCTCCTTCGACTAAGCTTAGATACTATTTGTTACTAACCCTCAAAGCAATTCAAATTCACAGGGAACTCTATCCATCATGAAAGTCATTATGTTAAATTCTTGGATGCAAAGAGGAATATGAATTGGTCCCTCGTCTTAAAGCACTCTCAGCCACGTACACTGCTTCAATATAATGTGATCCATGCTAGAAAAGAATGTTGCCTGTCTATATCCTATTTATTAAGGAAGCAATTATTTTTGTTGGAGGCCTAGAAAAGCCACTGGGAAAAGCTATGGAGAGGAGGTGACAAATTAAATCTTTAGAAAGTATCAAAAATAGGAAGACTAAAATTCTCATATAGATAATCCTCTTTACAGTTAGGCAAATCTCAGGTTAACTACACCTCTGTTGCCTATTGACCTTGACCATGTAGCAGTTCGGAAGACCAGAATCTTGCTGTAGTTCTGTCACTTACTAGCCATAACATTAAGTAACACTTAGTGTCTCTTGGCCTCACGTTCCTAAACTATAAATGGATTCCTGAAATCGAGTTCATGAGTATTTATCTGGTTCTAACATGAGTCTGACTTTATGCCAAATTATAGAAAGCTCTATCTCTGGTGTATATGCTTTCATTAAGCAAGTATTTATAGTGTCTACTAATAGGTTAGGCACCAGTCTAGAAATGTGAAATGTATCACCCTCAAAATAGGAAAAATACTTGTCCTTGTAGAGATTACACAGACACTAACTATTAAAAAGCTTTCAAACGTCTGTTTCCTTATTTAAACATCACTTCTACTGGATATAAAACTACTTATTCAGAGGGTAAGATGTGAGGTTCCTGGTTCAAAGCTACCTCAGGTAGGCAAATCCAAGAAGCTCTCATGTCCATTTAAAAAGCAAAATTTGTTGATGAAAGCCTGGCTCAAGTAAAAAAAATCCAGTGAGAGCATGAGGCCCAGAGTTTATATCCCAGTATTGGCAAAAAAAAAAAAAAAATTAAAGAAAAGAGGAGAAGGAAGGGAGGAAGGGAGGAAGGGAGGGAGGGAGGGAGGGCGGAAGGAAGGAAGGAAGGAAGGAAGGAAGGAAGGGAGGGA
>NW_012267288.1:9436194-9463898 GCF_000151885.1 Dipodomys ordii | reverse complement strand
GAGAAGAGAGGGAAGGAGGGAAGAGAGGGAGGGAGGGAGGGAAGGAAGGAAAGAAAGAAGAAAGATTGTTTGCATTGTACATTAGCATTAGCATTGTACATTTTTCAGGTAATTGTAAAAATATACAAAATTTAATCTAGATGATGAAGTAAAAGCAATGCTGCCATTGAGACTACATTTCTATAACTTCACACTGAGTCAGTAAGTTCTACCAGCTTGACAAAAAAGTCAGAATATTAAAAAGATCCCCTCAAACTACCTTAGTAAACAGTATCTTTATTCCCCATTTAAACTATGACAATTTCTTGAAAACTTTGGAGGTTAAGTTTGATAAACAGGTTAATTAGTCTGTAGATGGTATAAAAACATTAGCACAAAAATTAGCCTTTCACAGTTTTCAGAAATTGCATATCCACTCTTGGTATTTTTCAGCCTTGTGTTATGCCATTTTATTGTACAAAGTCTTTATTTCAGAATTATATGATCACTATTTATTATTTAATACGCATTTTGTGAGACAGCAGGTGTTTCACCTCCAAAATAGAAACAAATTCAAAATATGTCAGGTAATGGGAGGCAGGGAGCAGAAGAGTTATTGAAAGGATACATGATAGAAAAGGGAGAACTAACTCTAACTGTCCTCAGAATACAGAGTTAAAGTGTCTCATGGTAAGTCTGATAGTCTTTCATGCTTGGATTCTTCTCAGTCTGTTTCTTCCCTTCACTTACTCACTAATTTCTCTATATGCTGTTTCTCCATTATCTCACAGTAGAATCTTCTTTCTTTCATGTCTGCCAAAGCTTCCTGGATTCTACAGCTTGCCTTCTCTCACTGTATGCATACTTATGCATCATTCTATTATGCACCTCTTCTCTTTAGCAGGGAAAAACGTCATGAAATTTCAAGGCTTTCATCTGTAGAGTTCTCATGGTCAACCCCATCAAAAGCTGAATGTCTAGGCCTCCTTTTCTCCCTCCCCCCTTTCCTCTCTCCCCTCTTCTCCTACCTCTCCTTCCCTCCCTCTCCTCTTCTCCTTCTTCCCTCCTTCCCCTCTTCTCCTTCCTCCCTTTCCCTCTCCCCCTCCTCTCCCCTTACTCCATCCTCCTCCTTTTCTCTCTCTCCTCTTCCCTGTCCTCTTCCTTTTTTCATACTATTTGAATTCAGAGTCTTATGCTTGCTACCCAAGTACTCTACCATTTAAATCACATCTCAAGCCCTGACTGAATGCCTTTGGTTGCCCTTTTCAATCAGTATTGAAATAATGGAGTCATAAGTTAATTACAAAACCAACACTGCAATAGCATTCTCAGAATGCACTCCTCAAAACTAATCATATATACTATGAAATAAGATATACTATGAGATTTCTAAGAAAAACTCAATTAACTGCAGGTCTTTTCAGTGAACTGGTCAGGACACAATAACACATTACTCTACAGACTCCATACAGACAGTGAACTCACAAGTTATACTCACAGAATTGGTCATTACTTTAAAGACACAAAAGTCAAATGGCAAATATACACACCATATATCAAAACTAAAAAGTATGAAGATGTGTGTATTTATCTGTTGTAAACAAGTTAAGTTTATGAACTACTATTTCACTCTAAACCAAAACAAACTTACAAAGCACATTATAAAAACACTATTTATAAAAGCGGAGGCTGTCAGCCTCAAGTATATACTGTAAAGTAGCTTGTCTTAAATTTCAGCTAGTCAGTCATAATTGGTACTTTCCAAGCTGTGAAACTTAGAATATATTGACAAATGACTACAACCCTGAGTAGGAAAGTAATCACCCTGGGAAATAATTCCCAAAGTCTCAGAACTACACTTTTGTTAGGGTGATGTGGCCAGCATTACACAACTACTAGCCAGAGGCCTCACAAGTAAAAATTGCAAGTAACTACTCAACAAAACAAAAGACAACAAAGAAAACTTTGAAACAAAAGTAAGTGAAGTCACATGAAAGAAAGGGATATTTACTTCTCATTCTCTTTCTTTCTGACAGTGGGCAAGAAATAGTAGACTTTTCCTCTCCACTTGTCAACACATATATGGCATGGGCTGGCATCACATTACCAGATTAATCCTTTTGATGGAAGACGATTCCAAAGAAGGCAGAGAAGGGAAATGCAAATAGGGAGTGAGTGACATAATCAAGGCCTTGCTCAAGTTTTATCATTAGCCTGACCCAGATTGGGCACTCTATATATCTGTCAAAATGGATTCTGTCCCTTTCAGGCTGT
Source organism: Dipodomys ordii (assembly GCF_000151885.1). Classification (NCBI taxonomy): domain Eukaryota; kingdom Metazoa; phylum Chordata; class Mammalia; order Rodentia; family Heteromyidae; genus Dipodomys; species Dipodomys ordii. The sequence goes on along the minus strand of NW_012267288.1, from coordinate 9,461,645 downwards.
AGATAAGACATTACCTCACTTAACTTCTAGACTACTCTCAGCACAAATCAGGATCCCAGGACTTCCAGAGAGGACCCAATCTCATTACCATCTACACGGCCATTGAGCACCTATTCCTCCCTCTGTCACAACACTACTCATAATGTTACCAAATTCCTTTTTCAGGCTCATCTGGATAATATGTTGATATAATTCCCTCTACTTCCACATTCATCAACTTCAGAGAAACCTACAACCCAAGGTCACCTCCAGTTCCTACACTGCTCTATGATCAATAAGGTAACCCTGAACAAATCAGGATTTCCCAGTCCTCACATTCTTATTTTTTCCATAACTGCTTGCACAATAGCTGATGTACTATAATTTCTACTACTTTGTTACCTCAATTAAGATGAATGCTCCCTACCTAAGACAAGTGATTTGTCAGTTTTGTTAACTCTATACCCCAGGGCATGAAGAATACTCGTGTATTCATTCAATGAAAGAATATTTAAAAGTGTCATTGGAAGAGAACATAATTGGCATGCTTTAATCTTTGGGGATGAGGTAATAATCTTATATGTAGAACATGTAAAATTAATATCCAATATATACAAATACTACCAAAAACTATGTTTATGAATCCTGAAACATATACTAAAGAAAGCTATATTATGGCTTCTGTATACATTATATCTTTTCATACAAAAATTTAGTATGTATTCTCAGGCTAATATAATTTTTTAAATAATTGCTTACTTACTAATATTAAAATGGTTTCCATGATTCAAAATACATTTTCACAATCAAATACACTCTTTCTAATATATGTCTTCTCTTTTGTATATGAACTATTTTAAAACTTTAAAATATTGATGATTTTCTGAAATGTGAGTAAGGTAAAATACTTCTTTTAATAACTCAAATAAGCTTATACACTAATACAAAAACAGAAATGTTTGTACCACTTTTATCCACAATTACCAAAACTTGGAAGCACTAAGATATTTCTCAGTAAGCAAACAGATAAAGTGTGGTACATCTTTGTAATGGAGCATTATTCTGTAATTTTAAAAAGCAGCAAGTTATCAAACTACCAATGAAATGAAGAACTTTCCATATCTGGCTCCAAGTAAAAGAAGTACATTTAGAAAGAGCATACACTAAATGTTCCCAATTAGTTGACATTCTGGAAAGGTAAAAATTGTAGAAGTATTTAAAAAAAAGATAAGCCATTGATAGAGGGTTAGAGGCAGTGTACAAGAGGGAGGGATGAATAAGTGGAACACCAGTCATTTTGGGAGCACTGAAACTATTCTATATGGTAGCATAATGTTGGAAATGTGTCAATATGCATTTATCAGGACCCATGGAATGTATATGATGAATGAATGAAGATGAAACTGGGAGAAGGAGGTGGAAGAGAGTTCACTACTTTCTGATTAATTTTCCTGTAACCCTAAAATTACTATAAAAAATGAAGTCTATTATTTACACTAAAACTTCATTCTTATTTCAGTGATCATCATTGTCATCATGTCTGTGAGTTGTGGGTTTTCTATATGAGCAGATTCTTTTTCATGGTAAATTAGACAATATGAGTAGGGGTAGGTAGCACATAAAGAAGTGAAGTAAAGCTATAAGGCTATCCCCTTCCCTCCCAGGCCACTCAAGAAGCAATGACCACAATATATGAACAGGGAAAGATAACATAGCTAGTCTGAATCTCTCATCTGTTTTATTTTCCTGTTTCCAATACTGTGGATTATGCATTACATTTTTATAAATATTTTAAATCTGCATATTTAGACTTGAACAGTCAATCTAGGAAAACATGAAAAGTAAAGCCCAATTGAATCTGTTTTGTTGCCCCAAAACTGTTAAAAGAGGTATAAGTGCTATAGGGGAAAAGAAATATCACATCTATCTTACAGTATAGTTGTTAAAAGAATGTTTCTTAAGTTTATATGAAAACATACATGAGGGAAAGGCTAAACTGTTTTTTCCATGAAAAGAAAAAGAATCTGAGATGGTCAACAAAGTGTACATTCTAGGCACATTGGAATGAAAGGGCTGGTATCACCTATGGGGATACAGCGGTTTTGAAAATTGGATGAGATGATGTTTGTAAATATACTCCACAAATGTCAGGCTGTAAAAATACTGAAATGGAAGAAAGCCACTGAGTTAAAGGTGAGGAACTGCCTTCCAATTCTGTTAAATAAAATGAAGTAGGAAAGAGGTAAGGCAGTAAGGATCACAGTTCTTGATGCTTTGAAGCTCCAGGACTTAGCTGCCACTGGTAAAGCTGCTTAGAGTAGGGATTTTAATTTGTTCATTTTTCTTGACAACGTTAGATGTTAGCTGTGCTAATGGTTATAAGTTTTGATAGGAGATAAATTGGTTAGTAAGGGTTAGGAATGGAGGAAAAATGAATTTAAAGATGGGGTTCTAAGGGCAGAATGAATTCTCACATTACATGCACATGAAAGCACTGAGATTTGATTCTTCACATACTACGGGAAATTAATTTCTCCTCAGCTTAATGCAGTAGCTCATAAATGCTACTCCACTCTACCCCTCCAAGCAAGAAAGGAGAATACCTACAATAAATTAGAGATCTTAAAAGAAACCCACATAGGAGAGGAATGGATTATGTTTTAGAAAAAGCTACTTTGGATTAAATCAAAGTTACAAAATGGTTTCCTTTCCTGCTTTATAATAATGGAGGAAAAATGCTAAAGAACTCTTTCCGATGCTAGACTTGCTATGCCCTTTCCTATTTTAATCTCCAGGGAAGACCCCATTCTGTTCATGAAAGATGCCAAACTTTCATCAGAGTCCTTTTATATAACATAATGGAAGCTGCTTTGAACTATCCGAGCACAAAGCAGGTCTTTAAAAATGTTCACGTGCTAAAGTGTGACAATGTCTTAAGTGTCTATAAATGAATACTGAATAATGCAAATTGGTGACCTGTTGACAGGTATATTTGCATTAATCATGTAAATACTCCTGTAATAAATTCACATCTGACCATTTTACCTTTCCTAATATTGATCACTCCATACCAAGTACAATCAGGTCTAATCTAGTAAATACATGGCATCTTAGGAGAATAACAAAGGCAAACCTATAGATCTCAGTGATAAGAAGCTAGTTTCAGATGGAAAAAAAATATCTGAAATTAGACAAAATGGCATGACTTAAGTATACAAAGTGAGTTTTTCAAGTCTAGTCTATGCTTATATTATTATTGTCCTTATTTTTTCCCAGCATTTTTTTTATTGTGAAAATACCATACAGAGAGGTTACAATTACATGGGCAAGATCATGAGTACATTTCTTATCAAGCATTGTTGCCTCTTCCTTTGTTTCCCCTTCCCATCCCTTCCCATCTCCTCCCCCTTACCACCCCCTACTTCATCCACCCCCTCACCCCACCCCACCCCCAAACAAGAACACTGAATAAGCATGTTTCATCAGGCTCTTAGCACATTTGCCAAACCTTTGGGTAAAACGTCATCCATATCACTCTAATCAAGTTAGAAGCAAAGAATCGGAGAGTCCAATAAATAATAACAAGTCAAACAGCTGAGTCAAATTAAAGCTAATCGAGATGGAACCTATGAGTTGGACCCTACTTTAACAGTATTTCCTCCTAATTCAGCACCCAAGCGAGAAAACAAAGGTGCTGGTCCTTGTATATAACATTAGCTATAGTCATCACACTACTAAAAAAAAGTTCTTAAGTGAAATCAAGTAAAACTATTGTCACTAAGACTACACTTCAGCGAAAAGACATACAAAATCTTCACATTAGATATACTCCAATATGATGCCATGACTTCTCAATAAGACTTGAATAACTTTTTATCAAGGCTAACAATTCCTAGCAGAATCTTGGAACTTACCACACAAAGACTATGGGTTTAGTTTAAGTGTATTGCCTCCATCTATGTAGGAAGTTCTTAGCAACAGAATCTTAACTTAATGATTAATTTACAAACCTCCCAAAATAGAAACTGAAACGAAAGCCCTTTCTATCCATACAGTAAAGTCTTATTTGGCAAACAAAACAGGAATCATCTGTTGAGTATGACTACAGATCAAATAACAAATAAGAGAGATGAAATAATAAAACATACTGAGAAACGGGAACAAACACACACACACACACACACACACACACATTCCACTTCCAGAAATAGCAGTTCCTAGCCCAGTACTCAATTAGTTCATTTAGGAAATCTAATGTAATATCAGGAAATACAAATTTTATACAAATAATTCAGTTAATTCTCATAAGCAACATACAACAACATACAATTCTGGCTAACTAATCATATTTAACAAATCTGTGAGCAGTTCTGCTGTTTACTAAGAATGACATCTGATAAATTATGAAGTACCTTTGCTTCTACAAGATGATGCAATGAAGTAAAACAAAGTAACAACCTCAGCAACAATAATAACGAAACTTAGAAATGCTCAACTTCTCTAGCCATAAAAGAAATGCAAATCAAAACAACATTGAGATTCCACCTCACCCCACTTAGAATGGCTATAATCAAGAACTCTAATAACAACACATGCTGAAGGGGATATGGCCAAAAGGGAACCCTACTATATTGTTGGTGGGAGTGTAAACTTGTTCAACCTCTTTAGAAAGCAGTATGGAGATTCCTCAAAAGACTACACATAGAGCTCCCCTATGACCCAGCAATCCCACTTTTGGGCATTTACCCAAACAATCACAAATATATATTAACAATGAAATTCTATGCCTCCATCAGAAAGAATGACATCACCCCATTTGTTATGAAATGGAAAGACTTGGAAAAAATCATATTAAGTGAAGTAAGCCAGGCCCAAAGAAACATAGATTCCATGGTTTCTATTATTTGCAATAACTAGTATATGTCTAGGACAAGCAGTAAAGGTCAAAAGCTATGTGCACATGACCACATAAGATGATGCTAAGTGATACGAACCCCAAGATAGGGACACAAGAATTTTATCTTTCTTGCAGTTGTTTTTAATGTATTTATAATGTACTGTGTGATTTTTTGTTTCTTTTTTTTGTTTATTCTTCCCCTATGGTATAACCCGTTTTCACTGTTATTTGATTTCAGTGCCCTGCATCTTATATATATATATATATATATATATATATATATATATATTCTAAGTTGGGGAGGGGAGGGGAAAAAACAAAATGCTGAAATAAGGATACAGGTTGACCAACTGTAACAATAAGATGTACAAGATACTATGTTGAAATGGAACTTTACAGCTTAGAGTGGGGGGAGTTTAGGAGGGAGGGAAGGGAATGGATGGTAGGGGAAAAACAAAGGCGGGGGTAACAATGCTTGATAGGAAATGTACTCATTACCTTACTCATGTAACTGTAACCCTCTGTACAGTATTTTTACAATAAAAGTATATATATATATATATATACAATAAAAGTATCTAACAATAAAAAAGAATAACAATAATGATAATGAAACTTAAAAATCTATATGACTTCACTACCTCTGCTCTCTTTTCATTAGATTATAACAATTAATATAGAACATTATTCCTCCATACTATCATTTTAATGGTGTCAAAACATTCTAGATTTATAAATAAATTATTAAGCTGAAAAGATGTATGACAAGATGCATTATAGTGTCATCTTTCAGACTCCATTTAATGGCCTAGGTTCAAATCCTATGCTATTTACAAACTCAGTGGTTTGGGAAAAATAATTTATCTTCTCACTTTTCTTATGAGTATATTGCATAGAAAACAGATACACCATGAGGAATAACTTTGAATTAAACAACATATATTTAAACCATAAAAAATAAAGAGAAATGGCACTAATATATGGACAAATCTGATATCAGTTTAAAAACATAAGTTATGAAAGTAAATACCTTCATGATCTTACTACCTGAAAAAAATATATATATATAATCAATACACACAAAAAGACATTCAATGACAGGATCCATCAAGGAAGTAAAAATCAAAACAGGTACAATTTCCTATCTAATAGGCTAGTGATAAAGAGAGAGATTAAAATGTGATTAGAATGTGGAGAAATTGAATCCCATAACACTTTGGAAAACAGTTTGGCAATTTTTAAAATGATTCTTCAGTATGACCACCATATGATAGATGATCCATCATATCATTCATCAATTCTACTCTTAGCTGTATATCAGGAAAACTGAAAACAAAAATGCAAACAAAAACTTGCACATGAATGCTTCTGGAAATATTATTATAATAGTCAAAGGGCAGAAATAACTCAAATATCCATCAACTGATGAATGGATAAATAAAACATAACTATACAATGAAACATTACTGAACCATAAAAATGAATAATACTAACACAACATAACATGGTCAGCCTTAAAATATTAGGCTGAGCAAAAACAGCCAGTTGCAAAGGAGTACATATTATACACATACATTTGTAGGAAAGGTTTAGAACAGGAATATCTACAGTAATTAGATTCATGGTTTCCTAGGATTGAGAAGGTGATAGTAAACTAGTGGTAATAATAGATGATAAACACCAGCAAATGGACCTGTTGTTTCCTTTGAGCATAAGAAAACAATCTTAACTTAGTGATTAATTTACAAACCTCCCAAAATAGAAACTGAAACTAAAGCCCTTTCTATCCATACAGTAAAGTCTTATTTGGCAAACAAAACAGGAATCATCTGTTGAGTATGGCTACTGTTTTAATAGCTTGATGAAAAACTTCAGAGTTTTTATAGTATTCAATTAAATTATCAGATCAACATATATAAAAATCCTATAAGTAACAAACTTTTAAAACCATGTTCCTTACTTTTTGTAACTGAGAAGTTACAATATCATTTTATTTGGTGGACTTAAATATATTCAAGCCATCTAATTGATAGAGCTATGATCTTTACAAAAACAAAAGCAAGTTTATATACATTCTTAATTGTATAGCTATTCTGCATGAATAATAGACACATAATTTCATAGGAATACAAAATAAAAGATATCATAATTAGTACATCATTCCACAGTAATCATTCCATACTTAGGCATATTTAATTAAAATGATATTTATCAAAAAGCTAATGAGACCATTTTGAAACTCATTTTCTGAAAAGCTAATGAGACGGTAGAAAGTAATCAGCTTATTAACCAGAGAAAAAGATATGTGGCATCAGTATACAGTTAGAGAAGACCAGAATTACCAATAAAATACTATTGAAAACCTCTCAAAAGCCTACAGTAAAATCACTGTTACAAATGAGAAAGACTATATACAATATCAGTTTCCCACTTTTGCAGAACTCAAGCATAAACTGAGAGTAAATGAAATTTTATATTTTAGTCAAAGAAATTTTATAATGAAAGTATATAAATTAATTTATGTTCTTTATGCAGGAGTAAAGATATTATATACATTTAAACATAAACCATTTTAATTTTCAAAATAGGTCAACATATTTACATATTAAATATCATTTCATAACACTGTATTTAAAATAATCTCAAATTAGATTGCTGAACTTCAGTAAAATGTTTTGTTTGTATTTCTCTGAATGATCTTTTATCATAAGAATATAATGGAAAAGAACCATGCCAAGAGGCAAGTGGAAATGCCAGTCAACTTCTCAAATCAAAATGATGATATCAATAATAACATATCTGAAGATTTTCAGCTTCAACATCAGAACATTCCAGAGATGTCAAATATACATATCAAACTCTAGATAACAAGATTGTTCAACATATAATTGCCAATTATTTGCTCAGCAAATGCACAGAAGCTCATTTTCAGATTAAGAAAACTAGCAAGTCAGTCCAACCTGGAACTTTTCACATAAGACAGCTAGTATTGAGCAACTTTCTAAACTGAATTCTTGGTTAATGTTTCATACAGTATGAAAAGAATTCATATATATGCATAAACTTGAATAAAAATAAAATATAATTCACACCTGCAATCTTAGCTACTCAGGAGACTGAGATCTGAGGAACGTGGTTCAAAGCCAGCCTGGGCAGGAAAATCCATGAGCCTCATCTCCAATAACCTACCAGAAAACCAGAAGCAGCACTGTCACTCAAGTGGTAGATTGCTAGTCTTGAGCTGAAGAGCTGAGGGACAGCACCCAGGCCCAGAGTTCAAGCCCCACAACAACGAAAAAAATAAAATAAATAAATAAATAAATAAAATATCTGCATTGCAAGTCAGAAGTCTTCTCTACAGCCAATTTAGAATTATCTAGCCAGACAAAATGGCTAACACCTATAATCTAGCAATTCAGTAGGAGTGATCAGGCTGGGAGATCAAGCCTAGCCCAGGAAAAGAGCTGTCAAATTCCTTCTGTCTTAACTAATAACCGGATGTGGTCGTACAAGACTGTAATCTTAGCAACACTGAAAATGAAAATAAAAAGAACATGGCCCAGGTCAGCCTGAGGGGAAAAAAAGCAAGACCTTATCTCAAAAACAAAAAAAAACTAAAGCAAAAAGATCTGTGAATGTGGTTCAAGTGGCAGAGTTCCTGCCTAGCAAGCTAAATACTTAGTTCAAATCCTAGTATCAAAAAACAAAAATCTACATCAAAATGCCAGACAATAATAATAGCTCCATCAAAAAATATTTTGTTGTTTGGTATAAATTAATCTGAAATCATTAAATTGCTCATTTAGTAAAGAGTGTATCTTAATATAGCACTTAAATTATTGTATCCTTTTTTTAACACATATTGAAGATTTATTACTTGTCATATTAAGGCCCTGCAATGTGAGTTGTAAATATTTATCATGAAATGCTGTGCGTTCAAAATCAGATTATATTAAATATTATTAAAGAATCTGCACTAACAGATTACACATTGACTCCAATACACTGCAGCCAATGACCTTTTGTCAAAATAAGAGCCATCTAATCATGTGATCCTCTTCATACAGACTTACAGCTCAGAACGGAATAACAGCAAAACGATCCACCTAAGTGGTAGTAAAAGACCTCATTCTATTCAGATTTCTCTTCTTCTTTTAAATTTTATCCTTTGAAATTTAACTTCTTGAATTAATCCCACCCAGCTATTAAAAAACAGAAGGTTGGTAATCAATACTAACAGCTATTCCCTTGTCTCTTATCCAATTAGGTTTCCTGGACTACTTTAGCTTGTCCAGCTATTGAATATTTTGACAATAAACATACTCATGCTCTTGAATTTGACAAAGAAAAATAAGCCCTTTAATTAAGCATTAAAACTAGTCTAGAAGGGGCTGGGAAGGTGGTTCAGTGGTAAGAATGCTTGCCTTGCATGCATGAGGCCCTGGGTTCGATCCTCAGCACCACATAAGCAGAAAAAGCCGGAAGTAGCACTGTGTCTCAAGTGGTAGAACGCTAACCTTGAGCTGAAGAGCTTAGGGATGGTGCCCAGACCCAGAGTTCAGGCTCCACGACCGACAAAAAAAAAAAAAATAGTCTAGAAATTGGCCATCTGGATGATCTTGGGTATAATCTGAGGTTCTATCATGTTATCAACAATAACAAAAATATCAGGAATGAACTGCTAACATAAGTATATCAACTTAATTTCATCTCTTTTCACAAAAAGTAATAAAATCTGTTTCTCAAAAGTATTTGAGTTGATTTGAAGTGAAAAGCATCAAGTTGTTCTCACTGCTGTCTATTTTCCATATTGCCAAAATCAAAGAAAAAATCTGAGCTCCTTATTCAGGCATAAGAAAAACATGTAATAAACCAGGTTCTGAGATAATACTGCTATAGCTGATTACCTTGAATTGTTAAGCTATATGGATATCTCTTTTAAATTTGAATCATTCAACAGATATATATTGAAGATCCATTTTATATCAGTCATTAGACTTGGTACTAGAAAGACAGAAGTTTTTTTTAAGGCAAGAAGAGTTTAGAGTCTAGTGGGGAGATATATACAGAACAAAGAAATTTAGTACAACCTGGTAAAGACAACAATACACTTATGTTTAAGACTGATTCTATAGGACCATGTATAATGAAGTCTATCAAAACAAATTCCAAGAACTGGAAACAAGAGGTTCTTATTATATCTTACATGCAGTTATTTCTAATTTTTTTCTTTCTCTCTTAGTTTTCTGTATCCTTTGTCTTGATCCATGGAAGGGAATTGGAATCACAGAAACAGCTGAACAAAGGATGAACTAATATAACATTGATACTCACTAGACACTATGTTGGAAATGAACTTTGAGGGGCAGGTGAGGAGTAGTAAGTGGGAGAAAATGAGGGAGGGGTTAACAGTGCTGAAAAAGAAATGTACACATTACCTTACTTATGTAACTGTAACCCCCATGTTCATTATCTTTACAATAAAAAATAAAAGAACTGATGCTAGTAAAACATCTACTTCTCAAACTGTTGATGCTAACTACTTTTGTAAGTAACAGAATCAGTATAGATTACAGTATTTTTAATTTAAATTTCATGTATAATATAAAACATGAGTTTATAATAACACAATATAATAAAACAATTTTACATAGGTATGGATTTAGATAAAGACTTGGAAAAAATTATGTAAGCAAAGTAAGTCAGGTACAGAGAGATAAAGAACGCATGTTTTTCCCTTTTATGTGGAAGCTAGATTTAGCTTACAAACTCATACGTAAATGTGTTGGGTGATATGCAAATATATACAAATGTATTAACTGAAGTATAGTAGATTCAAGGGAGATCTCAAACACTGCAATGCTTTTTTTTCTTATTTCTTTTCCAGTTTTGGGGCTTGAACTCTGGAACAGGTGCTGTCCCTGGGCTCCTTTTGCTCAAGCGAAGCACTCTACCACTTAAACCATGGTGCCATTTTTGGATTTTTCTGTGGTAAGTATCACACGGACTTTCCTGTCAGGCTTGCTTCGAACCAAGGTCCTCAGATCTCAGCCTTCGGAGTAGCTAGGATTATAGGCTGAGCTACCAGTTCCCAGCTCAAATATTGTAATTCTTTAGAGCCTAAATCAAAGTTCAGCAAAATAAAACACCAGAAAGTGGGTACTCAAACAGGATGGGGTGGGATTGAGGGAAAGAGGTAAAAGAGGAGAGGAGGGAAATGCTAAGAAGAATCCAATGTACATCCTACAAAGTAAAACGTGAGGGAAGAAATACGGAGCAATGAGTGAGAAGATCTAAAGGGGTGACATTGATCAAAATATATTGTATTCAAAAACTGCTTCAAGTGACAATTCCTATATACAACTACCTAAAGATAATAAATAAATAGATAGCAGACATAGAATTCAGTATAGTAGCAGAGAGAAATATAGCACTATATACACTATATCAAGTTCTTCTAATCTGGTATAGTCAAACCCCTTTAGAGCCTACAGGTAGGGCAAATTTGCCTGAAAAGTCAAAGCTGTCTCCTGAATGTAACCAGCATTCAGGCTAAGACAATATGAACAGGTTTGATCAGTGAATGATAGGTGTCTTCTAGACAAAAGAATGTGATTAGAGTATATACATGTTATGTGCTCATCCAGCATTCTTTTCTAGGATTTATATTAATTTTGTATTAATCACTGGTATGTAAAGAGTAGGGTTAAATGAATAAAGGCCATCAAAAGGGGCTACAAATGGGGATCAATGTTAAAAGGAACAGCCTATAAGCACAAGGCCTTGAGTTCAAAAATTCAATCCCTACTACCACAAAAAAATAGAAAATAAAATTCCCCCACAAAATGGCCATAGAAGGAACGTAGAGAAGGGTCAGATCCTGTCAGACCACATATACATACATTCATATATAATTATACATAAACACATGTCCATGCATGTATAGGGATAGACAGTGTTTGCATAATAAACTCCAACTGGACAGCAATAGTATAGATAATCAATTTGACAAGGGAAGTAATGAGATCAAGTTAGATTGTCACCAGGAAGAAAGATGACAACCAATGAAGAACAGACAGAAGGAAAAATACAAAAACAATGCAGAAGTAGAAGAGACAACACTTGACAATTGCCAGGTTATAAGAGATGAAGAAGAAAACATACTTTTGTTCACACATTCATGAACTTATTAAAACAAATCATTACCGTATGCTAGATACTGTGCTGGTGGTACTACAATGAGCTAAATGATGTGAGCTAAATGCTTATCAACTATCTGATTTGGGAAATTGAGTCAAGGCTGTTGCCATCCATTGGAATAATAAATGAGAAGTTTCATTATCCTCAACTTCATGGAATAGGAATACCTGGGGTTTACGTAGAAGCAAGGGTATGAAATACAAGAGAAAGATATAAGCAAAACTACAGAACTCGGAGATATCAGGAAAAAACAGACTTTAAAGAGGGGTTAGTCATCATTGCTCAAGGTGAAGTAATAGATAAGGCCTTGAGTCTAAGAAAGAACAAGGTCTAAAGACACCAAAATAAGAGAAAGGGAAGCTGGCAAGCCCACTTACCTGACTAGCCATGGAAGAACCCATAAAGGGCAGCCTTATGGAAACTCAAAGAGGAAAATGTTTGAAGAAAATAACATTCAAAATGACCTATCACAGAAGAAAAGACAATTTTATGGAAGCACTGAAAATCTACAAGATACCAAAAACAAAGTGTTCATAAGTCAGAGTTCATTGATGACTTTCATGAAGGTCAGTAGTTAAGAGAAGCAAGATTACAGAAGAATGAAGAGTAGAGAGGAAACAAAGAACAGTGAGGCCAACCTTAGACAATCGTTTATAAAAATTGTATTGATGAATGAAAGAACAAAATAATGAGTACAAAATCAAAAGAAGACAAGGTGTTTTAGTTATTTATTACATGATAGACTAGCATGTTCAAAACCTCAGAAAAGCAATACAGAGGAGCTGTTTAAAGAATTAAGAAATCTAATAATGGAATAAGAGCCTTAAAATTGGGAATGGAGACTGTAAATACAGGTGGAATTGCAATGGCTAACAAAATAAAGAGAATCTTTCTCCCTCTTTAGAGAAACTAGTATGGAGGCTGAAGAGCCAAAAAGACATACAGATAAAGGTCAGAACTCTAGTTTCTGTATTTTTTTCTGGTTATACAGTAATAAATTGGAACCTTTTGATTATCTAACTACAAAATGGCTCCAAAATTCCAAAGATCTGATTGATTTATATAGCAAATATTTTTTAAAGCCAAGGGCAGAGATTGATCAAGATAAGGAAAAGTCACCCGTAGTCTATATGATAGCCAATGACTGGCTGTGTTCTAATACAAACATCTTTAAGAAATGACTGTTAATAAAAAAAAATGGAGGGAGAATCTATGGGTTAGTGTGTTTGAGGACAGGGAACTCTATGGCTCTCTTAAGATTTCTATCTATTCTCATCTATAATAGAGGGTATGAGAAATATCTCCCTCCTCTTTGCATAACCACTAACTTAGTCCTTCCTAAGGAAAGAGGCCCTGCTGTTCTATGGAGACACGGGTTAAACATTTTAGATGAAGTTATTGAGCTTTCCCTTTAATTCCATCCTTCCTGTTTCTGCTACTAGAGGGATAGATGTGTTTAGACAGATTTGGTTCTCCAGGCTGAGTAGTCATGATAATTTTACATGATTGTTAAAAATCAGAAGAACCAAGGTTGTAACTTGTGGAATAATGCTTACCTAGTTTGTGTGAAGCCTGACTTCAATGCTTAGCACTGATACAAAGAAACAAAAAATTTTCCAAGTCTTTCCATTTCCTAACAAATGGGGTAATGTCATTCTTTCTGATGGAGGCAGAGAATTCCATTGTGTATATATACCACATTTTCTTGTTCCATTCATCTCCTGAGCGGCATCTGGGTTGGTTTCATATCATGGCTATGGTAAATAATGCTGCAATAAACATAATTGTGCTGGCAGCTTTAGTATGGTCTTGTTTGTGATCGTTCTGGTAAATGCCCAAAACTGGGATTGCAGGGTCATGAGGGAGCTCTACGTGGAGTCTTTTGAGGATCCTCCCTACTACTTTGCAAAGTGGTTGAACAAGTTTACACTCCCACCAACAATGCACAGTAAGGTTCCCTTCTGTCCACATCCCCTCCAGCATCTTTTGTTATTAGAGTTCTTGATTATAGCCATTCTAACTGGGGTGAGGTGGTATCTTAATGTTGTTTTGATTTGTATTTCTTTTATGGCTAGAGAGGTTGAGCATTTCTTCATGTGTCTATTGGCCACCCTTCTCCTCTTCAGAGAAGGTCAGATAAAATGATGTTAGGCAAAATGAACCCCAAGATAAGGACACAAGTGGTTTTTCTTTCTTGCTATTGTTTCTAACGTATTTATAAGATGATTTTTTTTGTTGCTTTGTATGTCCCTCCCCCACGTATAACCCCTGTTTTCACTGTATTTGATGTTGGTATAATTTGTAGAGGGGAAGGGAAAAAATAAATTGTTTAAATAGGGATACAGGTGGACCCATTGCACCAGTGAAATGTACAAGATGCTATGTTGAAAAACAAACTTTACAACATCGGTGGGAGGGTAGGAAGGAGGGGGACAGGGATGGTAAGGGGAAACAAAAGAGGAGGCAACGATGCTTGCTAAGAAATGTACTCATTACCTTGCTCATATAATTGTAACCCCGCTGTATGGTATTTTCACAATAAAAAAACTTATTAAAAATGAAAATAAATTCTTAGTGATAAAAAAGATACAAAAATTTAAATAATAAGTAAAAAATTTAAAAAAGAGTCCTAATCATCTTTAACTCCTCTCTGCTACAGTTTGCCCACCTATGACAATAGGATTGTGTGAAGTTGAGCTTCATTAGAGAAGAAAGTCCAGTTAACCCTCTAAACCCAATCCACATAGTGCAATGGGCCTCATATGATAAAACCAGATGTTGACAACCATCAATCATTTGTCAGCTACCGTGCAACATTTTATTCCCTTGCTACCTTTCATACATTTTTGTAAATAACGCTGCAGCCCAGAATTCTATAAGATGGGAAGAATAAGAAAAGAAATCAAATATCAAAACCTCATCTTAGAGTTCTCATTCTAACGCGCTTAAACAGCAAAGTAATATCTGAAGAAAATTTTCCTACCAGTTCTTTATGGTTTCTTTTTCTTTTTCTCAGTTGTGACCTCCTCGACTGTCCATCCTTCCAATGTAATATGTTCATGTCTATGAAGAGCCTGTTTATATGTCACCTTCTCAAGGAAGTTTTTCCTGATCTATCCAGTTACATTTCAATACCACTGCCACATAGGTTCTCTAATGTCTTATTTATATCTTTATTAAGTATTTGGTCATAATCAGGCATTTCTTTCCTCCCTACTAAATCAGATAGTCTCTCCATTCATCTTGCCAACTCTAGCCCTGAGCATTTTGCCAGAGCTGGTCCCCGTTACAACTCAAACTCCACCTTTCTTTCTCCAGAAATCTCATAGCACTTCACAGGGCAGCAATAGGTCCAAGAGTACTCTAACTGCGCTCCTCCAATTTTGTTTGAAAGAGAGAAAAAAGAAAGGAAACAAACAAAAAAACCTCTTCTCATGGATTATCTGAACTAATCTACCCCAATCTTGTATCAAAAGAACCCAAGAAGCAACTTGACTCTACAGCCAACCACTGCTCATTTTAGCCTATAGCTAAGAAATTTCTAAGCATCAAGCAAAAAAAAAAAAAAGATCCACAGACCTGTGAAAATGAATCATGAAGCAGTAGATGGGACAGATGCCCAAAAAAGAGAATAGAGGTGAAGTTATCCCCCTTCATTTCATTTCAGAAAGAATATTTTAAACATATTATTTCATATGATTAAAGTATATTCATATAAAAATTATACTGAATAAATATAGAATTTCTCACATTATTAGTAATGATGAAGTGTCTTGTAAATTCCATTACTGCATTAAAAAATACTTCTAAATATTTCCATTTTATTCTAGAAGAAATAAGGTTATAGAAAAATTGGGGGAGTTCTCTAAGACCTCATTTTCAACAAATACTAAAGAAGTGTCTATTGTATTCACCACACTAAAGTTGAAGCAGTCCTGTACTACTAGAACTTTTTCTTTGAATGACACATAATAATTAAAATTAAGTATATACTTTTTTAATATTATATCAAATATCAAATGGTGCTATTTAGAAAGTAACAGGACAAAAGTGTATAGTTTTGAATAAAAGAGCCAAAGAAAGATTCATTGACAAGATGACATTTGAGCAAAAGATCTAAAAGGAGAGAAAGAATGCCAACCATTTTGGTAACAAAAATCGTGGGGATTCTGCTGCTGCTTATACTCCTTTCAATACAGTGATTTGCGTATAAAAGAGAAATCTGCTGATATTCAAGAAAGTAGCAAGGGAAGTATACCCAGAATTGCTTCAGACACATTAGGAAAGTAGTTCAGAAAATCCTAAACAGGACCCACAGCACCATCCCAGGCCCACATGAGTCCCTTATCACACATTTAGATACTCCCCAATAGATGCCAAGTGGTAATTTTCATGACAGGACTAGCAGTTCCACTCCAAATAGTAAAATGTTAAAGTTGTAACTAGAGAATGTTTGATCTTTTTATTGTTGTTTTTAAAGGCAAATGTCCTATGTGGTTCATTATAGTTTCTATCTTCCAGTAATTTCATTCTAGAGTTATTTGTCTATCACAAACAGAAAATGATCTGTAATAAGAAAAACTGACTAATAGGAGAAAAAGGCAAAAATAGGTGGTCCCATACTCAGGCCACTGCCTTCATGCATGGCATAATTTATCCTTTCTACTGAACTACATCTCAATTTACTATCAAACTGTCCCCTACCAATTAGAAATAACAATTGGTTCAGAAAGACGGGGTAAAGAAGTATGGCCTACTACATACTTGGTATGATTAACAAGAAAGTATTCATCTAGACCAGTACATTTTAGCTAAATAAATGACATCTGTATGAATAATTCATCCTAATATCTAATGTCTTTAATATCATTCTCTTTTTATACTCATATCTAGTTTTATTCACTCAACAAGCATGAAAAGAATACCTATATAACTAACATACTTCACTTTATTTTCTATTTAAAAATGGAGTGTGTCTGGATGTGTACATACACACACTATAAATATATATATATATATATATATATACATAGATTATATACATCAGTCCTATATGAGCTCCATTTGGGAATATTTCCAAACATGTCAACTATTTAAACTCTTATGTGAATATATGGATATCTGTGTTTTAAGTGAAAGAAACAGGCAAAAGGAGAAAGGGAATAGGATAAGAATTAGGTAAGGATCAAAAAATAAAAATAAAAACAGCCCCAGAGGTTACATCTACAATACTAGAAACTCAGAACGTTAGATATATAGATCACAATTCAAAAGAAAGAAAGAAAAATCACAAAAAAAAACACAGAAAGAAAGAAAGAAGGGAAAAAAGACTCTGAGAGATAACTTGCCTCCAATTAACCAGCTAAAAGCCAGATAAGTAGTCCTGGGTCAAGTGGTAGTGTGAAAAATAGCTGAGGGAGGGCATGAGGCCATGAGTTCAAACACCAGTACACACACATACACTCACACACACACACACACACAAAAAACACAATCACAAAAGGCTCAGGAGAAATGTAAACACTTAAATGGAAAGAATACCATGAGCCTTCACTTCCTTCTATTTGCTGTGCAATCATAGTGCTCATTAACCATTTTGCCCAAATCCAGTATGGCCTCTGTGTTGGTTACAGGTGGTATATACTCAAAGCAACTGCTCAAAATATCTGTACCATAAACATTTCTCTGACAAGTAATTATGTTTTACCCTGCAAAAAAAATTAGTGAAGAACTGTAACTTGTTTTTTAAAAGACAGAAAAGAAAGGAAGAACCAAGATAACACCTCCAGTTACTGTCTCACCAGACATCATATTTAAATTTGATTTTGCTGTTTATATCACATAGTGCTTACTCAAAAATAGCAGACAAATCTGTATGTTGTCCTGCAAAAGGAGAAGAAAATACTATTATTTGTATTTCTTGTTCAAACACTAAGGATAAAAGAACTGTTTTCAGAAATGATGAGGTTCCTGCAGATAACATTTACCCACAGGATTTGAGGCTTTCATGTGACATAAAGTGCAGAGTACTTTGAGGGTGGTTACAGATGCAATGGCACAGAAAAGGCTTTTAAGTTTGGCTCATTTCCTCTGACCACCATGCCTCCATTCTAAATTATAACCTCTCAAAACTACAGATCCTGTAAAACCAGCTTTTAAACTAGCTTTCCATGGTATCATCACAAAATAAGAACAGTTTGTTACTTGAAAATAAAAGCACACAATCATTGGAGTCAATAACTGTTCTCATTATTGCAAACCAATAAACAAGGTTCAACAAAAATTGCTTTATCCTAATAGCTCTTGCTTATCAAGCTTCCAAGAAATAAATCCAAAAGAAACCAAAGAAAAATCTGTCCTAACAAAGTAAATAGATGCTTATTCACAAACTATCATTAATATCAGAAATGACTGGCACATATTGACTGCTATTATTATATATCAGAAAAGAATCTTAAATAATAAATACAAAATCTGCCATTCACAGTAAGAACAAGAATTTTTCTAACTAAAATACTGAAGAATTCCACGTTTAACTTAGGAATTTTTTTTACAACATACGTCATACAAGTGCCAACTGATCATCCAAACCAGTGTGAATTACTGCAGAATTTTATATCATAAGGAAAATAACAGCACTCAGAAGCATAGAAGTATCTGTACCCTTTCCACCTTGCTTGACAATGAATAATTTAGCTGGTATGGCCAGCAAAGTCAAGACAAGATATTCAACTTATTGATTGGGGTAATGTGGCAAGGTCAAGAAGGTAACTCACCTAGGTGTGAGGTTTGTTACATACAGGAGAATGAACAAACAAACAAAAAAGAGTAATGACATGATGGGAACCAGGTCTTCCAACACTGGAAAAGTAAACTACAAGTATAAAAGGGTGGAATAAGAATTAACCATGTTGTTTGGAATTGGAATTAAAAGTTAGTGGGAACATTTTGGAGGGTTAATATATAAAGACAATGTTTTACAGGTAATGTAGACACAAGTTTAGATTTCCTAGGTTTTGTTCATCAAAAAGAACCAAGATAAAGACATAATAAAGACATCATTAAAAATGAGCATGATTTAAAACAAAGCCCGGTTTCTAAACTTCATTCTCCATGAAGCTCCAGGACTAAAGTAAGAAAAAAATAAGACTGAACATCCTTTTAATCTAATAAACCAAGAATACAACACCATTTTTCATTAACCCAGCCCAAAATATGTAATCTCAAATGTATTTCTGAGTAAACATCAGGTAAATTCAAATAGAAAAACAAAATATGACCATAATTTCATGAATACCAAAGTCATGAAACATGAGTCCAGACTGAGAAAAAGCCTAAAAAGAAGACCAAAGAGGCAAGACAACTAAAGGCAAGGTTTGAAGCCTGAACATATCAAGAATATCCTTGGCATAATTGGTTAATTATCTGCAAAACCTGAAAAACAGATGTCATCTTGTATCAATATTATATACCCCTTCTGTTAGTGAAAAATTCAGCAGTGATACTCACTGGACACAATGTTGAAAATTAACTATACAAATTGTTGGCAGGGATGGGAGGGAAAAACTGAGAGCGAGGGAAGGAGCAACATTGTCCAAAATGAAATGTGCTCTTTACCTGACTTATCCTCTACACATCACCTTTATTATAAAAATTAAAAGTTAAAAATAAATAAGCACCAAAAACAAGACTGGAGGAATAGTTTAGTGTTAGATGAGGCCTTAACAAGTATGCTGCCAAAAAAAAAAAGGAAAAAGAAAAAAAGAGGAAAAATATATGCTCTTGTGTATATATTAAGTAAATTCTAAATAATATTTTAATAAAACATTATCATACAAAATGTTGAAAATGTGCAGTTGATTTTTTTATTTACTTCTTTTTTTATTGTGAAAATACTGTACAGAGGGGTTACAATTACATGGACAACATAATGAATACAGTTCTTATCAAGCTTTGTAGCCTCCTCCTTTGTTTCCCCTTCCCATCCCTTTCCTTAATTATGGGAGAAAAAATATATGCGAAGTTGGTATGCTTATCAGGGACTTTTGTATTGTAGTTTGCATTGTAGGCTTCCTCCCCTGCTCAATTCCATCTTCCCCTCTTCATTTCCCCAAAGGTAATCTCTACTATATATCATGTAGCTCCAACTCAGAATCTGCTTCCCAGAAACAGCCCTCCATTACGACTTGACAAAACATAGCTTGATCTAGACATATTTAATAAATTTGCCTTGTGAGCCACTAACTTTATTTTTGACTCATAAGACAGTTAAATTTTTTTCCAGGTGCATTCTATCTGCAATTCTTGTCCATTTACCTTTTCATGCTGTGTGACAGAGGAATTATACTTTCCCCTTTCATGTTAGCCAAACATAAAAGATAATCATTGTTTAAACAACAAATTCCCTCTTTTGGTCCATTAGCTCCTGTTGCTTATTCCTGTAGTGAAATTGAAATATAACAAAATGATTTCCATGGCAATAGATAATAATCGTAAATGTGAATTTCTGACTTAGCAACAAAACAAATTGAGAGATTATCGGACTGCAGTGGGGCTAAATTTGAGTTCTATGTATGTAATTTTTTGCATCACACTTTAAAACAAAGGCAGCACAAACAAACACAAATACATGTAACAGACAACTGTGCAAAGTAAAACTCCAATTAGGATAAATATTTAAAAGATCTCAATAGTCAACTTGTAATATTACTAACTTGTAATATTACTTGCAATATTATAGCCATGCGATATTCAAAAGAATATCTTTTGTAAACTTGAAAATTTTTACAATATTTATTTTATTTTATTTATGAGTCTATTGTCTACTATAAGTTATAGACAATAGACTATAAGTTATAGTCATTAATATATTCTTTTTATCATTTTAGTAATATTATAAACATACAGAAATGAAGGATGTTCAATGTACTGCAGAATCTCTATGTACTCACTTCAGCAGCACATATACTAGTAGCCTGGCCTCTGAGCAAGGATGACATGCAAAGTCATAAAGTGTCCCGTAGTTTTTCTTTTTTCCTATGGTTTATCCCCGGTCACTGTATTTGATTTTGATGCCCTGGGTATTATATGTATATGTATATATACACATATATATGTATATATATATATCTGAATTAGGGAAGGGAAGGGGAACAACAAAATTGTGAGACAAAGGACAATGTTCCACAATAAATGTATTCATTAACTTACTTATGTAACTGTAATCCCTCAGTACATCACCTTTACAACAAAATAAATAAAAAATTTAAAGAAAGAACCAACACTGAGTTGCCATCTTACTCTAATCGGTATGGTCATCAACAAGATGAATAACAACAAATGTTGGCAAGCCCTAATACATCACTGCAGAGAATGTAACTGAGTGCTACTACTATGGATGGTGGTATTGAGACTCTTCAGAAACAAATGAAAATTAACTACAGCAAAGGAAACAATTACAGAGCAAAGAAGCAGCCTACACAATGGAAGAAAATAATTGCCAGCTATTCATCTGGCACATTAATATCCAAAATATATAAATCACTCAAAAATTAAACATCAAAAGAGTAAGTTATCTGCTAAATAAATGAATAATGGATAAAGAAAATGTGATATATATTCAATGAGATTTATTCAGCTAAAGATAAGATATTTTGTCATTTGCAGGAAAATGGATGGATTCAATGATAATCATGTTTAAGTGAAATAACCCAAAGAAGACAAATACATTTTCTCTCATATTCACAATCTAGATATTTTTTAAATACATGAGAGTAGAAGGGTGAATATGTGTGAAGAAGAAGAGGACCAGAGAGGAGATATTCCTACAGGGAGTATAACAGAGGGTAATGGGGAGAGGAGGGATCTGATCAAAGTATATTATATACGTGTATAAGAAAGACATGAAACATATTATCTTGTCCAATATAATCTAATAAAAAGGACAAAAAATTTACATTTCAGGAAAGAATATAAGGCAGTTACAATATTCCTAACAGATTATGCAAATGTAGTAGAACTTTTTGGAATTTTTATAGGCAGAATTTTTTAATCTGCAGTTTATAATTTGTGTCTCTCTCCTATCTAAGGGATTAAACCAAACTATTCTCATCTCTGTTGTTCAAACCACACAACAACCTACAGTAATTTTTCTGACACAATCTGAAGGTATCAATTCAAGCTAGTCCCTCACCCTAATAAAGTTTTATTCAAAAATTTTCTTTGTTTTTTTTTAATCGGTCGTGGGTCTTGAACTCTGGGCCTGGGCACTGTCCCTCAGCTCTTCTGCTCAAGACTAGCACTCTACCACTTGAGCCACAGCACCACTTCCAGTTTTCTTATGGTTAATTGGAGGTAAGAGTCTCATGGACTTTCCTGCCTGGGCTGGCTTTGAACTGCGATCCTCAGATCTCAGCCTCCTGAGTAGCTAGGATTACAGGTGTAAGCCACTAGCACCAGCTTCAATAAATTTTCTTAAACTGTAATTCTAGTTATTGAAGTTTTGATGTATCAGACTGTCTTAGAATAGAGATATTTAATAAACAGATTATTGGTTTAAATATGACATGATTTCAATAATAAATACTGCTATCATTTTGTTTCTTATGAAAAATGTATAAGGATTTTGAAAACATTAAAATATTGTTTTGAATGTAAGGAAATAAAAGTTATCTAAAACAGTTATACTTACTATTTAAGTATTCTAATTCTATAGCTCCTTCAATCTTTTTTCTGTACATACACATTTTATTTTTCAAATAGTGCGCACATTCTATACAGTAGGTCCCTCTTACAATGGATACCTGAAACTCCAAATAGCACTCAGCCTTATACATTCTTTGTGTATGAATTTGCATGCATACATGCCTATGATAAGGTTTAATTTGTAAATTGGGCACATTAAAAGATTATCAAAGACCATAGCTTATCAAAGACCATACCAACTTCGCATAAAAGTTTTTCCTCCCATAATTAAGGGAAGGGATGGTAAGGGGAAACAAAGGAGGAGGCAACAATGCTTGATAAGAAATGTACTCATTACCTTGCCCATGTAATTGTAACCCCTCTGTACGGTATTTTCACAATTAAAAAAAAAAGATGGTAAGTTTTATCTTTGCACTTAAAGGAAGCACTTTCACCGACTTTTTTGGCATATCTAAATTGCAAGTGTCATTAGTCTTGCATGTGGAGGCCATTATGAGTTAAATAAGAGTTTCTTAAACAAGCACTGTCATCCTGCAACAGATGATCTCATAGCCAAAATGGCTACTATGTGACTAAGGAACTAATAGCACATGTAGAACAAAGGGATAATTCATATGCTAAGTGAAACATAGCAAGAATGTTTGAAATTTTATCATGCTACTCAGAGTGGAATAAAATTCAATCCTTATGAACTGTTTATTCTTGGATTTTTGCACTTACTATTTTGGACTCTGGTTAATTACCTAGTCAACCACAGGTTACTGAAAGTATTGAAAGAAAAACTACAGAAATAGGGGAATTACTGAAACTTGCTTTTTCAATCCGACAACATAACAACAGCATTTCTAATATCCCTAGTGTTCAAAAACATGATTTTTGAGCGGCTGCAAAATTATTCCACCATTTAAATACCTCAGTCGATTTGGACTTTTATACATTTACTGCCATAATAATGCAGAAATGAGGATCCTTTATCTTAGCTCTGGTCTCTGATTTATTTCTCAGTAAAGATTTCTAAAAGTTGAAAATACCATAGAAAGGCATGTAAAAATCTTCAAGGTTTTCAATATGCACCACCAAACAGTTCTCTCGAATAATATGGAAGGGTTCAGGTACATCAGAAACCTCACCAGCACTTAGTATTACAGGTAAGATGAATACAAAGGTATGCCTCATTAATTTCATACTACTTTACTTAAAAGAACAGTCAGTCACGATGGTAAATTTATTTCCCATTTGTTTTCTTTTTAACCTACTCATAAGTTTTGTCATACTCCTACTCCAAAACTATTTTCTAATTATTACAATTTTGTGGCTGTCCCTTATAACATGAATGATATGCTAGATATTGAATACAGTATTCTAGGTTCTCATTTGCTTTTAAAGATCTTTCAAGGATTGTTTGGCATTTAAAAGGATTTCCTTTTCAAACAGGCCTAAGATGAGTAAGTGTTACCTTACAAATGAAACATGGAATATGAAGACAAACATCTTGCATTGTGATTTTTTTCATTCTAAATCGATAACGATTTCAAAATTAAGGATCAAAGTTTGACTGCAAGTAGTAACACAACCTTAATTTTTCCTTTTGTAAAATGTTTTTACAAATTTTTTTCATTTTTTAAAAGGGAAAAAGCAAATTACATTCCAATATTCCCTCCTCTAAATGTCTCATAATTACAAAGTAGAAAAACAGCCAGTCACAAATGCCAAAGAATAATAATTTAATGTATGAAATTTCTAGATTAATTCAATACATTTCTTAAGACAATAGTTGTGGTTATAATACTTTCTTTGAAGTATTGCCTTTCATAATCAAACAAATAGTTTCAATGACATTAATAAAATGGGTAAGCATGAATGATGGAGCAAAGCAGAACCTTGAAACACATCTTTGTCGAAATCATTTACTTCATATGTGCTTGTTTGGAACCTAGGATTTACAAATACAACGCGAAGTAATTCTTCATAGAGGCTGAATTCCCGCAAATGCAACTTCAGTGTTTGTCCATATATTGGGATAGATTTGTTTTTTCAGAGTTTTTATTTTTTGCTTTGTTTTGAAACTCCTGAGATACCACACTGTTGACCAGGATCTTGTGTGTACTTATAAGAGTTACTGGCTATTGGCTTTCAGATGGGTAATTTTTTGCTTTGCATACCCAGTATATTTTAAAGAAGAAAAAAAAAGAAAAGAAAAACTTGAACATTTTCTCCTTTCATTTTTTATCAGTTGGGTAATCACATTAGGTTTGTAAATGAAGGTAGATCAAGACTGAGATTTTTAATATGCCACTTTCAAGAGGGAGTAGGGACAGTGTCTATAAAAATGAACCAGAAAATGTTATATATTTTTTTCTTTGCAAGGACCTCTTTGTAATATATTTCCTGATCTGAGTATCTGATACAGATAAGGTGAGTTGAATTGTTTGCAGCAGTTCTGCCCTGTGTTGTGTGTTTTACACACATGTAATGGTTAGATTTTTTCCAGTAGAAAGCAGTTTTACTACTAGCACATTAATGAGAAAGCAGCAATAAGGTTTATATTCCAAATCCAAGCACTGTAGTTGAGTAAAATTGCCTCAATTTTTTATTGTCCTTTATAGATGCTGCATTTTCATATTCTTTATTTATAAAGGATCAATGCTGCTGTATGTAAATACAGATTTGT
>NW_012267288.1:9364285-9434759 GCF_000151885.1 Dipodomys ordii | reverse complement strand
ATATTATTTTAATAATCTAATATTATATAATTATTGTTATAATAATCTAATATTATTAGATTATGATTATACATTTTTATGTGTGTAATAAATCTGAAATGCATATCACATATAGGACTAATAGGAAGAATATTCTAATCACTCAAGTTCAAATAATTTAAAAATTGTTTCAGATTTAATATAATATTAATAGCCCTTTTATGTCAAACAAAATTTAAGATGTGTTTTTTAAAAAAATCTGGAATATAGCCATGTATTAGCATATACTATTTTTTGGCTGCTTACCAGAGTATAAAATCAATATTCTCCTTCATTCTGGCTTCTCATTTTCCTAGCACTGCTGAGGGAGGGAGGGATATGTGTGTGTGTGTGTGTGTGTGTGTGTGTGTGTGTGTGTATGTGTGTGAGAGACAGAGAGAGCCATCAGAATACCCTATGTTATAAAAAATAGTTCCAGTACAGTATAAATACAGTAGCTGCATGTATACATATATGTAAGTATGTATACATTGCATATATATATATATATATAATATTTAAAGTGGGACAGTTGAAGACAATTCAAATTTAAGATCTAGCCATCGCCTGTCAATAGCATACCTTGAGCTTTAATTAAATGTCAGTTTTCCCTCTGAGCCTTTTCTGGGTCTTGGTGTCTTACTCTCTGCTCTGAATAGAACCTCTCCTGTGTTCCTTCCAAGCCATTAGTGCATACCTGATCACAACTCTTACCATCTTATCTTTCAGTTTCTGACTTATCAATGGGTTTCCCCATTAAAAAATGAGATTCTCAAAAGTAAGAACTAGGTCTCAGGCATCAATTTATTCCAATCACCTAAGCAAGAGAAAGAAGTCTATAAACATTTGTTAACTGATTGAATGAATTCAGACTATAAGTAAGGCTTCTCATCTCATTAGGTCTGCCAAGAAGTAATCATTGCAATATGAACAAGCCACTGAGTTTTTTAGGCTATAGTATCCAGTTTAGAAGTGACTAATGTATTAGCAAAATGATGTATTTGGTCTATTCAAGATTAAAATTCTTTGATGATAAGAGCTCTACTACTATAATTTCACACACCTTGCCACTGTACCTCCAACTTGTTGATATCCCTGTCCCTACAATTTTGACCCTTCTAGACTTCCTTACCATTACTAATGCAGCCAACTGTTCACTTAAAATATAAACCTATCTATTGATTTCTTAGAACAGTGTTCAGTCATCTGCATCTCTGGTCTTTTAATTTTTCTTTCCCATGAAAAATCTGCATTCAGGTACATTGCATGGTTACCAGGAAGATAACACTGTTTTGGAAGTTGAGCCACAGAGGCTGATTAGGGCTGTTCTACTTACTCATACAGTCATCCTCAGAACCATGTGGCAGAAGATATGACTGCATATCTATTCTAAAATGTCTCCATCAAAAAATTCTCAACTTTCACCTTCAACTGTTTTCTTTATGACTAATAAAATAGACAGAGTTTCCCACCAACATGAGTAAGCAAAAGAATGAAAGATTCTACTGATAAACTCTACTCACAAACATTCTGATGAAAAAAATATTTATTTGTAATAATTTCTACCCTCTTCTCTAGTTTAGATTTTTTAACACCTTCATAAATCCTTAAAACAATTTCACCTTGGACTGACGTGTCTGCTTTTTACTTTTTAAGATTTATTGACATATGATCAGAGTGTTTATCTTGTTGGGAAACTTTAAATTTTTAGTATGTTTTAAATGTAAGTTAAATATATGCTTTAACGATTTTAAAAAGGAAGTCTGAACAGTAAAACACAATGCCAGTTTGCTAATGAATATTTATACATAAACAGTAAGTATCTAATTTAACAAACATTTCTGCTTGCCACCTTAATAGTAAGTCTTCTATGGGAGCAAAAGCAATTGAAATCAATTTTCTTCCTCCAATCAGTGTACATTCTGTGTAAGATACAAAGACCTATGCTCAACTAATAATACAAGGCAAAAAAAACTGTTTCCATAGAAAAATAAAATTTTAGTGGCATAGAATTATAGTATTAATATACAGATGAGTAGATTTGATTAAAACTGTGCCTCTAATATGCTTTCAGATTTTCCTGTATGTCTTTGAATAATTACTGAAAGAATCTGTACCTTCCAAAAGGTTCAGATCACAACTCCCTCAGCATTGCTGGACATACAGGCTCTTACTGTTGTACACCACTGCTTACTGTTCATGAACTTCCACACAGAATGGTAAAGATGAATGAAAAAATGTTAAGCAAGTCACAATCATGTCCATAATTCACACAGAAGATCATAGCTTGGAGGGCTCCATACTAAGTCAAATGGAAAAATTAACTTGAATTAACAGAAGAGTTAATCACATGTTTACTCTTAAACCAATATAAGAGCCTCTAACATTCCATAATGCTTAATGATATATTAGTGAATAAAATTCAGGTTAAATATCTTCTGAGAGACTTTCTCCTATGTAGTATATCCAAGATTTAAAAAGTGATAATAACAGAAATTGAGAGACAAAAGGTAAACAAATGTAGCAGTGGCATTCAGTAAACACTTTGTTGACAATGTACTATACAACTTGTGAGCAGGGTAAACTGGAAGAGAATGACAGAGGGGGTGACATTGTCCAAAAGAGCAATTGCTGTTGTTGCTTTATTTTGTGTACGGGAAAAAAATAGTCTGAAAAAAATTTTTAACTTACAAATATCAAATATTTAAGAATATAATTCTCTGACTTATGAAATAACAACCCCTTTGTACTATACCTTTATAATAACAATAAAAAATAAATGAAAATAAAAATATTGTGGGAAAAAATAAAACATTAAAAGTACAAAAGGATGATTAAATTCATGCAAACTAAGAGTAATAACAACAACAACAACCAGATGCTAATAGTTCATGCTGTAATCAGGAGATCTGGAGGATTTTGTTTTAAAGCCAGCCAGGGCAAAAAAAAAAAGTCTGCACTACTCCATCTCTAATTAATTAGAAAAAAGCCAGCTCAAGCAATGAAATTCCAGTCCTCAACAAGCAAGCCAAGTGAGCACAAAGCCTCTTAGTTCCAGCCCAATACTACCAGAGACTAGCAATAATAAACAGTAAGAATAAATTCAGAAACCTATCATCCTTAATTCACTTTGTATATGTCCTATGATACAAAGTAAGAATAAGCAAAAGCTTCCTGTTTTGAAACTCTTTCTATGAAACATCTCTCTCAGAATTCCTTACCCTGATATCAATTTCCTTTATTCATAGCTACAGTTTACCTATATCATGAAATGGAGTCATTCCTTTTATTAAAACCTGAAAGTGCCAGAATGATGGATCTGGCCAGGAATCTGTATAAAATCAATTACGTTAGCTATCCTGCTAGCTTGACCAATGTAGACTCTCAAAGCAAGTAACTCCAGCTTGATTTAAAGATTGTGTATTGCCTTTGAATTTCAAGTACCTTTATCATTTTTATGCTGTATTACAATGCATTGTCCCTATTGCTGGTTTATTTGTACCTAAATAAAATCTAGAACCAAAAAAAAAAAAAACCTAAAAGCTTCTTTTTACAACAAAATCAAATTTAAACCATCAAGAAGGTTGGATAGGACATATCTAACTCATTTCCCATTACCTTCCCAGTAGGAATATCTGCTGCAACCACAATGTCCTTCTAGTCCCACAAACACATTAATTTATTTCTATCTACTTAAATCTGTTCTTTCTGTGGCCATCCTGAATGGCAAATCCTCTCCCTCTTATCCCAACATGTTCTAAAATAACCACTTCATCCAGAAAGTTCTCCAGATCACCTAAATCTAAACTCCTTCCTGTAGACAATGTTCATGTTGTCATTATAAACCACCATAACAAATAAAAATTTTGCCTATTTACTTTTTACTTTTGTAATATAGAATATATCAGAGTAAATAGTAAGTATCCAAAATACAAAAGTTGTTTAAGATAATACATACAACAATCTAGGCTATATATACACCTGAAGTAACACTGCCCAAAAGTTACGGAAAAACAACATATAGTTTGACAACTTAGGCCAAACTGTATCTCTTTCAAGTTTGTAAAGAGTCCTGAAGAAGGTTGTTGAAAAGTAGGAATGAAGCAGGGTGCTGGTGGCTCACACCTGTAATCCTAGTTACTCAGGAGGCTGAGATGTGAGGATCGCAGTTCAAAGCCAGCCTGGGCAGGAAAACCTATGAAACTCTTATCTCCAATAAAGCACCAGAAAAACTGGAAGTGGCGCTGTGGCTCAAGTGGTAGAACACTAGCCTTCAGCTGAAGAGCTGAGGGACAGTACTCAGGCCCAGAGTTCAAAACCCATTACCAAAAAAAATAAAAAATGTAGGAATGAAGATCCTTTGCTGCTCAATAAGCGTAATAATAAATTAAATTTCTTTTACTCAAAAGGTACTTTAAATTGTGAATACAAAACTCCATTCTTAGTTAAATACAAATATTTGTGTAAAATCATGGCACTTTAAAATATTTTTAACAGTTTGTATTCTTTTAGCCTACATCTTACTGTAAAAACCATACTTAGAAAAAGACTATATACATATGCTAATTAATCAATATCAGTGATAGCCTAACAAAAAGGTAGTTTTATCATGAAGACTCCATATGCCCACCATACTTAACACTGCCAGTAGCACAAAGTACTTTGTCTTTTCCATTAGAGAATGAATTGCCATATAAATTTATCCAGGCCAATCTATCAGCTAAAAAGCTTGAGAGTACAAAATACAAAAAAGTAACTACTTCTCCTCCTCCTTCTTTTCTTCCTCCCCCAGCTCCTTGTCCACCTTCTCCTCCTCCCTCTCTTCTTTGCCTCACTCCCCTCCTCCCCTTCCTCCAACACCTCCTTCAAGGAATCAGGTACAGCATAATACAATTAAAAAGAGTCAGGATCCGGATCTGAAATATTAGACGTATTCAGTGCAGAGAAATCATTGAGAGTCTTTTAGTAAAAAGGATTGCCCAATTGCCATTGCAATGACAATGAAAAACTTTATTTCCTAATGATCTCATCTAAAACACATTATGTTTGACAGAATATAAATGCATTCAAATATAATAAGCACATAAGGAATACTAATTATGACCACCTTCCTTCACAAATAACAAATGATGTTTGAACACAATTCTGAAGAATGTTAAATGGTTTTTTTCGAACTCCTTTCCCACTTAGAAATAAGCGACGAAAAACATCAGCAAATTTCCATTTGCTGCTACAAGCACTCAACTATTTTGGTGAGTTAGAAAAAAAAAAATTAACTTCACCTCTCCTCCATTTGAAAACAAATTTAGTGAGGACATCACTTCATTTTCAAGGTCCTTATTTGCTAAATACAAAATGTATTCAAAATTTTCACATTTGACAAAAACAATAATATCAAACAACAGCCCACAATTCCCTAAAGAAATTATGTCAATTGGTATTTCTTAAATTAATTCAGTGACCTACAATAATGTGAGGTTTTGATACATAATGTCTGTCAGTAGGCAATACAAAAATTTCAGAGTCATTTCTGATGTCTGACCTCCAAAAAGCAACCAAGAAAATATATGCCAAAAAGCGTTCTTTATTACCTATTTTATCTTGCATCTGATCATAAAAATTATGCTAGATATAGATTGCCAGAAATAAAATTCTACAAAGTAAATACAACTACAATTTTTCAATTTCAAAGATCATATTTTTTTATTGTAAAGATACTATACAGAGGGTTACAGTTACATGAGTGAGGTAATGAGTACACTTCCTCTTAAACATTGTTACCCCCTCCATTGTTTTCCCCCTACCATCCCCTCCCTTCTTCCCTCCCTTCCCCGAGGTTTTTTTTTTTTTTTGATTGTGATTAAGTGATTACATAATTTCCGGAAATTCACAGTATTGTGGAATAATGCAAAGATCAGATTTTAAAAAAAATTATTATCTTAAAGTAACTGTACAAAGGAAGTGCCATACATAAAAGTTTATAAATATAATGTATCTTGACTGGTATAACCCCTGCCATCCACATTCTCACCAACCTTTGACCTACCCCTTCCCTTACTTTACATTGTGGTATATACAATGAAGTCAGTCATTTTTTGAGCTAAAATCTTAGTAGTCTATAAAATTCCTTCTAACAACAATGTTTTCACTAAACTCACAAATTTCACCTATGTATGTACAATTCATTTTCAGTTAGGTAATAGAAAATATTCTATGACATTCTTTTAGGAAGATACCAAAGGTATCAAGAAATAGAAATGCTCAAATTTTAAAGATATATCTTTTATCTCTAAACTCCCTTTTTCAACTTAGCAACTATATAAAGGTCCCAACACAAAGACCGTAAATATCCAAAAGAGAAAACACCAATAAATTATTTTAGAAAAGCTCACATAAATCATACTTGCAACAATACCCTAAAAATTGTGGTAAAAGTTTACTATCAACTATGTAATAAATTAAGAATTTTACATGATAATATATTTTATAAATTGCACAAAGTGATTATTGAAGTATATTATCAGATAACTAATATGTGAAAGGCCACAGCAATTCAGAGTATTACCTATTTGGAGTTGTATATGACCCTTTTGTCCATGGAAAATCATAGGTGAGGTGTAGGTAAACATAAATGGTAACATCTATATTTTCTCTTGAGTTTCTGTCTTATAACCATGACTATATGAACATTTCTCATATTCCTAGCAGAATTCTCTTTTTCTTTTTGCTTATGTGGTGCTGAGGAATCGAACCCAGGGCCTCATGCATGCAAGGCAAGTGCTCTACCACTGAGCCACCTTCCCAGCCCCTCCTAGCAGAATTCTCTAAGTCTTCAGGATTTAGGAGTTAAACTATCCTTAGCATTTAGCTAGACTCAAGGCTGCTTCTGTTTCTCTCGCCATTGTCAAGGTCAATAAACTACTGTTTTCAGGCCAGGTCCAGATTACATAAACTTTTATGAATAAAATTGTATTTGAACGCAAGTACACAAAATTTGTTTAATTCGTCTGTAGCTTCATTCACAATATGAGATTAGAATACTTACAACAAGTTTTAAAACTACTTAGATTGTTTCTGACCCTTCAGAGAAATTTTTTAACTTATCTAAGCAAATTCACTCAGAGTGCTATCTTCAAATATGATTTATAGGGGCTGGGAAGGTGGCTCAGTGGTAGAGCGCTTGCCTTGCATGTATGAGGCCCTGGGTTCAATTCCTCAGTACCACATAAGAAAAAAGAAAAAAGCCGGATGTGGCGCTGTGACTCAAGTGGTAGAGCACTAGCCTTGAGCTGAAGAGCTGAGGGACAGCGCCCAGGCCCAGAGTTCAATACACACACACACACACACACACACACACACACACACACACATATATGATTTATTTCATAACCACTCCTGAAATTCTATCTCTAGTCCTGACATAAACTTGCATCTCAACCTCTTAAGTCACAGACATTCTTGAATATTTAATAGCCATATATATATAATACATCTAAACAGCCTCTTCAACAAATGTATACAAATGTACAAAAATATATTTCACCCTGCACCAGTGACACTCCAAATGGATCGAAGACATCAATGTAAAATCAGATACCCTGAAAATATTAGAGGAAGGAATAGGGGAAACACTAGGGCTCCTTGGCACAGATTGAAACTTTCTTAATGAAGACCCAGAAACACAACATATCAACGAAAGGTTGGACAAATGAGATTGCATTAAACTGCAGAGCTTCTGCATTGCAAAGGACATAGCTAGCAAGATGAATAGAAAGCCCACAGATTGGGAAAAGATCTTCACTAGCCATACAACAGACAAGGACCTTATATCTTTAATAGACTTAAAACGGAAAAAAATTAAATCCCCCAAAAACAAATCTCCAAAGAAACAACCCCAGTAACAGTAGGCTAAGGACTTAAAGAGAAATTTCTCGGAAGAATAAATGAGACCACACACAAGGCCATACTAAAACGACCAACTTAACCATGTTCATTGTAGGATTATTTACCACAGGTAAGATATGGAACCAACCCAGATGCTCCTCAGTAGATGAATGGATCAAGGAAATGTGGTATATTAAAAATGCTGAAATAAGGACACAGGATGACCTATTGCAACAATGAGATTCACAAGACACTATGTTGGAAATGAGTTTTAACAACTTTGGGGGGCATACGGGAGGAATGGGAGAGATGGGTGAGGAAAGGCATAGTAGGAGAAAAAGCAGGGAGTAACAATGCTGGTCAAGAAATATACTCATTATCTTATTAATATAACTGTAGTCCCTCTGTACAGCATCTTTACAATAAAATAAATAAATAACAATACTAATAATAATTTCAAATAGTTCTTAAGTGCTTATTCTTTGTCAGGAAATATTTCTAAGTGCTTTAACCTCCTAAATAAAGACCCTGTATCACTGTAAAAAAAAAAAAAAAAAGAAAGAAAGAAAGAACGAAAATGTGGTATATATGCACAATGGAATTCTATGCGTCCATCAGAAAGTATGAATTGCCCATTCCTAAGGAAATGAAAAGACCTGGAAAATTTATATTAAGGAAAGTAAGCCAGGTCCAAAAAAATGTAGGTTGCATGGTTTCTCTCATTTGTAATAACTAGACTATATCTATGATATTCTTAGCAGAGGCTCACAATAGCCTAGTTGTTAGGTACATAGGACCACATATAATGAGTCATACCAAAATGAACTCCAAGAATTGGAAACAAGAGGTTTTTATTACATACTGTTTGCAGGGGTTTTTTTGTATTCTGTATCCTTTGTCTTTGTATATAAGTTTATCTGATCTATAGAAGAAAAAGGAATCACAGAAACAGCAGGCAAAGGATGAACTAATGTTACAACAATAATATTCACTAGACACTATGTTGGAAATGAACTTCACAACTTGGGGTGGGGAAAGGAGTAAGAGGATAAAGTGGGAGAAAATGAGGGAGGGGGTAATAGTGTTTAAAAAGAAATGTACGCATTACCTTATGTAACTGTAACCCCTCTGTACATCACCTTTACAATAAATAATTAAAAATTAAATGCCAGAGGCAGACTTCTAATGTTAAAAAAGTGTATTGTGCTCCTCTTTATATAGGAGGAAACTGAATCTTAATGGAAGTATGTAACTTGCCTGAGTTTGCAAGGGCAGGAAATTATTATGGAGCCTGGATTCAAAGGTAAGTACACTGACCAATATATAGTTCTCTAAGTATTCCAACCCTGCTCAACAGAACCAGAAGTTTAACATCAAAAGGGGGCACATAAATCCCCTTCTCAGTGCTTTTTATAGGCATAGCTAGTAGCTGCTCAAAGATCCAAGATTCATGATCCTAGCAATCTCATCTATATGTATCTATCTATGTATCTATGTATCTATGTATCTATGTACCTATGTATCTATGTATCTAGATAGATAGATAGATAGATAGATTCATACATATGGATGCATACATACTTATATATCTGTAGCACATGTATGTATGTATATATACATGCATACATATCTGTAGCACGATTATGTATATATACAGACCCATACATGCGGATATATATAGTTTCCAACTGGTGGATCTAATACAAGTATATTATATGTATTTATGAAATTTTAAGTGAAAAAATGATGCTTAACTGGTATACTACTGCCCTTGTCCCCACATCCCTGTGTCTTGGTATAGAATATACTGTTACCAGGGAGGAAACACTGAGACTCTCTCAGGAGGAAAGAAGGTCAGAAGAGAGAAAGTAGGTGGGGGGAGGGGAAGAATGCAATCATTATAGCCAATGAATATCCTATAAAACTAGGAAAACTGAAGGAGGGAGTTGGGTTAGGAGGGATATAGGGGAATAATGAAAGGGGTGACATCAGTCAAGATGCATTGTACTTATAAATTGACATGTTGAATGGTAATGCCTTTGTACAACTACTTAAAGATAATAAAAATTAATTATTAAAAATAATTATTTTACATGTTTTATATGAATTAACTCATTTGTTCGTGACAGTAATTCATTTCAGAGATAGAATAACTGAAACACAGGGAAATTAGGTAATATGCCCAAAGTCTTAAAGCCAAATATACTATAAATATATTAACACATATTCCTAAAAGTAAATCATTCCACTGTATTGTTAAGCAGTATTGTTTATGCATATTACCAGCGAAACCAAGCGATATAAACCAATCATATAAACATGGTAGTTTACCAAATGTAACATATTGAAGATTTTCCTACAAGTATCTAACTTGTAGATATTTAGAAGAGATATTTAGAAGTATCTCTTCTAAACATTGAAACAAGCAATAAATATGATGTGCATTAAAGGGCAGATCATTGCAAAAGAGACCTTAAATTGGATGAAAAACAAATTACATATAATCAAATATACTAAATTACTGCATTTTTGCTTATACAAAAATATCACTGCATTATATGTAAATACAGTTTTATTCTGTGGTAATCATGCCTAAGCATACACACTGTCTATAACAGATATTTTTATTGTGTATCATGTCACAAAATTTCAGGCATATCATTGCTCCTATAAAGGAAGAGCACAATGGGACAAGACAAGTTGACAGTATGTTTTATCTTTTTCATATGAAAGTTAAGCAATAAATTTCACATGGCAGCAAACTAAACCAATATAGATAGAAAACTTGGCAACACTAACTTTTTATGCATCTCTCAGGAAAACATTCCCAAATTTAGAAGTAAAACTAGATAAGAGGACTGATAAATGAACCACTTAGTATGTCATTAATACTAAGAAAAAATACAAAGGCATAATAAATTATATTCAGGCTTATAATATCTGACAACAAGGTATTTTAAGCAGTCTAATAAAACAATACACAGACAAGAGAGGAAAGAGAATATGTAACTAAAATCTACATCAGCACTTTCTGCCTAAATGGTATATGGATGCAAAGCTAAAACAAAATTGGGCTAAAAATTATGCCATTTATAACTAGAATAAATGTTTCAAAGAGATGACAAGCTTCTGTCAGTTAAATTACTTTTATATAGAATTGTTTTTAATTAAATGTTTTCTCAACTAACTTTTATTAAGAAAATATAATTATCTTCCAACCTAATAATTAAACATTTTTGTGTGCTAGTTGTACAAGTTAGTAGTACAGTTAAGGTACTCATTTAAAGAAATCACTCCATATAGAAATTTAATTCCTATCCTTAGCTCACTTGGAGTATAACATATCTACCTAGAAAGCAACTCATCAATAATAAATTCATAATCCAATATTAATATCAGCCCAGAGGTAAAAATTTGCAGATTTATATATCCGAACACATTACATAGTACCCCAAGACCCTTATGACCATGAGTAACTCTCTTACTTACACATGCAATATGGTAATACCCATTACAACAGAATAAGTTCAGTTATAAACTGAACACGTTTATAAAAGAAGTCCTACATGTTGTCAATATAATCAACGATGTCCAAACTCACAAATTAATCTATATAAAAATATATATAAAATGATCTAATGAGTATGTTAGCTCCTGTGAAAAATCATACCATTTGAGGGTTTTTATTAAGAACTTGACATTTGCCTGATTTATAAATATTGTAAGCAGAGCAACTGTGGCTCATGCCTATAATCCTAGCTACTTAGGAGACCAAGATCTGAGGATCACAGTTTGAAGCATTTAAGTTTGTGAGACGATTTTTTTATCCAGCTTTTTATTGGTTGAGTTGGAGGTCGCATGGTATTTTTGCCTAGGATCACTTCAAATTTCAATCCTCTCAATCTTTTCCTGAAGTGGCTAAGATGACAGGCATGAACTACTGCACCCAGCTTCATCAGTAGTCTCTCAATTTTCTCTTTGCTTTCAGCAATTCTTTTTTTAATAAGTTTTTTATTGTGAAAAAAACTGTACAGAGGGGTTACAGTTACATGAGCAAGGTAATGAATACATTTCTTATCAAGCCCCCTCCTTTGTTTTTCCCCTACCATCCCCGCCCTCCCACTTCAACAACTACACTTTCCCCTTCCCTCTAAATTGTAAAGTTCGTTTTTCAACATAGTGTCTTCTACATCTCATTGTTGCAATGGGTCAACCTTATCTCCAATTTATTACCCAAAACATGCCAGAAGTGGCACTGTGGCTCAAGGGATAGAGCAGTAGCCTTGGGCAAAAAAACTCAGAGACAGTGTTCCAGAACCTGAGTTCAAGCCCCAGGACTGACACAAATATATATGCATATGCACATATCCATATGTACAAATATAAATATATAGATATATTCATACATATGGACATATACATATGCTACAGATATATAAGTATGTATGTATATATACATGCATATATATCTGTAGCATGATTGTGTATATATACATACACGTACATGTGGATATTTACATACACACATACATATATGTGTGTATATATAGTTTCCAATTGGTGGTACAAGTACATTATATGCATTTATGAAATTTTAAGCAAGAAAACTGATATTTAACTGGTATACTACTGAGCTCTTTATCCAGCACTAAACTAGGAAAGAGCAGAAAATACATGAAGCTTTTTCAGATGTTGTACAAAAGACAGGATAGATCTGTGATTATTAGGAAAAGGAACACAATCTGACAATCACTAATAACATTGGGAATTTTATTCTATATTCATGGGCCGAACTGAGACTGCTGTATATGGATGGAGAACTCGAAAAGAAACTCATGGGCCAAGTAATTTTAGAAATAAATATGGAGTTTCGAGTTTGAGGACGCTGGGATGTCTGAAAATTGTTGGACAAAGCACAGTTGAAGAGGGAGCCACACAGAGAAAAGGCTGCGGCCAAAATTGCCATATGAATCCTCTGAATAGTTGGATACTTTGAATATGAATCTGCACTAAATATCATGAAACTCTAAGAATCCAAATGCAAGATAACTAGAAGGAATAGATCAATTTCCAGAGAACTTTAACTGAACACTTCTCAAGATAAAAAAAAATACTTTATTGGAAACCTAGAAATTCCAGACACACCTGACAGCCTATGACTTGTACCAAAGTCAACCTAGCTCTAAAGTAAATAGTACCACAGGTCATCCTAAGGCCATGAAGACAGGCCAGGAAATGATCAGACTGATTTCCTGCAGTTTTACTCCCCAAGGGGACAAAGAGGGAAAAATTGCATAAGATCAATAATAAACATAAAATTGTCCAAAGCATCCAGGCAAAAAAGAATAGTATGTATAAAGAACATAGATAAAAAATGTACAGAGGTCTATTCAGGTACTATGTAAGCCAGAAGGAAATGAATTAACATTCTGAAAGTACTAAAAGATGGATGAATGAATAAACAAAATGTGACACATCCATATAATGCAAGATTATTCAACTTTAGAAAGGAAGGAAGTACAAATATATGCTACAACAGCCGAGGGAAACAGCTAATAGAGGATGTCTTACGGAGTAATGAAAATATCAGAATTGGATAGAAGTGACAAAATATCACCTTTGTATTAAATGTCCCTGAATGGCACAGGGTAAAATGGTTAATGTGATTGATTTTTTAAAGTTAATCTAGTCAAACTAACTATCCATTATAGTTATTACATGTAGATACATAGCAAACAATGATTCCCCACTGCCAACACTGAACTAGACAAATAAAAACCAATAGCACATAAACAAGATTATTCACTAGACCATTAAAGTACACACTGAAACTTTATACATGATGCTTGAAAGGGCAGTTACCTGTCCACTCCAGGAGCAATGGTGATAGCAGTCACAACAAGCAAGTTAGGGATTAAGCAAAGGGAGCAGTTGAATTGGTAGTCCATTCAATTTAGATTTGAAGGTATAAGTACATGGCTCTCAATAGTTTATTTGATCTGTTCTACTATTGGGATGACTTTTGGAACACAGTATACTTACTTGCTGCACTTACTCACCTGTTGTCATGATATAATTGATGGTACAGTCAGAGATATGGAGATGTAAATGTCTCCAATAACAACTAGAACTAAGTATGTAGTAAGTGGAAGACAAAATATGAAGTGTGCACAGACAGAAGCTAATCTGTGAGAAATTCTTCCGATCAAGAAACATGAAATATGGGCTGGAAGGTGGCTCAGTGATAGAGCGTTTGCCTTGCATGCATGAGGCCGTGGGTTCGATTCCTCAGCACCACATAAGCAAAAAGAAAAAAAGCCAGAAGTGGAGCTGTGGCTCAAGTGGTAGAGCGCTAGCCTTGAGTTGAAGAGCCGAGGGACAGCGCCCAGGACCAAAGTTCAGGCCTCATGACCAGACCCAAAAAAAGAAAAGAAAAGAAACATGAAATAGTATAAAGAGACAATACAATTGGGGGCCACATCAGAGTTTGAGCTCAGAGCCTGGAGCTTACTTGCTCATCTAGTGCTCTACCAGTTAAGCCATGCCTCAAACCCGATTTTTGCTAGTTATTTTGGTGATGGAGTCTAGAGAACTTTTCTCTCCCAAATGGTTTTAAACTGAGATCCTCAAGATCTCAACTTCCTGAGTAGCTGGGATTACAAGAGTGAGCCACCGACTCCCAGAATGACAATTAAGTTTTTAATCAATGGCTAGTGAAATTAGAAGTTCTCTCTTACAAAGAATGTAGTTGATCATATATACAAAATTATAAATGCACCAGACATCTTTTGTTTTCTCCTTTGATAGGACTCAACATGATATCTCACTTTTCAGAAACTCTGGTGGGTTTTTTGTTTTTCTTTTTAATTTAAATGGTATTGTAAAGACAATGTACAGAAGAGTTACAGTTACATAAGGTAATGAGTACATTTCTTTTTGAACAGTCTTACCCCTTCTCTCATTTTCTCCCACTTTGTCCCTTCCAACTCTCTTCCCCCCAAATTGTAAAGGTCATTTCTAAAGTAGTATCTAATGAGTATCACTGTTGAGTTGGCTCACCATTTGTCCCACGATTTCTGTGATTCTCCTTCATTCCCCATCATTCTCCAAATCAGATAAACTTATATAAATATAAAACACAAAGTATACAGAAATAGAAAAACAGTGACATCAGGAAATAAACCAAAGAAGGAAAAAGAAATAATAACAATACAATAAAATGTACAATAAAAAATAAATCTCTTGTTTCCATTTCTTGGAGTTCATTTCAATAAACATCATTTGATATGGTGATATGAAAATAGCTATTGCGCCATTGTGATCTTCCTTGCTCTCAGGTGCGAATGTTTAAAGTGCTATGTTGGGTTTTGTTTGTTTGTTTGTTTTTTCTAGTCAGTCGTGGGGCCTGAACTCTTGGGCCTTGGCGCTGTCCCTCAGTTCTTCAGCTCAAGGCTATAGAGTGCTATGTTTATAAAAACACAATTACACAAGCACTGAGTACATCTGTGTGAAGTTTCATGTTTTATACACTTTAACTATCAGTGACAAAACATGCTACATAAAAATACTATCCTTCAGAAAATTATAAAAGCATTAGCATTATGTCAACACAACCAAACACAAAAGCAACCAAACAGCCTAGATGGAGAAAAAAATACTTTAAAAGAGTGATGAGTACTGTTTTCTAAAACTTTGATGACATTGTTAGTAATCATCTTCACTGAAATTCATAATCAGTTGTGATTTCTTTTCTCGTACTGATTCATACATACTGACTCATACATAAATTTGTATTTGTAATATTTTCCTTTAAAAAAGAACTCCTCCTTGCTTTGTATGTCCCTCCCCCACAGTATAACCCCTGCTTTCACTGTATTTGATGTTGGTATAATTTGTAGAGGGGAAGGGAAAAAACAAATCGTTTAAATAGGGATACAGGTGGACCCATTGCAACAATGAGATGTACAAATCGTTATGTCAAAAAATTAACTTTACAATTTTGGCGGGGGAAGGGGGGGTGAGGGGGTGGGGGAGGAGATAGGAAGGGATGGGAAGGGGAAACAAAGGAGGAGGCAACAATGCTTGATAAGAAATGTACTCATGGGGGGGAGGCTGGGAAGGGATGGGAAGGGTAAACAAAGGAGGAGGCTGCAATGCTTGGTAAGAAACGTACGCATTATCCTGCCCATGCAATTGTAACCCCTCTGTACAGTATGTTCACAAATAAAATAAAATTAAATTTAAAAAAAAATGTACTCATTATTTTGCCCATGTAAAAAAAAGGAACTCCTCCTAACCAGTTTATTTCCCAGATTCAAACAAAACAAAACAAAACAAAACTTCACTGTGCCCCTAATGCTAGGAAATTATGTCTTCATTAAAATATGTAAATAATCAATAATTTCCATTTTTTCATACTGTCTTATAACATGAACAACTCAGTCACATCATTGACACATGAGACCCAAAAAGGGTTTAAAATACTTTTAAATTGAGCATCACTAATTGAGTATCACTTCAATCTTAAGCATAAAAAAAGTTTATATCTCACTATCTTTGATAGATATGTAACTCCTGGTAATTAGGTTAAATGTTTACAAAACTAAATGCCTTTTAGTTTTATACTACAAAATGTCAGTGAAGTTCTTAACATATTTACAGCAACCATAACGACTTTTCCTTGAGTAAATAATGTATTGAACTAAATGCTAGCTTTACAATATCAGTGTATTTGGGGAAATAAAAAGAACTCCTGTCATCTAATTACATTTAACAATGTTCTGAATGATACCAACATTTGTAAAACTACCTTTATGTATTATAAAAATCAATATACAATATTAATATAAAAATGCCAAATAGCTAAGTCACTTAGGCAAACATACCCTGAGTAAAAATTTCATTTATATATTTTTCATATCCTTTACACTTAATTAAGCTATATTTCAATAACATAATACGTCATTATTGTACTGTAAGAATATTCTTAGTCTGAAATTATATCAAATAAATTGTATATCAAATTTCTGAAAGCAATGGTCATAGGTAGAAATCAAATCAATTGCCTGATTTCACATAAATGGCTAAAGCTCTTAATGGATTATCTTTCTATAATGGTTAGGCACACTTACTCTGAAGTGATTTCACTTGCTGCCCTCTATAATTATACAATAATGCTATAGCAATAGATGAACAATATTTTGACAGCCAGTAAAAATTTCAATTAACATAAAACTAGATAAAGTTTTGTTAAATAAATTAAAGAATCAGCTTATACTTATTCTGGTATTTCTGCTTCTCTGAGTCCTAACTGATATACTTGTTTTTTTAAAAAAAAAGTTTAAAATAAACAGGAAAATTTTTACCTAAGAGCACTAGAAGCAAAGGAATAATTTACTACTTTTTTGGAAAAAATACTGAAGTATGCATAGATACAGACAATGGTATAATAAATTGGGGTTTGGCAGGGTGATATGTTGCTCCAAAGAGGCCAGAGCTCCTATTCTGAAGGGTTTTGAGATAACCACCCATGTTATAACAATAACAATATTTTGGTTGTTTTATTTAAATTCATGCTCTGAAGCTTAATCTTAGTATCCTTTCCTCTCGGTTGTC
The DNA here is from genome assembly GCF_000151885.1 of Dipodomys ordii. NCBI lineage: Eukaryota > Metazoa > Chordata > Mammalia > Rodentia > Heteromyidae > Dipodomys > Dipodomys ordii. Next base: position 9,417,242 of record NW_012267288.1, on the reverse strand, counting down.
AATTTGTTTTTTAATGTGCTGAAACAAGGACACAGGATGACCCATTGCAGCAATGACACTCACAAGACACTATGTTGGAAAGGAACTCTACAACTTGGGAGGTGAGGAGGAGGGAGGGAAGTGGGGAGGGAAGGGATAGTAGGAGAAAAACAAAAGAGGGGGTAACAATGCTGGACAAGAAATGTACTCATTACATTTCTGTAACCCCTCTGTACAACATCTTCACAATAAAATAATTTTTTTTTGGTCGGTCCTGGGGCTTGAACTCTGGGCCTGGGTGCTGTCCCTCAGCTCTTCAGCTCAAGGCGAGCGCTCTACCACTTGAACTACAGCGCCACTTCCAGTTTTCTGGTGGTTTATTGGAGATAGGAGTCTCAAGGTCTCTCCTGCCCGGGCTGGCTTTGAACCGCGATCCTCAGATCTCAGCCTCCTGAGTAGCTAGGATTACAGGTGTGAGCCACCAGCGCCCGGCACAATAAAATAATTTTTTAAAATGTGCCATTCTCTTTGGTAAGAGAAAGCAGGTCTTAATGTCTGCCAGAACACAATTTATATGACTATTGGCTCCACTAAACTTTTTTAAAGCTTAAAAAAAAGGAAGAAAAAGAAAATGGAATAGTAGTTATCAGCGCCTGGAAATAAAGGAATATGGGCTGGGGAGAGAGGGTGCTGAGTTATTGTTTGTTTGGGAAGATGGAGATGTTTTGTAAATGGATGAAAAGGATAGTTGTACAACAATATGTACTTATTGCCACTGAACTATCCACTTAAAAATTTTTAACTATACATTGAATGATACACATATTGGAAAAATGTGCTAAATGTTCTAATTATGTTTATATATTCTATTTCATTTTTCTAGGATTCAACCTCAACTGAGATAACTTAATTATAAATCCTGCAAATGAAGTTATACACTCAATGTCATAACCAACAAAATCTAAAAAAAAAATTAAGAAAGAAAATTTTCTGACTCCTGGCTCTGTGTACTTTCTTCCATACTATACAAACTGAAAGGACTAATTTAAAAAATTCCAGAACTCTCTGACCAAGATTGGTTTTTGTCAGACAGATAAGAAACTATCTATAGAACTCAAAGGACAGTTATAACTATGTTAGAGAAAAAAATAATTAACTACGCTTATAACTACACTATTGATGGATATAACACCAATCCAGCCAATTCCATTGTTAAGATGACAGAACTAAATTCACAGTATGATTTTTTAACCAACTTTGAATAATTTATTTTATCATCTATACCAACATTTCCTCTCACGTATACAACTTACAAATTCTAAGATTTTTAAGTAAATTCTAATTTATTAGATGGTAATGTTTTCCAAGTAGCATCAGTAAAATATGATTTACAGAATACTTACTAAACATAGCCATATTTCTACCATTTAACACAATGTTTACATTACAAAGTAGATTCACAATAAAGGCAAAGAAGCAAGAAGAGAGGAAAAAAAGAATAGAGAAAGAAGGAAGATGGTTGGATGACTTCTATAGATTCTTACCACCCATGAGCTAATATTAATACTTGTCCATAGTGTATATAGAAAGAGATAAGCTAGAATGTTACACTTTAAGTTTTATTGGTACTTATTTCTCTATTGATTAAAGTTTAAAATCTAAATATGTGATGGGTATACCATCATATCTGAATAAAATGTGGAATTCATTTCTATATAACCATGTATTAGTGATATGTAACCAGACTATTACAAATTAATACATAGTAACTTCATGCATTCCCAAAATTAATACACAGTCATTTCATGCACTCCAGAATATTTTCTTAATTAACATTAAACTAAGTATTACATGTCATATCGTTTTAAGAGCTAAATATTAACCAACTGTATCACCAAAGCAAAAAAAAAAAACACTGCATTTTGATTTTCTGACCTTTGTAAAATATGTGTTTATTTAGTTCAAAGTATTTTGAGACTTACTCTGACCACCTTGGAAAGTCTTTAAAACTGACATTCGTATTTACATTTTCTGATGTCATTATGGGCAATTACTAGGGTTAATGGAATGTAGCCACATGTACTGTGACATTCCCCTGAATCCATGCTATTAGTCATGTCTCTTTCTCTAAATTTATTTTTTTATTTTTATTACAAAGGTAATGTACAGAGGAGTTACAGTTACATTTCCTTTTGAGCAGTGTCAGCCCTTCTCTCATTCTCTCCCATTTCCTCAATTTCTCCCATTTCATATCTCTTCCTGACATCCCTCTCCCACCCCAAGTTGGTACTTCATTCCCCACATAGTGTCTAGTGGGTTTCACTGCTGAATTGGTTCACTTTTTGTTTCACTGTTTCTATGCTTCCCCTTCCCCTCCCCATGTCAAATAAACTTATATACAAAACAAAGGGTACAAAAATTAAAAACAGCGAAAGAAAGAATAAACCAAGAAAAAAGAGGCCTCATTTGTAATAATTAGATTGTGCCCATAAATCTACAAGTAAACCAAAAGATAATAAAAGTCAAATAATTACACTAGGTTATGTCTTGAACTTATATTTTAACTTTGGCTTAGTGACTGTTCTCTCTGTTCCAATTGTCATTTTAGTTCTTCATTTCATACTACAATCCTTCATTTGTCTGTGTTTTATCACATGAATGCTTGCATACATTGCTTCTTTAAAGTTAGCATGTGTTGGAAAAACTATAGTGAAAGAAAGGAATCGCTAACAGTGATTGCCCATAGGGTATAGAAGCAGAGGAGGGACATGATATGAATCTAAAACAATTGTGATGTTGTACATTTTGATAGAGTTTTAAGTTCCCCAGTCTATGTACATGCTAACTGTTAGCAGACATTCGATTGAGATTCGTGATTGTATTTAAATTTCACATTAAGAGACAAAAACCTGTAAACTATTATTAGACTCTGACTGATGATACATATAATGAAGGTATTCATAAAAAGCATCTGAAATTTATAGATGAATAGCTACATAACAAGAAATGGTCAGTTATCACTGGTATACAATGTAAATTTATTTCAACTTCTTTTTCTGTTTGAAATTTGCCATTAAGAAAATTTTAACTAAGTCACTTACTCATAATCCTTTTAACTTTAAATTCATTCAGTAAAGGAAAATATATATGAAGTAAAAGCAATATATTATATATGACATATATATTATATATGCATATCAAAAGATTTTGAACCATGCCCTCCTGGTTCATTATTTTAGGTAGTTAATAAAGTTAATCTAAATAGTTAAGACTGTTCAAAAGTCTGGCTAAATTAATTAAACATATAATTTATTCATCTACTCTTTCATTTATTCCACCAACACTTGTCAAACACTTTCTACATAACAGATGTCTCTAAGTGCTACATGACAACTCACTTTTAATACAATGTGACATACATTAAGTGCCAGAAGAATCTGGCAGGTAAAGCATTTTCTGCACTATAAGAGTGAATAAAATTTTCCCAGATGGGATAAAGGAAGCAAAAAGTTCATTCTAGGCTGCAGAAAATCAAGTAATTAGGCCTGTAATGCAAAATCTTTATTTTAACTAATAAAAAGTTAGTATATGGTAATTGTTTCATGAATATGTCAAAATACAAAAAATAAATAAAGATACATTTTACTAACATATAGGTATCGCCTATTCACTACTGAACTAAAACTGCATGTATTTAATTTTAAATAATTAAAGATATATTCATATTTGAATGTATTAATCTTTTTTTTTAGTCCAAAGCATTAGGTATCTATTTTGTAAACCCTAAGTATAGGAAATATGCTGATTGGCTGTTTTTCTTTTCTTTTTTTTTTAACATCAAGCTGATATAGGGGTTACAGTTACATAAGTAAGGTAGTACATAAAACTTGTTACTGCTTCCCTCATTTTTCTCCTACTTTTCCCTCCTCCTTGCCCCCTGACCCCGCAAGTTGTACAGATCATTTCCAACATATTGTCTTGTATATATAGATGTTGCATTCATTCTCTGTCTTACCATTCTGTTGTTCCCATTTCCTATCCTAATTCAAATAAACGTACACACAATACCAGGGGTACCAAAATCAAATGCAGCAACAACAGAGGATCTACCATAGGGAAAGAACATACAAAAGAAACAAAAAATCACATAGTACATTAAAAACAACAACAAAGAAAAACCTCTTGTGTCCATGTTCTTGGAGTTCATTTTGCTTAGCATCATCTTATATGGTCATATATGCATAGCTATTGAGCTATTCTGCTCATCTGATAAAATTATCTTAGATGTATACTAATTATTGCAAATAAGAAAAACTATTACTTCACGTTTTTCCATGTCTTTCCATTTCCTTACAAATGGGATGGTGTCATTCTTTCTGATGGAAGCATATTATTCCAGTGTGTGTGTGTGTGTGTGTGTCAGATTTTCTTGGTCCATTCATCTACTGAGGGGCACCTGGAGATCCAGAAGAAGAAGATGGTGTAGAAGAGCAGCCAGGGGCTAGGCTCTCGTGAAGAAACTAGCCTTAGTGTTCCAGTGAAAAAGCCAAGGACAGAGAGTCACACCAAGTGAGCCATCATAGTACAGAGAGTTTGGCCAGAGCATAATAAAAATTCAGACAGTGTGAATGTATTAATTCTTAGGGTTCATCTTCCTGTAATAGACATTGGGAAATAGTGCTCCAAAGTTTCTAAATCCTACAAATGAATACTCAGGAATGTGAAGGTTTCCTGGATCAAGCAGCAAATATAAAAATCAAATCTCTCATGTGGCAACTAAGTTCAATATGAAATATAAAAAGGATGAATATCAAATGTAGTCTAAACTGTCTACAATCTACATAAACATTTTAAGTATTTTATATCTTTCTTTTGGGGGCTGGTAGGTAGTCCTATTTCTTCTGATGAGTGTTGGTGGCTCTGAACAACCTCTGCAAAATTTTAGTATATGCAAGCTTACTAAAACACATTTTTTTATTATCTGAAAATGTGGATATCACTACATAGCTCACTTGTTTAATGTCAAGCTGAAAGCAGCCAGAACTTGGTGTTTAATAAATAATAGTTACTGAATATTTAACCGTATTTGCATATATATTTATGTATATGTATATTTGCATATATATGTATGTATGTGTATATATACATGTTTGTGTTTGTATGTATATGTGTATACATGTGAATATGTGAATGTGTGCACATATGTATCCATACATGTATATGTGTGAATATGTGCATGTGTGTGCATGTATGTATATGTTTATACATGTTGTTTATTCTATGATTGTTATTCTATTAGTATACATATGTTTATGTATAATTGAAATCATTGAATTGTTATAAATACATGTATATGTATAACAGGAATATATATAGATATATGCAATGGCATGGACATATTTTAATCTGTGCCAGGAGCTAAGGAGAGCAAGAATTCATTCATCTTATCTTTTAAGCCTACTCACAAAGTCTTAACTCTTACTCTTATTGCATTACTGACCATTTCAATGTCATGACAGTTTTTCATTTTTTCCTTTTGAGATCCAAACTCCTTACTTCGCTGCTCATCCAAGACTGGCACTCTTTACAGAGTTCACTAGAAAAGACCTTAGAAGTCTTTTATCATTTATCTGTTAGTGGCTGAGAATAGAAATATCACTGGACTTTCACCTCAAATAATCCTCTAAAAAATAAAATTCCCAGCAACTGAGTTGGGCTAGAGGTTCAGACTCAAGATACTTTGTAACTTGTTTCAAACCATTTCTTATCAGTACTCTCAAATGATGCCAAGGCAGAATGAAATGTTTTGCTCTGAGGAACTCTGTAAAAAAATAAGTTAGGAAAAGCAATATTAGGGCACTTCTTAAGAATGAACAGAGAAAGAAAGAAAAGCAAGAAAGGAGGGAGGGAGGGAGGGAGGGAGAAGGAAGTATGTAAGGAAGGAAGGAAGGAAGGAAGGAAGGGAGGGAGGGAGGGAGGGAGGGAGGGAGGGAGACAAAGAAGAAATTATTCAGTGATTTGAGAGAAGAGCTTTCTAAAAAGTTAAAAATATTTTCATTTGTTAGTGCATACAATAATGATTGTTACAACTAAACAGAAAACTGCATGAAGACACTGGCTTAAAGAGAAGTGAAAATCTGAAGTTGTAATTTTGAGATATAATTAAATAATTCAATGCAATAAACCTTAAACAGAAGTGAACATTTCTGCAAAATGCCACAATAATCTGAAAATTTGGGGACAACCTTGCAGAATATCCTGTTGATTAGCTATGGATTTCCATGATATGTTTGTACCAGGCAAGAAAAAAGTATTCCTAAAAATTTAATTAAATTACAAGTTTATACCATATATGACAGAGATTTTAAAAACCAATAACTTCTTAAATGTCATAAGACCAAATAGAGAGCTTAAAGCTCAGTTATATTAGGCAAGCTCATAAACACTGACATTTCCTCCTCATGAAACATCTTTATTTTAATATATATGTACACTTATTATTCTGGTAGGATGTTAATTACACTCATTAACAATGAATGCTATTAGTCCTCACTTCCACTTTTTCATCTAGAGACAAATGTAAACTGCGTAGTAAAACGCTCCTCTACTCCACTCTTCATTGTGAGGCTAATCCCTGTCAGCAGATTGTGTACATCAGCATCTGTCTGCATGATGCTTCTTTTTCATTCGCAATATTCTAAGACAGTGATTTTCTTTATTGTTCCCTTATCTTGTATTTCAATCCTAAAGAAGATGATCGAGCAATTAGAATCTTATTTCACAAATAATTCATTCTGCCTTACTTGTCTGACACAAAATAGGCTTTCTGCTTCTTATCTAAATGATAAAGACACAGGCAGTAAGAAAATGAATACTGAAAATGTCAAAAAAAAAAACACAAGTTTCAATAGTAATTTTTTTTACAATACTAAAAGACTTTGGAAAAACAATTGGATACAAAAAATTCTAATGACTAAAAATATTCAGGCAAATACCTGCAAGTCCTAAAACATCTTTTCAAGGTACTTTATCTTCGAAATACACAAATCTGATAATCCAAAAAAGGACATGCTTTTGTGGTAAAAGCAATAAAGTCTTCGATTGAAACTTCTTTTAAAAATTGAAGTACCTCTCATTTTTTGTCTTCTTTTTCTAAATTTTATTTTATTGTAAAGATTGTACAGAGGGTTTACCTTTACATGAGCAAGGCAATGAGCACATCATTTGTCAATCACTGTTACCCCTTTCCTTGTTGTCCTACTATCCCCCTCACCTCCCCCACTTCCCACACTCCTCCCCACCCCACCTCAGCTTTTCCCCCCTCCCCTGCCTGAAGTTGTAAAGTTCGTTTCCAATATACTGTCTTGTGGGTATCTTTGTTGCAATGAGTCATCCTGTGTCCTGGTTTCAGCGTTTTGTTATTCCCTTTCCCCTCCCTAGATTAGACATATGTATATACAAGATGCAGGGTAACAAAATCAAATACAGTGACAACAGGAGGTATGCTAGAGGGGAAAGAACATACAAAAGAAACAACAAAAAATAAAATAAAATCACATGGAACATTTAAAAGAATAACAATAAAGACACATAGCTTGGGTCCATATCTTGAGGTTCATTTCATTTAGCATCATCTTATATGGTCATATGTACATTGCTTTTGAGCTTTTCAGCTCATCTGATAAGATTATCCTATGCGCTTTTTTTTCTTTTTTCTTTCTTTTTTTTTTTTTTTTTTTGTCAGCATGGGGCTTGAACTCTGGGCCTGGGCACTGTCCCTCAGCTCTTCAGCTCAAGGCAAGTGCTCTACCACTTGGGCCACAGCGCTACTTCCGGTTTTCTGAGTGGTGCATTGGAGGTAAGAGTCTAATGGCCTTTCCTGCCCGGGCTGGTTTTGAGCTGCGATCCCCAGATCTTAGCCTCCTGAGTATGTAGGATTACAGGCGTGAGCCACCAGCACCAGACCTACAATAAAAATAAACGTAAAAAAAAAAAAAGAAAGAAAACAAATACAACAGACTCAAATTCAGGACACTAAATCAAAAATTTATTAGCAACCATAACAATGCTTGATAGGAAATGTACTCATTACCTTGCTCATGTAACTATAACCCCTCTGTACAGTATTCTTACTATGAAAAAGTATAAAAAAAGAAAAAAGAAGGAAAAAAGTTGCAAATACATTAAGTAAATACTCATCATATTATAAATGAAATTAAAAGCCTAAATGCATATGAAGCCTAAATGCATATGAAGCCTAAATGCTCTGAATTGGCATTCCCACACACAGTCCCTGAAGTGTCAGCACTCATAAACTCACAGCTAATACCCTGCATGTTTCCTGAACTGAGCAGCAGGATAATACCTGCCCACTATGCAAGAAAAGCACTAAAAGTGTGCTTTAAAAAGAAGAGTCAGCCTACCATTCCTGATTTCGTATTTATGAAACATCAACCTTTCAGCACAACACAGAAGAATTAAACAAAGGAAGGATTTAAAGAGTCACATCTACTTGAACTCCAACCTAGATGAAACATCCTGTGTTTGGTAAATTGAGATTCCAACAGCTAAATGTTGTCTTTCAAAGAGAACCCTTTGAGCTGCTCACAAACATTTATCATTGGTGGGAAAAATAATTTCCTAAGTATCTTTATTCATAACATCTTGAACTTTAAGAAAGGAAGATCCAAGATTCAAACTCACAGCTGAGGGCAACAAAGTATTTTAGGAAATATCCTGGACCAGAATCAAATCAGAAGGCTTTAGGATCTTAACTGTAATACTAGAGATGGATTAAATTCTTAGGCAAGAATGATCATAATATAGCCATATATAGTAGGGGTATTCTGACATGTATGGGAGCAAATGTAAATACATTGTATCTATTTCTAATCCATCTGATTTTAGGTCAAAAATTACAAAGATCTATTTGAGATCTAGATTGCAATGGTGGGAGAAAAACTAGATAATACATTAGGTAAAGGTATTTGAAGTTAATAACAAGATGAGAAAATACATTTAATATTTTCACAATTTCTACAATATATCCCCCTGCAGATAAGATAAATGATATATGTCTAAAAACTAGAGGAATGAAATCTATAATATCCTTTCTAATAACAAAAATAAAAGCACAAAAATATGAAATGTATAAAGTACACAAAAGACATCATATTATCAAGTAGGCTTTTTATTCTTTGATGACCTTTTAACAAAAAATAATCTGAATCTATAAAGATCTATAATGCCAATGTTATCTGTTATGGCTAACTTTAAAAGAAATAAGTAATTGCAAACAAAATTCTTGCTCTTGATTCCAAATCTTCCTTAATTTACCAGATAGCCTATCTTTCAACTAAAAAATCTTCCCTTTAAGAGCAACACATATATACTAATACTTCTCTAATAACTGAAAATAAACAGTGACATAATTATTTTAACTTACCCACTTTTTAAAAAATAAACTTTCAAATAGTGTCCTAGATGTAAGGTGTACAAAATAAGAACCTAAATCAACTCATAAACATTTTATTGTTTGCTCTTTTACCCCAGGATAAACATTATTAAATTTAAATACACAGTGCCCTTTTTTATTGAATGTAGAAGTGCTGGATAAAAGAAAAGACACAGGCTGCAACTCTGTAGTATATGACCAGGATTTATTGCGTTCTTATAAGATAACTAAGTCCTGATAAACCTAGAGAGAAACAAACCTAAGGTATGATAATGCCCATCACTAATGCACTTTGAACATTCTTACAATTTCCTGAGTCAATGAAAAAAGAAAGTTTTGTGTATTATGAGAAACTTATTTTGCTTACTGCATCTTCTCATACAAGTACTTTATTTAGCTTTATTGATCTAAACTCTTTAAAGAAAATATACTCGAAGACCTATTTAAATTCATGGCTAAAAAAATTATATATTAAATTCTAGGGCTCTTTTGCAGCCAGTGGAATATTTTTAATGGTTCTCCATAGGGAGGCACTGATTTCAGAACATTCTCACCCCTGAAGATGTCAAATCACAGCTACTCAAGTCCCATAAATAAAATTATATAGTAGTTGCTATACATGCTATGGACTTCAAATCATCTGTGAAAACATAATGCCTGATAAAACAAAACTGTTAAATAGTAGTTACATGCCAAGAAAAATATGTATATGTTCAGCATGCATATAATTTTTGTGATTATATTTTATCTGAGGTACATTTAATCCATAGATTCAGAGATTTTTGTCTGATATTTGGGTGGTAGGTTCATACAATACAGAATAATTGGACTTACATGTTTAATTGTAGCTATTCTAAAACATGAAGAAAATTGTAAGCCACATAATATCTGTCACAGAAGCAAATACCCACCAAAAAAAACATAATTATTAAAATAAAATAATTACATAGAGTATGGTATAACTTCTTAGCCTTGTATATTTTTTTTGTTTTTGCCTGTCATAGGGCTTGAACTCTGGGCCTGGGCACTGTCCCTCAGCTCGTCAGCTCAAGGCTAGCCCTCTAGCATTTGAACCACAGCGCCACTTCCAGCTTTTTCTGCTTATGTGGTGCTGAGGGCCTCATGCATGCAAGGCAAGCACTCCACCACTAAGCCACCTTCCTAGCCCAGCCTTGTATTTTTGAACTCATTAAAATAATATGCATGTAAACCAAGTGCCAACATGGTAATGTTTTCTTAAAAATAACTAGACAATAGGCTAAAAGAAATATAGTATTTTCTAAAGGAGAATAGTTATACCAAATAATGTAAGACACATGAGCAAAATTGCTTAAAGTATTTCATATAAAGGAACTAGAAAAGGCCAATTAAATAAAGATGCTTTTTTGTTGTTTCTTCATGCCAGTCTTGGGACTTGAACTCAGAACATCAGACTCTTACTTGGGATTTTCCCTCAAGGCTGATACTCTACCACTTAAACCACTCCTTTACTTTCAGATATTTTGCTGGTTAATTAGACTTTAACCAGGAAAAGTCTTTGCTGGCTAACTGGTTAATAAGAGACTTTTCCTCTTGGGCTGACTTTGGGCTACCTTTCTCAGACCTTAATAAGCCATTAGAATCTGACAAGATACACTTTCAAAGACAGGTCTGAATTGCCTTTCAAATTTTTTATCCTTATGCTTATATATACAATACATACCATTGAATTTTCTTATTGTGTAAAATTCTAAGTAAAATAACTCAAAAATTTTATCCCTAAATATATGATTACATATGGAATATTATAACAGGATTATTACTATTTGTATCATTACAAAAATATGCATGTGCCCATTTTAATGCAAATTCACCAACATATCTAAATCCAAAAAATCTTGTCTCACTGCTATCAGTTTGGATAACCCGAAGAGAAAATTAAAAAGAAAAAAACTGTTAGGATTAGCTGTGTGGCTCAAGTAGTATAGTTACAGTTGCTAGAGGCTAATTCTTATAATCCTAGCTACTTAGGAGATTGAAATTTGCAGATCATGGTTTGAAGGCAGCCTGGGGAAGGAAAATCCATGAGATTCTATCTCCAATTTAACCACCAAAAAGCCAGAAGTGGAGCTGTGGCTAAAGTAGTAGAACATTAGTTTTGAGAAAAGAAAAAAAAAAAAAAACCATCAGGAACAGTGAGCAGGCCCTGAGTTGAAGACTCAGGTCTAATATTAAAAAAAAAAATTAAATGTACTCATTACCTTACTCATTACCTTGGTATGTGATTGTAACCCCTCTGTACAGTATTTTTACTTATTTAAAAATTAAAAAAATTACAGTTCCATATGAATTTTTGGATTGCTTCTATTTCATTGAAGAATGAGGCTGGGATATTGATAGGTATGGCATTGAATTTGTAGATAGCCTTTGGCAGGATTGCCCTTTTCACCATGTTAATCCTCCCAATCCAGGAACATGGGAGGTTTTTCCACTTTCTAAGTTCTGCTTTGATTTCCTTTTTCAGGTTTTTAATGTTTTCATCATGCAGCTGTTTCACCTCTTTTGTTAAGTTGACTCCTAAGCATTTTATTTTTTTGTGGGGCTATTACAAAAGGAGTTGCTTTCCTAATTTCAGTCCCGCTCTTCTCATTGTTGACATACAGGAAAGCCATTGATTTTTGAGGGTTAATTTTATACCTGTTATCTTGCCAAAGTTTCTGATCAGCTCAAGTGACTTGGGAGTGCAGTCCAATCCAAAAATTCATATGGAACAATAAAAGACCCCAAATAGCAAAAACAATCCTAAGCAGAAAGAATAGCGCTGGAGGAATATCAATTCCAAATTTCAAGCTCTACTACAAAGCCATAGTGATCAAAACAGCTTGGTACTGGCACAAGAACACACCTGAGGACCAATGCAATAGGACTGAAGACCCAAAAATGAACCCACAGACCTACAGCCACCTAATCTTTGACAAGGGAGTTAAAAAAATAGAATGGAAGAAAAACAGCCTTTTCAGTAAATGGTGCTGGCAAAATTGGCTACACACCTGTAGAAAACTAAAGCTAGATCCCCATATATCACCCTGCACCAGAATTAACTCCAAATGGATCAAAGACTTTGAAGTCAAAGCAGACACCCTGAAAACATTACAGGATGGAATAGGAGAAACTCTAGGGCTCCTTAGCACAGGCAGCAATTTTCTTAATAGAGACCCAAAAGCACAACAAATCAAAGAAAGGTTGGACAAATGGGATTGCATGAAACTGCAGAGCTTCTGCATGACAAAGGACATAGCTAGCAAGATCAATAGAAAGCCCATGGACTGGGAAAAGATCTTCCCTAGCGATACAATGGACAAGGGTCTCATATCTAAAATATACTTAGAACCCAAAAAACTAAATCCCCCAACAACAAATCCTCAAAGAAACAACTGCCTGATTAATAAGTGGGCTAAAGACTTAGAGAGAGACTTCTCTGAAGAGGAAGTAAGAATGGCCAATAGACTTATGAAGAAATGCTCAACTTCTCTAGCCATAAAAGAAATGCAAATCAAGACAACGTTGACATTCCACCTCACCTCAGTTAGAATGGCTATAATCAAGAACTCTAACAATAGATGCTGGAGGGGATGTGGCCAGAAGGGTACCCTACTGCACTGTTGGTAGGAGTGTAAACTTGTTTAATCACTTTGGAAAGCAGTATGAAGGTCCCTCAAAAGACTCCACATAGAGCTCCCTTATGACCCAGCAATCCCTCAGTAGATAAATGGATCAAGAAAATGCGGTATATATGTATATGTGTATATATATATATATATTCATATATATGTATATATATGAATCCATATTCATATATATATGAATTCTATGCCTCCATCAGAAAGAATGACATTACCCCATTTGTTGGAATATGGAAAGGCTTTTAGAAAAATTATATTAAGTAAAGTAAGACAGGCCCAAAGAAACATAGGTCCCATGGATTCCCTTGTTTGCAATGACTAGTACATGTCTAGGACAAGCAGAGAAGGTCAAAGGCTATGTACATATGACCACATGAGATAATGTTAAGCAAAATGTACCCCCAAGACAGGGACACAGTGATTTTTTTTTCTTTCTTGCTAGTGTTTTTAATGTACTTATTGTTGTGCCCAGGTCGCAGGACCCTCACCAAGAAGACCACCGAGAGTCAGACTTTACAGCTGTTTTAAGGTTTTATTTAGACGGTCCAGGCCTCGTCCTACACTCCAACACAGCGGAGCCTAGGAGGAGAGCCCCGAGCTAAAGATTTGCAGGGCTTATAAAGGCATACAACCAACCAGGTGTTTGGTTTACCACCACGTGCTGCTCTGCTAGACAGAATTTGCTGATCTTAGGTTTAGTTTAAACAAACAACAAGTGGTCACTGCCTCAAGACTTTAACCCTTCACTTATAATGCACTATGTGACTGTTTTGTTTCTTTTGTATATTCTTCCCCCACCATATAACCCCTGTTTTTCACTGGATTTGATGCCAGTGTTCTGCATCTTGTATATGCATTTTTGTAATTTGGGGAGGGGAAGGGATATTGGGGAACGCTTAAATGGGGATGCAGGCTGACCCACTGTGATGACGAGATGTACAGGACACTATGTTGAAAATGAATTTTACAATGTGGGAGTGGTGGGTGGGAGGAGTTGGGGAGGTTAGGAGGGCAGTGATGGTCAGGGGAAAACAACGGAAGAGGTAACAATGCTTGCTATGAAATGTACTCATTACTCTACTCATGTAAATGTAACCCCTCTGTACAACACTTTAACAATAAATATATATTTTTTAAAACTTTAAGATAAATTTTAGGAGGCTTATAAAATAACTTCAATTGTGCCATTTATCAAAGATTTAACTATTTTTTATCCCCATCCCATTTCATTATCACTATTCTCCAGGAGCACTCTATCAATGAACATATCACATTTTAAATTATTTGTACAGGTAATTCCTGATTTACATTTCTGGTCTACTAGAATGTGAATCATGAAGGAAACACATTATTTTTTATCTTGCTTTCTCTGACTTTCTATACCCAGATATGTAAATTTTTCATATATAAATAAAACACTATTACTGAACATCTTAGACTATGAACACTTATTTTAAGCAACATAGTTGCTCTTAACAACAATATTGGACATTAGAAGTCCAAAATCAGTTTGCTGGTTTTGGCAAGCCTGATTCCTTCTGAAGATATAAACAGTTATGATATAAGCTCTATAAGACTGGAGATCTTAACAATACCCACCCCTGGCAGTGTCACAACACTACTATAGGTATGCATGCCAGAAAAAGCTGTTACTTGAAATTTCCAGTTCTTACATTTTTACATTATATCATACGAGCAATGTGAATTATATGTTCCTTGTTATTTCATAAAATCTACTTTCAAAAAAAATATTCTTCTAAATTCCGGCTCACTCCCTTACAAAGGTATTCCAACAACATTACCTACTATTAAAGACTGATGCATATGGCACAATTTTGAAGTGTCTTTCGATACTGTACTGCTTATTACTAAGTACATATCACATATCTTTAAAGTAATTTCCTGATTCCACTATATATATGTATATACTTATCCTCCATTAGAAATTTAAGCATAGAAAAATTTTTCATGATCCATTAGAAGTTTTAAGCATGGAAAAACTTCTTCATCAATAATAGAACTACATTTTTCATAAAACATCTCTTTTTTCATTAAAATAGGGGATTTTAAGCTTAAATTCCTATTGCATTCACTACTTACAAACATGTATCTTTCAACAGTAACTTTCAACAATCCTCTGGAGAACAAAAATTCCAATTTTAATGGAAGTTAAAGGCTAGAACTGTTTCCATAGAAATCTAATTCAAGGTAAATAATCTTCTTTACTGGAGAAGATCCTATTCACACTGAACTGTTTTTTTTTGTTGTTGTTGTTAGAAAAAAAGATCACAGAAAAATAGAACCTTTGTTTATGATATGGGAAAAGCTGGTGGTCGAAGAAAGCACACAATACTGATGTTGAAGTGATAAGAATGAGCAGAACTAGTCATCTTCCTTCCTAAAAGAGGCTGATCAATAACACTACCAGCTGCTAAGCAATAGCCATCCAGTTCCCTAACCTCCAGTACATCCTTAAATAGAAGTGATGGCGTTCTTCCCACTTGGCAGGTATCAAGGGCTTAAAAGTATGAAATTCAAAAAAGTGGTATCTGTCTTCCTTCTACTAGACACATCCTTTTACATTTCTATGTAAGAGGATACAGTATGACTAAGAAGTCATTACTTGGCAACAAAGGCATGTGGATGCTAGATCCAATCAAGGTGGCACCTGGCAGGTAGATCGGCCCTTCTAAGCCTAGAGCTGGAGCCCAATAACTTCAAACCATGCAGTCAGTACAGACCAGCATCCCTTCATCTGCTGGAAATGCTTCTGCTTGGAGCTCAACTATTTCATCCACACACTCTGCCATTAATCACTTCTCTGCTTTTCAGAAGGGCTCCGTCTCCCTTGTCATCTCCTTCCAAAGTCCCAGGCTCAGGCTTTCTCTCCCACTTTAAGGGATCTCTTGTCTCAAAACCACAAAACCTCACCCTTAGTCCAGATGACCTGGAAAGAAAATACTTTTGCCAAGGCAAACAAATTACACAACTGCAATGAAATATGGCAGTTTGAAAAACATGCATGTGCTCTCTGGTATTTATCATAAGAATGTTCAAAACAATCCATTTAAGTATTCACTGCTGAGCAGAGTTTACTTTTGGGGAGCCACCTAACCAGCTTCTAAAAATTGGCCCCCGCATTAGTCTTGAGTAGATAAAAATGACCTCAGGTTTTTCTTTTCAAAAGTGGTTTCGGTCAATAGAAGTATTTATAGAGATAAATATTTGGAAACTTCATCGTTTTGCAGTTGACTGATTGTCTAGACCTCCTGATACTGGATTTTACCCTTTTCGTGACCCTCTGCTCCCAATATAAACTTTCATTGACTCTAGGCTATTGTATGAAATAACCGTGAAAGCAGCCATCAGATGGAGGATGGCTACAATGCACATCTCTAACCTTCAGTTATGGCCTGTACTAATGAGAAGGCTCCATGCTCACTGCAATACTCCCATGTAGCCACCTCAAATGACTGACAGCCATCAGTGAAAAAAAAAATCAATGTTCTACAAATGAGGACCACTGCAGCTAATAAAATACACAACAGTAAACAAAACACAGAATTCTGTTAAATTCTTTATCAGCATTCTTTTTATAACTCATAGGAAGATAAGTGTTTTAACATCAAATTTCCCAAACAAATAAGTGCTATTGTATTAGCAAGTCCTATGAATTGAAACAGCCAAACTGAGATGGCTTGGATCACATTATAATTAGCATTTAAATATATCAGAACAAAAGCTTTTGTGTTGACAGTGGCAACACCAAAGTAAAACATGGGACTCACACAATCTTCTAGATTCTCTTCATTGCATTTCACTTCTGCTTTAGAAATCTGAGGATTTTTCATTTCACTTTTTATGTCCAGATCCCCCAAACATAAGCTTTTTGAAAGCAATTAGTAATATATGTACACATATAAAATATAACACATGTAAAATATGGTATCTTTTCATATATATTTTAAATATCTCAGTCATTAAAGAACAATGGGATAATACTCAGAATGGGTCAGTCTTACTTGTTTCTAGGAATAGTTACAATATTGATCAAGCCGTCTGTTTATATTCTAATTTTGAGCCTTATTTTAAAGTTTGTTGTTGCTGTACCCATACAGGCTCTGGGTGCTGTCTGTTAGCTCTTTTGCTCATGAGTAGCACTCTACCACTTGAACCACAGCTCTGCTTCAGCATTTTTTGATTAATTGAAGAGTCTCACAGTCTTTCCTGCCCAGGATGTCTTAGAACCAGGATCCTCAGACCTCAGCCTGAGGTATGAGTAGCTAAAATTATAAAAGTGAGCCAGGGCACCTAGGTTATTTTAAGGTTTTTTTTTATCAGCAACAATCTCATGTAATCTACTATGATTATATATATGCATCAGGTTAGGTAAGGTATGATCTCAAGTGTGCATATCTGAAATTGAAAGGCAAAAGCTAACTATTATTTTAAGTAGCTGTCAAGATATATGCAGTTTTGCCAAGGAAATGTTGTTTACACTAATCTTTTGAAAAGTAGATAAAACTTAGAATTCTCAAAGCAAACCAGAGCTACACAAAATTGTCATAGGATTCCTATGAAGAATATGACCCAAATAATATATAAATTTTTCATAAGTAAGATAATCTCCAATATACTATATCTCTGTTTCAGAACATTGATAATTTGCTCCCTATTTCCCTGCAACATGCTAAAGAGAAGAGGACAAAAGATCATTACTGCTAAAGTATCTAAATTTCCTTTCAATCTTTAAAATGCACATTTGTTTACTTTTTGTTCCACTGCCAGTGATCTCTCTGGGCAGACCAACTTCCAATTACCTGGTATTGTAAGGGAAGGAAAACAAATTTAAACAGGAGGTTGCTATAACTCTCTAACTTAAGGCCAAATTAGTACTCCATTTTAGTCAACAATCTACAACCACCTTTTCCTAAAACAATCTTGATCCCTGTCACACACTTTTGTGGCCCTCTTTTCCTTAACACACAGTAAGTTACAAATATATTTAGTATCTTCTTGCAGAAAATCAGCTTCCAAAAAACAGGGAACTACACATATTAGGTACTCAAATATCCAGTAAAGAATCAGCACCTACTTTACACTCTCAACTATTTAAGCTAATTCTTATTCTGCATCTACTTACCTAATTTGCATGAAGTTTTGTTACCCAGGTGATTTTACTCTGGGGAAGGATTCATTGCAATAACTAGTGGTAATATACTTTACCCTTTCTTGGAAGTTTTACTTTCCAAGGGTTCAACAATCTGCATTCAACAAAAGAGCAAAACTTTTTTTGGAACGATGTACATATGACCATATAAAATGATGCTAAGCAAAATGAACCCCAAGATAGGGATTTTTCTTTAACTTATTTATAATGTACTATGTGATTTTTTTTGTTTCTTTTGAATGTTCTTCCCCCAAGGTATAACCCCTGTTTTCACTGTATTTGATGTCCGTGCCCTGCATCTTGTATATGTACTTCTCTAATTTGGGAAGGGGAAGGGAAAAAACAAAATGCTTAAATAGGAATACAGGTTGACCCATTGTAACAATGAGATGTACAAGACACTATGTTGAAAATTAGCTTTACAACTTTGGGGGGTGGGGGTGGGGGTGTTTTGGAGGTGGAAGGGAAGGGATGATAGAGGAAAAACAGGAAGAGGCAACAATGCTTGATAGGAAATGTACTCATTATCTTGCTCGTGTAACTGTAACCCCTCTGTACCATATTTTTAAAATAAAAAGCGTACAAAAATAATTTTTTTACAAGACACTATGTTAAAAACGAACTTTACAATTTCTGGGGCGGGGGAGTCTGGAGGTGGGGAGGAAAGGAATGGTAGGGGGAAAAACAAAGGAGGGGGTAACAATGCTCCATAGGAAATTGACTCATTACCTTGCTCATGTAACTGTAACCCGTGTGCACAGTTTCCTCACAATAAAAAATATATATTAAAAAAAGCCATTTTTGGAAAACACCATTACAAAGTAATTCAATTTTTAAAAACTGTGTGCCATTCTGAGTAACATGATAAAAATCTTATGAATTGTTAACCACTTGATTATCTCTGTTTATAATTAAATTATTTCTATTAAAAAATCTTACGAATCACCCCTTTGTCCAGAGTATCCACACTGTATACAATGCCTACTTGTAACACACAGCCATTTGGGTAATGTGTCAAGGCTCATGTTCAAATAAGCCTTATTTCATTAAATGATGGCCCCAAAGCATGGGACTGCAACATATACAATTCACCCTTTACTAAAATCTTAACAAGGGGCTGGGAAGGTGGCTCAGTGGTAGAGCGCTTGCCTTGCATGCCTGAGGCCCTGGGTTCAATTCCTCAGCACCACATAAGCAAAAAGAAAAAAGCCGGAAGTGGCACTGTGGCTCAAATGGTAGAGTGCTAGCCTTGAGCTGAAGAGCTGAGGGACAGTGCCCAGGCCTAGAGTTCAGGCCCCACGACCGGACCCAAAAAATAAATAAATAAAATCTTAACAATATTATTATTTTTGGCTAACCTCATTTTCATAGCCACAAACATCTTAAAGCATCCCATTGTCTTCATACAATCTCTGTCCTCTTCTATACATTTTCTATCTAGGTTCATTTTTGTGTGTATTATCCTTGCTTTCTCCACAGCCCTATAGAGATCCACTCTTGATATTTCCCTGGTTAACCCCATCCCTGCACAAAAGCCTAATTCGTATCAGATTCATATACATACTTGAGAATCTGCTAAAGATACATTCTTTGATATCAACATCATAAGGTAAACCAAATAACTAATAGGACAAGGAGATAACCTTTAGTGTTAATGAGGTGTTTTCAGGGCTCTACTATCTGCTCTTGAATTATTTAGAGGGATGAAAGGAAAAAAGATTGAAGGGACTGTCAGTAGGACACAGGGTGATTGGCTTTCCCCCACCAGTGCCTCAACTTCACCCAATAACTACCCTTACACAGCAAAATCCAATCATTGCTATCCTTTTAGTTGTTCCAAGATAAAGGTCCCTAAAATAACATCCATATATAAAATGACTGGTACAAAATAGGCACTCAAATATTTATGAAATAGATTAATTAATAAATAGATATTTCCCTATACTTTAGGAAGTTCAGCCTATATTAAATGTCAGACTCAAATGTAAAATGTTACCACCTTAATGTCTGGGATACAGCTCAGAATATGGCTTTTGTCCAGTATGTTTAAGGCTCTGCATCTGATCCCCATTATGGAAAAAAAAAATCTTCAGTTGTGTCTCAAAAATGTATTTTACAAGCTGACAAATGACAGTTAGATAAATGTCTCCAGGTGCTCAATAGGAACTTATGCATTTGATATTACGCACATCATCAAACCTTGAAAGACAATTTTACAACAGTGAACTGAAACTATATAAACACCTTCCACTGGAGTCAGATAATTCACATGTGACAATTTATTCTTGGCTAACTGAAAAGGAGAGTAAATACCTGTTTCCTTTAGCTTTAAAAAAAATTAAGAAAATTAAATTTCATGTACCCTCAATTTTAAACTGATAAGTGTTTTGTTATAACTTTGGTTCTGCAGCATATCAGACACATTTATCTTTTATACGATCCAACAATTTAAACTGCACAATCCAACAGATCAGACAGCTATCACCCAATCCTATAATCACAGTTTTTCAACCATCACTGTAATCCACATAGCAATGGAACTTCATAAATGTAGACTTCCACATTTATCTCTCCCTCTCCCCATCTATTTCCTATATGCACACTGTTGGTCCCTAGCAATTCCTTTTTTTACATTCTATGTAGATTTATGTAGTCTAGACTCTATAAATATTTCTCTTACCTAACTGTAATATTTGTAATCATATATTCTATGACTAACATCTCTCTATCCATCCCTCTCTCCTACTCACCCAAGCCTCTGGTAGCTATTATCTTATTGTCTACATTTAATAGATGAATTGATTTTATTCTACATATGAGTGGTATCAAACAATTTTTGTCTTTCTATGCATGATTCATCTTATTTAACATAAACTTCACATTCCTGGATTATCCATGTTGTTGCAAATGACAGGATTTTGGTCTTCTATATAGCTGATTAGCATTTCATGTACTGAGTACTTCATTTATCTGTTATCTGAAACTAAAATTGATTCCATAACCTAATCATTGTAACTAGTGCTATAGTAAACATTACAGTGCAATGTCTCTTCAGTGTACTGATTTCATTTCTTTTAAATATATATAGATCAATGGGAGTGTTAGATAACATGGAAGGGTTATTTTTAATATCTCCATACACTCTCCCCTAACAGATGTACTAATTTACACTCCTACCAAACTAAAGTTCACATGGAACCATAAAAGACACCAAATAACCAAAGCAATCTTGAGCAAAGAGAACTAAACTGGAAGCATCATATTGCCTGATTTCAAAATATATAACTAAGTTATAATAACCAAAAAGCATGGTACTCTCATGAAGGCAGATTAAAAACATAGTAATAATGGAACAGTCTATAGAGGAATAAACCCATGCATTATAGCCAATGAAATTTCAACACATTAGGGAAAGGACCACCTTTCTAATTAAAAATACTGGGAAAATTAGATAACCACATGCAGGAGAATGAAAAACAACTCAAAATGAACTAAAGACTTAAATACAAGACCTGAAACTATAAAGCTATTAGACAAGACACAAGAGAAACTCCTCAAATGCATTTCATCTTCCACATGCCCATATTTGAGAAAGTAATCACAAGAAATGGAAAATGTTTCATGCTCAACTAATAATTAGAGAAAATAGAAAAGAAATAGAATTCAAAGACTTTTATTCAAATATAGACAATTTCATTAAGAACATCTCTTGTTTATTCAATTTCAAACTGCTTTAAATGAAAGAAATTTTAAAATTTGCACAGTTGTTTTTTTTTATTTTATTGTAAAGATGCTGTACAGAGGGGTTACAGTTACATGAGTGAGGTAATGAGTCCATTTCTTGTTGTTCTCTCACTATACCTTCCCTTGACCCAGCCCAGCCACTCCTAAAGTTGTAAAGTTCATTTGCAACATAGTGTCTTATGAGTATTGTTGTTGTATTGGGTCATTCTTTGTCCTTCTTTCAGCATTTTATTATTCTCCTTCCCTTCCCCAAATTAGATAAATGTATATACAAGATGGAGGGTACCAGAATCAAAGACAGTGATTGCCAGGAATAAACCAATGGAAAAAGAAAAATGAAATAAAATAAGAAGAAAGAACTAGATACAGTACGTTGGCAGCAACCAGGTCAACAACCAAATGGGGTAATTTTTTAGTTAACTGGGTTGTATAAAAAATATGCTCACTATATGTTTGCAGATTCCTGGTTTTTAATGTGTTTTCAGCTAAAATCAATCTGTGTCTAATGTAATTTACTGGACAAAAGACAGCTAGGTAGAATGAAGAATGATGGGAGAGATCCTAAGAAAATGTAAAGTAATCCTCCTTCTAACATGGTTTGACTATATCCAATGTAAATATAATTTGGTAAAAAGTCCCTTGAAATTCTAAATTCTCATATTCATCAGGAAAAACTATGAAACAGTGAGGTCATACATCAGATGTACCCTCTTACACTATTTGAGATTATCTAATTCCATAGGCTTGAATCAGCTGCTTTACAACTCTAGGATTCTAAAACATATAATATAAATCGGCTTTTCCTACAAAATGCAAATAAATTTTACCCAGTGAAATGAAATTTACAATTGCCCTTGGATACTGACCAGTTCTGTAACTTTTGTACATTTATGTCAGCATCTTTGACTACATATATCTCTGCTCTTCCAATTAATTCTCCTTTGAGAAATTTATATCTTACTGATTTTTCATTAATTAATGAAATAGGTAAAGTCTTTGATACTAGTTCATTTGAATAAAAATCATGATTTTACCCTTTTCCAAAAAGTACCCCTTAACAATCTATAATTTCAAATGCGTTAGAAACACATGCATGAAAGAAAAAAAACATTAAAAGATTTCCAATATGATGTTCGCCTTCCATAACCACATTTTCTTAAAATTTCCATTGTCCTCTTGTTTAAATTATTCAAAGCAAACTATTATAGCATGCATCAATGAGTCAAAAGCACTATCATCAAAACACACATTTTTTGGTTAAATATATCACTAGAAAGATAAAAATAGCCAATTAAATAACATAACACTTTATCATTTAGATTATATGCTTAATATAGCTTTCTCATGCATTCTATTGTCTGTTTCCATGCCTTTATGTGTACTCAACTATTTTCATTTTACACATGAAGAAACTCAAGCTTGGAGAAATTAATATTTGCTCAAAAGTCCCAAAGTTAATAAGTCAAATTGTCAAAACTGAATTTGCGGACCCTCTGACATCAAATACAGAAAACTCTTTTCAGTTACAACCTATGACTTAGAGCTCATTCTCTCCCTCTTCCCGTACCTACCAAGTGGTCATTGTCCAAGCATCTGACTGGATGACGTACTGAACCATATGAACAGTGTTAATTATTAGAAATGAGATCAATCAGCTTGAAGCTTAATTTACATTGAGTATCGACAGTGTAAGATTAGATACACAGTCATTACTGGAAATATACAATATTGATAACTAGGTAGCCCAGCTTCTATTGAGGCCAGAAGACTTAATTTTCCTGTGTGTCAAATTTTTCATCTCCAAAAGTGAGGTAAAACACAGATAATCTCTAAATTCTTCAACTAGTGAAAAAAATTGATGTTTTAAATACTTATCAATGTTATATCACCTGCTAAGTTTTGCTTCTTAATAATGTTTTCTTTTTTTTTAATCTTAAAACAAAAAGCCTAAGCTGTTAGATTCTAGAGTAGGCCTAAAACTTAGAATATATGAGCTGAAAGTTAAGTGTATTCCCACTAAAGAACAGTTTGTACTAATTTTAAGCTACAGATGTTGAGAATAAAGTAGATCTACATAAACACAACAGTTCGTTGAGGTATACAAGAACACTGTTAGATTTTACAGGTCATCACATATTTCTTATGTCAGAGGTAAACTATACTTTTCTCATTACAAATGCCCTGGCTCTTGCCACAAAGTTATTGTAAAATCTGCAAATGTCACTAATTTGTCCCTTAAAGCATACATATAAAGTACTCCATGACATATGAGAAATGTCCACTGGGTCCTTTTACTTTCTTCAAGATACAGAATATAAATCACTGAGTTTCTAAACAGAATTCTACAACCTAGTTTTGTCTAAAAGATTTAAAGCTTAAATTTTCTACCTTTTCCTTGCAGTTGTAAGGATATTTAGTCTGTTTCAATCTCCAAGACATAAGTTTTTCTATAAATAAATAAAAAATTATTTTGACTATTTGGTTAGTACATGTCTTTCCTTTACAAGTGTAATTTTTTTTGCCAGTCCTGGAATTTGAACTCTGGGCCTGGGCACTATCCCTGAAGACTAGCACTTGACCACCTGAGCCACAAGCCACTTCTGGCTTTTTCTGTGTATGTGGGACTGAGGAATCTAAACCAAGGCTTCATGCAGTACTGAGGAACCTAAACCAGGGCTTCATGCATGCAAGACAAGCACTCTACCACTGAGTCATATTCCCAGCCCTGGTGTAAAATTTTTGTACAAATAAATTTCTATTAAATATAGAAGTTGCTTCTAAATAATCTATCAATAGAGACTTCTACTAAGAGATCTTTTACATGGCAAGAAAAACTGAAATCAATTTTTATGGAAAGGTATTATTCCATTAGTAATATTCATGGTATACTTTCTACTGTAATAAATGAGTGACCTAACACTGTAATAATTACCAATAAAAATTTTTCCAACATCTATCCATCTTGGCTCACTAGTCAATTTCTCTTCAAAAAATGTCTTTGTTCCATGCTTTCCCAAAACAGCAAATTTTCCAGACTCTCCTATCACTCTGTTCTGTTCATTATTTTTTTCAGGATCCATTTGCTCTTTCTTCCTAATAAACCTCCCTTTGATCATATGCCCATATTCATCTAAATCTTGATTCACTCTTTTATTTCCATTTGCTGTGAGGATATGTCCACTTGAATGACTCAACAGCCTCTTAGAGTTTAAAGTTTCCCATTTTTTAAATCCTCCTAAATTATTAATTTAAATCCTCCACATAAATTTATGCTTGGAAGTATTGATGTCCTTACTTAATTCTAACAATCTAAAATCTTCACCATCTTGTCAGCATTCAGGTCCAAAAGAAACTATCTATCCTGCTCTATGTAAATTTAGTACTTTAAAATGTTTAAAATATTGCTGAAAGAACAGTGCTGGAGGAATATCAATTCCAAATTTCAAACTCTACTACAAAGCCATAGTGATCAAAACAGCTTGGTACTGGCACAAGAACACACCTGAGGACCAATGCAATAGGACTGAAGACCCAAAAATGAACCCACAGACCTACAGCCACCTAATCTTTGACAAGGGAGTTAAAAAAACAGAATGGAAGAAAAACAGCCTTTTCAGTAAATGGTGCTGGCAAAATTGGTTACATACCTGTAGAAAACTAAAACTAGATCCCCATGTATCACCCTGCACCAGAATTAACTCCAAATGGATCAAAGACTTTGAAGTCAAAGCAGAAAACATTACAAGAAGGAATAGGAGAAACTCTAGGGCCCCTTAGCACAGGCAGCAATTTTCTTAATAGAGACCCAGAAGCACAATAAATCAAAGAAAGGTTGGACAAATGGGATTGCATGAAACTGCAGAGCTTCTGCAAGGCAAAGGACATAGCTAGCAAGATCAATAGAAAGCCCATGGACTGGGAAAAGATCTTCCCTAGCAATGCAATGGACAAGGGTCTCAAATCTAAAATATACTTAGAACTCAAAAAATTAAATCTCTCAACAACAAATCCTTAAAGAAACAATTGCCTGATTAATAAGTGGGATAAAGACTTAGAGAGATTTCTCTGAAGAGGCCAATAGACTTATGAAGAAATGCTCAACTTCTCTAGCCATAAAAGAAATGCAAATCAAAACAACATTGAGATTCCACCTCACCCCAGTTAGAATGGCTATAATTAAGAAATCTAGTAACAACAGATGCTGGAGGGGATGTGGCCAAAAGGGTCTCTACTGCATTGTTGGTGGGAGTGTAAACTTGTTCAACCATTTTACAAGGCAGTATGAAGGTTCCTCAAAAGAATACACATAGAGCTCTCCTAGGACCCAGGAATCCCACTATTGGGCATTTACCCAAACGATCGCAAAAAAAGGTCATACCCAAGCTACCAGTACAACCATGTTTATCACAGGATTATTCACCATAGCTAGGATATGGAACCAACTCAGATCACCTCAGTAGATGAATGGATCAAGAAAATGTGGTACACACACACACACACACACTGGAATTCTATGCCTCCATCAGAAAGAATGGCATTGCCCTATTTGTTAGAAAATGAAAAGGCTTGGAAAAAAACTATATTAAGTGAAGTAAGCCAGGTCCAAAGAAACATAGGTCCCATGGTTTCCCTTATTTGCAATAACTAGTACATGTCTAGAACAAGCAGAAAAGGTCAAAAGCTATGTACATATGACCATATAAAATGATGTTAAGTGAAATGAACCCCAAGACAGGACACAAGTGTTTTTTTTCTTTGTTGCTATTGTTTTTAATGTACTTATAATATACTATGTAATTCTTTTGTTTCTTTTGTATGTTCTTACCCCATGGTATAACCCCTGTTTTCACTGTATTTGATTCTGGTACCCTGCATCTTGTACATTACATTTTTCTAACTTGGAGAGGGGAAGGGAAATAACAAAATGCTGAAATAAGGATATAGGTTGACTGATTGTAACAATGAGATGTACAGGACACTATGTTGAAAAAGAACTTTACAACTTCGGGTGGGGGAGGGAGGGGGAGGTGGAGGGAAGGAATGGTAGGGGAAAAACAAAGGAGAAGGTAACAATGCTTGATAGGAAATTTACTCATCACTCCTTACTTGTGTAACTGTAACTCCTCTGTATGGTATTTTTACAATAAAAAATACACAAAAAAATCTGAGTGCAGATTCCAAAAACTAGAGAAAAATGGAAGAGCCCACATTAGAAATGAGAAATATAATACAAATCAAGTAACATTTCAGAAAGCTCAAAAGAAGACTAATTGTTCTTATGTTTAAAAAGAAAAGATGGGACATTATTAAACAAATATCTGCCTTTTCTCGTTTAAACAATTAACTAAGAGAAGGGAGGAATGAATACAATCATTTGCAAATGTGGAAAATCTTACCAAAACCTCTCACTATCAGCCCAGTTACTCAGAAGAAAGAAGCAGGATGGGCCAAAGTTACTGAGAAAGGATTGGACACACAGCTTAAGCAGAAAACTTGCCAAGCCTATTTAAGACCCTGGTTCACTACCCAGTACTTTAAAAAAAATGTTCCTTTGATATTGATTAAATTATGATGATACATATTATATAATTGATATGTGAGATATATAACAAATTATACAAATTTTATGATAATTAAGTTACTGGTTACATATTAAAATAATTCGAACAATACCTAGTTCAGGGTAAGTATTCTATGAGGATTAACTTTTTCTTCTGATACCTTTCTCCCCTGGTCTATGTTTTATGTCAACCTATCCTCAATAATTTTTTTACAGACTCAACCTACCCAGTCAAATATGTATTAGGGCTATATATATAAACCCAGCTAATTCTTTAGCTTTTACTATCCAAGCTACCTATTGTCCAAAGGTCAGTAAGATCTGTCGTTCCTGTTATAACTGACTCTCTGACCCTCATTTTGCAGTACATCTTAAATCCTCAGGAGCTTTATTTGCTTGCAACTCATCTCTAATGACTCTGCTGTCAGACAAGATTCTGGTATTCATCAATCCCCTACCTGAGCTATTATTCCTGGCTCTATGTGAGATACTACACTTCAGCCATTTCCCCAGGGACTATTCAGGTTTTTCTAACATGGTTCTTAAACTCCTCCTTCGTCCAGAAAAAATGACTCTTCAATAGCAATCTTCCTCTCAAAAATATTTGTGCTGTGTTTTCTATAATTATGGGAGTAAACAGGGGTTAGAAAGGAGGATGAGATGGTATATGAGCCCAGCCATAATTCAAAGGTCATGAAAACTCATCAGATTTAGTCATATGGCCTAAAACCATACATCATTCTACTTAAAAAGATGGTGCTCATTTTAAAGGGAATATTGGTTACAGTATCAATTCTGACTTTTACTCCTATTTTAATGAGTTACACTGCTCAGACTTAAGCACTATACTAGAGATTCTACATATTAAATGTTCAGGATGGCTTGTGTTTACATTGAAAATAATATGCTACATCCTGAGTTCATGTGTAGACTTCCTTGCAATTACAGAGATGTTAAGGTTAATTATCATTTTAAATATGATGATCAATTATTACCTTGTGTTCTTCATGAGAAAAGGGCAAAACACTCTTGCTGTATGCAAAATTATTTGTTAACAATTTATTTATTGCTTTTTATGACCTCTAGTTTTCTTTCAAATTAAGCAATTAGATTTTAAACAAACACTCAGGAAAATGCAACAAAAATCATTTCCTCAGCATATTTTGTACTTCTCATAGGTCTCCAGAAGTAACATGCTCCAATTAATATTTATCCTCTTCCTTTGCAGCACTACTGACTGTGCTGCCTAAGGGAGGCCGGTTGCCAGCTAAAGCGTATGAGGTTAATAATAACAAGATTTAGCTGGAAGAAAAATCCTTACATTATAAAGAATTAACACTTCCTCCAACTGAAATACACTAGGAGAATAAAGAGGCCAGGAGACAAGTAAGGGTAAAAATATTAAGAAATAGGTAACAATTAAAGTCACTCCAACTAGATCTGTTAACTGCCAGGATTATTTTCTACTTACATAGTGCTATGTTGGGGGACCCTATTGTTTTACTATAAAAGTTAGCTGAGCTGCACAGCTTAACCAAGAAAATTTCTATATTAATTTGCAATATAGAAAAAAATATATATAATAAGATGATAACTAAGATGTTACCAATGCTTGCTTCCCAGAAACAGAAATAACTAGGCAGGGATTCTCTTAAAAAAGAAATCTGCTTGTTATCCTTCTTATGGGCATCACATAAACACACCTTTATTACTGAAGATGATGCTCTACCAGCCACAATATCCATACTTAACAGTTACTTTCCTCTAGTACCCAAGAATACTAAAATTTCACCATCTTCAATATTTTTATATCTTCAAAGTTTTTCTGATAAGAATAATTTTATTTTTTAAAAAATTTCTATTGTAAAGATGATGTACAGAGGAGATACGGTTACATAGGTCAGGTATTGAGTACATTTCTTTTTGAACAGTGTTGCCCCCTCCCTCATTTTCTCCCAGGTTTTATCTTCCTACTCTTCTCACCTCCCCATCTTCAAAGTTTTAATGGAAGAAAAATATAAAGAGGGGGATAACTAGAGTTAAAAATAAAATAGTAATTTTACATGCAGTATAAGAAAAAGATTCAGCAGAAGTTCTAAGCACAAAATATTACTCAAAATATTTCAAAAATATTGCTGATATAATAAGGAAATGTGTTAGAGTTATTATCAATGAAAGAGACATCTACATGGTATCTAGACTAGAGCACTACAAAAAGAGAAAAGAAAAAAATGTTCAACAGATATTTTTGTAGCTAAAGTCAGAAAACACTGTACAAGTGAGTGAAGATGATGAAATATCCAAGAAATTAAAGATAAAGGTAAAGCTTCCAAATGTGACTTTTTATTAAATATGATGACTCCAAAACCCAAAATAAAAACAATGAGAACAAATTTGGCAGGGGAGAGAATTCTAAGCTGAGTGTAAGATGTCAACAGAATAGCATCATAGATATATCCAGTACAGAGCTAAGAAACATAAGCACAGTTCTTCAGGAAGTAAGCAAATAGTGGACAAAGGGAAAAGAACAGAGGACCAAGAAAGGAACCAGTGAAAAAAGAAAACTAAAAGAACCCAAAAAGAGAAGTAATATGTAATAAGGTACAAGAAAGCTTCAGGGAGTAAGTATTCACAATGTACATTTTTGCAAAAAGATCTAGAAACATTCATATTGTGGCTATTGGAATTAACAATGATTCCTGAATTATTCCTTAAAGTTTTGTGAGGGGGTTGGGGTTTTCTTGTTTTTGTGGGGGTTTTGTATGTTTGTTTGTTTTGTCGGTGGGCCTGGACACTGCTCCTCAGTTCTTTAGCTCAAGGCTAACACTCTACCACTTCCACAGCTCCACTTCCAGCTGTTTATGTGGTGCTAAGGAATGGACCCCAGGGCCTTGTGAATGCTAGGCAAGCACTCTACCACTGAGCCACCTTTTCAGCGCTAGAAGTTTCTATAGAATATAAGAGATAGAAGCTTGATCTCACCCAGGCACCACTGGCTCACACCTGTAATCCTAGCTTATTCAGAATGCTGAGATTTGAAGATCACAATTGGAAGCCAGCCAGGATAGATAAACCAAAGAAACTGTTACCTTCAATGAAACAGGAAAACAAAAACAAAAACAAGACTTGTTGGTATAGCTCAAGTGGTAGAGCACCAACCATTAGGGGAAAATCTGAGGAAGAATACAAGGCCCTGAGTTGAAGCCCAAGCATGGGGAGGGAGGAAGGGATGGATAGAAGGAAGGGAGGGAGGGAAGGAGGGAAGGAAAGAAGGAAGGAAGGAAGGAAGGAAGGAAGGAAGGAAGGAAGGGTGCTACATACTTATAATTTTAACACTCAGGATGTCGGTACAATTTGTGGAGGAGAAGGGGAAAACAAGTCGTTTAAGGATAACTGTGGACCCGTTACAACAATGAGAAGTACAAGTTGTCATGTCGAAAACGAACTTTACAACTTTGAGGGGGGGGGATTGGGTAGGGGGAGGCGGGGGGGGGGGGGGGGGGGGGAGGCTGGGAAGGGATGTGAAGGGTAAACAAAGGAGGAGGCTGCAATGCTTGATAAGAAATGTACTCATTATCTTCCATGTAATTGTAACCCCTCTGTATAGTATGTTCACAATAAAAAATTAAAATTAAAGAAAAAATTTTAACACTCAGGATGTTTAGGCAGAAGAATTGAAAGCTCAAACTAGCTCAAGCTATACACCAAGACTCTATAACCAAAAATAAATGAATAAATAAATTTTATTTAATTTAAACAGAATTATATTTTTCATGCTACTTTTCCATGCGAAAATGAAGAATAAACATCATTTTAAAGCGTACAAAGTACTTCAGTTTGTGAAGTCAATTAATAGGCTAATAATTAACAAAAGCATGATAGTTATTTCATTTATAGAGCTATTGCTGTAAAAAGCAGTGTTAATAAAAATGAATAAAGATTTTCTGATCAGACAACAATTTTATTTCACTCCTGCTATATACCCTGTGTTTACTTTAACAAATCAAACTGTTATTGGTATTGCAAAATGACATTAATGAGAGAAAATAAAAATAATAAGAGCTTCCACTTATTGGGTATTTGTTGCTACATGTATGTATCACATAGATACACAAATAAAAGGCTGATACAAGTCTAGTTAATGCAATCAGATCTGCACAGGGTGGTGGCTTTCCAAAGAGCCTTCAGGGTTTTTTTCTATGTTTTCTTTTGCCTTTCTGTTTCTGACCCTTCTTCACAGAACTCAAGATAGCACTTTCATCTATTCCAAAGTCATTTCATTCTGAATCCTATATGGCAGCCCATGCACTCACTACTGTTAGTTCCAACGGTGCTTTAAAGCACACCTTCAATACATTCTTAGGAGGTTTGTTTGAGCTGGTGCTGGTAGTTCATGCCTGTAATCCTAGCTAGCCAGGAGCCTGAGATCTGAAGATCACCATTCAAAGCCAGTTCAGGCAGGAAAAGTCCAGGAGACTCTTATCTCCAATAAACTTTCAAAAAAAGTGGCATGGAGTTGTAGCTCAAGTAGTAGAACGCTATCATTGAGCACAAAACAGCTCACAGAGAAATCAGGCACCAGAACTCATACCTGTAATTCTACCTACTCAGGGGGATGACCATTCAAAACCACCCCGGGCAAGGAAATCCTCCAATTAGCCAACAAAAATGCCAGAAGTAAAACTATGGCTGAAGTTAGTAGAGCACCAGCCTTAAACACAAAAGCTCAGAGATAGTACCCAAGTCCTGAGTTCATGCCCAGGACTAGAACCAAATTTAAAAAGAAAGAAAAAGGGCCTGTTTGGTTTTATTTTTTTCTACTTGTTTTTATGCTTGTATATTTTTCTACTTGTATTTGTATTTTACAAGTTTCAAAAATACCTTTTTAGTTTTGTCTTAATTCAACATACACCTATCTGTACCGCAGAAGAACAAACTGCATGTGACAAGGTATTAGTCTGGTTTATTTTCTTTCTTTCTTTTTGGGAGTACTGGGATTTGAACTCAAGGTCTCACACTTGCTAGGCTGGCATAATACTAAGGAGCCACACAGCTAGCCTTCATTCTCACTGGTTACTTTAGGCTTTCCCTTGTTGCTAGAATCACAAGCAGGTGTAATTATATCCAGTGTCCCTCTCCTTGAGAATGACAAAGTATTATGTGAGTATCCATTAGAACTTATGATATATCTTGCTTGTGGAAAAATAATCAGGAAGGAAAAAGAGCTTCAAATTAAAAGACAGTTTAGAAACTGTCACGTGTAATCCTGTCATTTCATTAAAAATAAAAACTGATCCACAGTTGTTTAATGACACATAGTACCCTTAGTGCCAAAAGGAACCTAAAACCCAGGTCTCTTAGTATCTGGTGCAAAGCTTCCTGACCACCTAACCATAACCCTCTTGAGCTAGTGCCTACTTGAGTTAACCTTTGGCAAAGCTGCTACCATTTTGAAAATGTTTTTAAGCATTAATATACAATGAACTACATGATATTTATATCTATATATGACACATACATATAATAAAAGATAGGATATTTCTAAGAAAATTAGTGATAATAACTCAGGAGACAGATATCAAGAGCATTATGAATCGAGGTGATAAGAGCAAAATTTAGCTCTTGAAACCAAAATTTAGCTCAATGAAACCAATAAACTGCATGCTTAGAATCCCAGTTATGCGGCAGGGGTAGAGAGGAAGACAATCTATAGGGATAAAACTCTATTGGGAAGACAACTAAAACAAAAAGAGCTGGAAGCATGGCTCAGGTGATAGAGGTGCTGGTTGGATTGAGGTCCTGAGTTCCAGTGTAAATATATATAATATCATTGCCAAAAGAAGGTTGACAATCAAGGACATTTCTGTAGATGGCCTTTCAGTTAACACATCTGAGGACCTAAATCCAAACCTTTTTCATGCTGTCTTTAAATTTGGACTTGTCTCTGAATTTAATGTTTGTTACTAGTCCCTCTGTCTGATCATTAGTTCAAAGGTCATATGAAATTAGATCTTGTATTGATTCTGTAAACATCAAAACTTTTCCACAATTCAAGGTCACAGGGGCAAAAGAATCAATTAAAAATAAATAAAAATACCACATTCTCCATTTCTCAAGCAAAAGGTGAATATTCACAGATATCAACAGCGAAAGGGTAAGTTCATAAGCCAATATTTCCCTAACACCTAAGGCAGTTTTTTTATTTTTTTTCAGTACAATCTTATTACTGCCTAATTATCCATATTGCTTTTCTTCCTTTTTGTTCAACTGAAATCCACCCAAGCAGTTTAACCGTTCATTTGGAATCATTAAATACACCCTCTTCCTTTACTGATAATTGGCCTCTTTCTTTATTAACTGATTTCTTCGTTTGATTTATTACAAATCATTTTTTTTTGCCAAATTTGGATACATTGTGTTACTACATACTTTTACCTTCTTTCAACTCAGTTAACACACTGTCACTGTTACCAACACTTTCCTATTATTTCTTCAAGTTCTAATTGCTCTTTAAAGATCTTCTAGTAGTGTAATGAATTTTTAATAAATGTGAAATATTTTAATGATTCCTATTTAATTATATGGTGTAATTCATGTGAGACATGCTAGTCACACAGAAATGTTTTCCTCCTGCCTTGTGTGGTCACTTTCTGGCAAAGTATACACATCTCAGCAAAGAAACTTATGACCTCTAAAAAGCACAGAAAGTCACGTAACCATTATATCCAAAGCCAAATCAAACTCAGCCAGTCTCTCCGTCAGCAATTTCAACAGCCACTCAATGTTTAATAATGGGAAACCTACTGTTGTGCCCTGGGTAAATATTAATGCAGCCTCCGAGTGTGAGAATATCTTTCACTAGATTATGCGAAAGAGTAACCTTCCATAATATGGGTCACGAAAGCTTCTCATTAATTGAAATTTTTCTTCTTTTAAAAATAAGGTATTCCTGTCCTCTTCCAGGACAGTAACATTTTCCTGAGCTACAAAGCACTGCTAAAGTGGTCCTTGCGTCAAGCCGTTCCCCCCTCCTTATCAGCCACAGACACATTTCCTAACAACCGTCAAATCCACCCACCAAACACAGGGTCTTTTTTTTTTTCTATAAGAAAGTGGGAAGGTAACTACTGACATTGGATCAAGTAAGTTTATGTATAAGTTTAGTGTTGAGATCTCATCCACATTTGCAGACCTAACCTATGAAGCAGAATATAGATCAAGCATTTATTTTCTATAAAAACAAGTGGATAATGTGTTTACTGTTGAAAAATTCATTTTAAGTTGATAAGAAGCACCTAACCAGAAAAATATCAACCATTAGATCCTTATTTTCCCAGACTAAATTACAAAGAATAAATATGTATAAGCTTTCTACAATTTATTTTGAATAATTTTAAACAAGAGAAAAGGATTTTGCATCCATCCTTGTGTAGAACATATACCTGTAGATTTGTAAGTTTCCATCTTTCAGTATTTTCAGTCAAGATGTGTGTGTGTATACATGCATGCATAGGTACACGTGTGCACATTTGAAGTCTTTTACAAATAGAAACCTAGTGTTCAAAGTTTTCTTATCTAGTTATCTGTTTTACAATTTCTGTTTAATATACTAACATGGCTCAATAAGTTTGGGGTTAAGCTTCAAAACCTCGCAACATTCTTCTGATATTCTGAGACTGGTTTTTATGTCCATCATACAACGATTTCTTCTCCATTCCTAATACTATTCTCATTGACTGTTTTAAATGAGACAAGCCCTGGAGAACAAACTCTAACAACAACAATAAAAATTAAAAATTTCCAGTAATGCAGTGGGAACACATTATAGATCCAGTCTCAATCTCTTCAGCCATTACCAACACCAGAGTCCTGGTCATAGGGCTGAGGTTCGTACAAATAAGCTTGGATTAGAAAAGGCCCTGCCCTTGGGGTTTAATGCTCTGCAGTTACCATCTTGAAATTCACAACACTGAATCAGTCTGTAACTGAAGTCCAATAGGACAACTGAACACAAGCTGAGGGCTTTTTGAAGAAAAATAATGTAATTCTCTTTCATTTTGAAGGATATTTCCAAGAGGTACCAAAATGAAATTTTTACCTTGATTTGTTTTCTTCTACTACTTTAAACATGCCATTCATTTCTCTCTTATTTTCCATCTATTGAAATGTCAGATTTGTGCTTTTTTTGTTTTTCTTGGCCAGTCCCCTGGGCCTAGGCACTGTCCTTTTGTTTCTTTTGCTTAAGGCTAGAACTCTAACACTTGAGCCACAGCGCCACTTCCAGCTTTTTCTGTGTATGTGGTACTGAGGAATCAAACCCAGGGCTTCATACATGCAAGGCAAGCACTCTACCACTAAGCCACATTCCCAGCCCAGGTTTTTGCTTCTTTGAAAGTAAACTGTCTTTTTCCTTTTCAAAATTTCTTTCCAACTCTTATTTTCAGAGGTTTAGGTAGCCTGCATCCTAAATTTTGATTTTCATATTTATCCTAATAACTTTTATAGTACTTTTTTACTCAGTGCATTTTAAGAAATCTTTGGTTTGGGAAAACCTTTAGCCTTACTCAATGCAAGTATTACCCCTTTCTTCTTTTTCTCTTTTTCTAGGAGTACAAGGAGCTGGAATAAGCCATTTTCAGTATTGTAATATTCACTATTCTTTATCCCTTCATGTTCTGTTCTGCATAATTTCTAACTAAACTTTTACTCAGTTCACTAATTCTCTTATCAACTGTGTCTAATTTGCTATTAGCTTCTCCTTTTCAGTACTTCGCTTATAGTACTTTTCTTTAAGATTTTTTATTATTATTTTGATCATTTTTATAAATTCTAATTATCTAATGAAATTACACATCTTCTCATCAATTTTTAAATGTGTTAACTATTCTAATAGCCCATGTCTTATCATCCCACTACCTGAATCACTGTGCAATTGTTTCTATCATTTCTTGTTTTCTTTTATTCTTGATCCTGGCTTCTGAGATACATGGTATAATTTCTTATTAGATGCCATGTGTTGCATGCACAAAAAATTTACAGAAACTCTACATATAAAATTATGGAAAATTTGGGCTGGGAATGTGGCTTAGTGGTAGAGTGCTTTCCTAGCATGCATAAAGCCCTGAGTTTGATTCCTTAGTACCACATAAACAGAAAAAGCTGGAAGTGGCACTGTGGCTCGAGTGGTAGAGTGCTAGCCTTGAGCACAGAGAGGTTCAAGGACAGATCCCTGGCCCTGAGTTCAAGCCCTAGGACTCACCAAAAAAGAAAAAAATTAGGGAAATTTAGTGGACAATTAATGTAAAAGTACATCACCTCAAAATTAGAATTCTATTTCAATTTTTGTCTCTCTAGTTTGCCTTCACTCCTAGGACACAGAACTTCAAGGTCACAATTAAAAACTTAAAAGTATGTTACTAGAGTTTCTTCCTGATTAAAAACCTAAGAGTGTGTTACGATAGTCTTTTCTCCTCATTTAATTCTGGTTTTTAAGTCCCTAGTACTCAGTTATGCAGCGCTCAGTATATATCTGTCTTGGCTACTACCATTTAGCTCCTTAGTCTGATTGCCTTGCTACATATAAACTGATTAAACGTGAATTAAAAGGGTCATCAAATATAATAGCATTCACCTCTACCTCTTTTTTCACTTTTGGATCTTTATTTCCAGCTAGTGCTCAAACATTTTAGATAATTTTTTTACTATAGTTTCTAATTTTTCTAGTATGGGCTTTAGTTTCTAAAAACTTGTCCATTATAATTCTTGATCATATTGTGTATGTATGGTTATATAGCCTATTGGTTCTAAAAGTATTTAAAATAAGTTGACATATCTATATGATAGTTCATTTGATGTGTTATATTCCCTGATTGAAATTAGAACTATTTGCTGCTCTAAAAAAATCATAAATTATGGAAGTGGCGCTGTAGCTCAAGTGGTAGAGCGCTCGCCTTGAGTTGAAGAGCTGAGGGACAACGCCCAGGCCCAGAGTTCAAGCCCCACGACCGACAAAAAAAAAAAAAAAATCATAAATTATTGTTTCAACTCTTTCTTTTTCTTTTTTCTTCTTTTTTTTTTCTTTTGGCCCAGTTCTGAGCTTGAACTCAGGGCCTGGGCACTGTCCCTGAGCTTCCTTTGCTTAAGACTAGCACTCTACCACTCAAGCCACAGTGCCACTTCTGGTTTTTTCTGTTTATGTGGTACTGAGAACTCAAACCCAGGTCTTCATGCATGCTAGGCAAGCACTGAGTCACATTCCCAGCCCTGTTTGAACTGTTATTCAAAATATTGCTCCTCAGTCCTTCTGTGGGAATCCTTACATATAGCATA
Organism: Dipodomys ordii; assembly: GCF_000151885.1. Lineage (NCBI taxonomy): Eukaryota > Metazoa > Chordata > Mammalia > Rodentia > Heteromyidae > Dipodomys > Dipodomys ordii. Next base: position 9,379,344 of record NW_012267288.1, on the reverse strand, counting down.
CACTGTGTACTTAGAGTTCCTTCTTCATAAATGCTGACTTGCACTTTTTTATTAATACAATTAACAGTGTTTTTACAAAGTATATGTTTCTAAGTGAAAATAAGAATGGTTATAAACATAAAGATCCAATATTTAATAGGATGTTGTCTATAAAAATTTGTCTTTTGACAACTTCTAGGTACTTCTCAAAGAAAGTAGGATTTGTAATACAGGAGATGCAGAAGCTATGGATATGTCCTATAATTACATTATCATAAACTTCAAAAACTCAGAATTATAATTTATGATCATTGAAATATTTTTAAGCTGTAATTTGTCTCTGAACTAAGAAAATGTCTTATTGCACAATTAAGTGTACAAATATGATATAGGCACTTCATCCTAATGAAGGAGAGAAAAAGCTATTAAGGTCTACCTTAGGACAGCAATATGTTTGTGTGCTCATGCATAGCATTTTAAAAATCAATTAAATATCGCAATAGTATGTAAATTATCCCATTTTGATTTTTAAAGTATCATTTGTAAATATACTTAGTAGTGAATACCAAGTATTAGTGAATACCAAGACGATGGAGAGTGCCAAAAACTAGATCTCTCTTCAAAATAAGCTGCAAAGTAAAATTTTACTACCATTTTATTATCAATTTTAAAAAAACCTAGGAGCTAAGGTACTTCTCCCCACTTACAGAATCATGGTACTCCTGGGTGTTCTTAAAATGTATGATATTCCCTATACACTCAGAAAAAAATGTTTGGTTATACATGAAAATTTCAGAATGAGAACAGATGGAACAGATAAGTATATACAATATTTTCCCAGTTCAACTGACAACTTGATTTTAATACAATTACAGGTCATTATTCAATGTCATCATTGCTTTGGGCATTTGTTTCAAAACATAAATTTCCTTTTTATCAGGCTCCAATTAATTTCCCCTGGTAGGTCAGGGACCTTTAAAGATTTACAAGTACTCAAAACACAAAGGAACTAAAATCTCTCTTTCCTTTTTTTTTTCTCCCCCAAAGGCTCTATTCTATTTCATCTATTTCCCTGTCTCATATCTCTGTAACTCTTTGCTCCTATTTACTGACTGAAATGTAGTTACCTCCTTGGCCATCTGTCTGAAAATGGCAATGAGGTTAGCATATCACAAACCAGCTGTCAGAACTGTTTTACTGTAGATCCATAATAAAGCACTTTTTCTATTAACAAAGCGAGCACATGTTAACAACTACTGTATCAGCAATTTGACTAAGAGAGAATAAGAAGAGATACAGACACATATCTATGTAACTGCATATACCTGCATATACACCTATATAACTTCTTGAGCAAGAATGTGTAAGTTGCTTGGTCACATCATCATACCACTACATTGAGGCATTGCAGATGATGATTATGAATACAACTTCAGGGACTGGGAATGTGGCTTAGTGGTAGAGTACTTGCCTAGCATTCATAAAGCTCTGGGCTTGATTCCTCAGTACCACATAAACAGAAAAGGCCAGAAGTCATGCTGTGGCTCAAGTGGTAGAGTGCTAACCTTGAGCAAAAGAAGCTCAGGGACAGTGCTTAGGTCCTGAGTTCAAGCTGAAGGAGAAGGAGGAGGTGGGGAGGGGAGGGGGAGGGGGGAGAGGGAGGAGGAAGCAGAAAGGAGGAAGGAGGAAGGAGAAGGAGAAGAAGAAGGAGGAAGGAGGAAGAGAAGGAGAAGGAGAAGGAGAAAGAGAAAGAGAAGGAGAAGGAGAAGGAGAAGGAGAAGAAGGAGGCAGTGACCGTGAGGACAAGGGCAACAACTTCAATGGGCACAGCTGTGTTCTGCTCTTTAATGCAAATTACCAAATCAACCTATACCTTCATGATTTCGTCCATCAAATAGAAATAGAAGAGTACCAATTTTTAGAGTTATTTTAAAGTAAGGATTAAGTAATAAATACAGAACTCAGCCCAATTGTTGAAAAATAATAAGCAGTCAATACTAAAAGTTATAGTGCTTTCTCTCTCTCTTTCTCATAGACTGCCTTTTGTTATTAGCCCTGATTCTTACCAAGAGCCACTATTTACCTGTCTTCAGGAATCTGCCTTTGCTCCACAGCAACTACCTTAGTATTTTCCATCTCAGACTTTGAGATGTCCTGTTAATTCAACTTAGACATATGCTAGGGAAATAGCAGAATATTTGGGAAGAGTTTTAGATAGAGCATTATTCGTTAGAAATACAATAAATGACCTATAAATGACATCTGAAAAGGAAAAATAAACAGGTAGAAATTATTTTATTAATATATTTATTTGCCTGAAAATATCCTCTTTATAAGTGGCAGTAGTCACATTAAGTGATAAGCCACCACATAGTGCATACTTTATCAGACAGTTCTGTTTAGGGCCAAATGGAATCACATTCTAGCATTGTTATTGACTTGCCCCTTATTTACTCTGAATTTCATGACAAGCTATAAATGTTATCATGAGTATTAAGTACAAAGTACTATGTCTATACATATTACTGTTACATATCTATATCTATCTGTATGGATGGATGGATGGATTATGGATGGATGGATGGATGGATGGTGCACATATATACAAGCAATGTTCACTAAATAAGAATTCCTTCATGCTAATCTTCTATTTCAGAACTTTAGACCAGTTCAATATAATGTAATCTTCTACTATTGCTATAAGCTTCAACCTTTTTCTACCCATATATCCCTCCCCAGCAGCTATAAATTTAACTGAGTAGACTTATTTCTAGAAGCAATGAACATTTTTGGTATACAGTACCAAGAAGTTAAACTGACTTGTGCATGAAAGAGTCTCCTCCCGCACCTGCCTTTATCTATCCAGGTCCACTAGCCAGGTTGCCCTTCCCAGCTTGTCTCCACCCCACTCCACTGGCCCCATGGATGTAGTTTCCCCAGAGACTGCATGGATATCAGTACTTTTCCATTCAAAAACAGGCTAACTTGTCTTGTAAGAATTGAGCATCATTTTGAAAAATAACTGCCAACTACCCTTCACAAGGGTCAAGGTTATAAAAGACAAACACTGAGCAACTGTCTCACATTGGAAAAGACTAGAGAAAATATAATGAAATATAAGATACTGGGTAGAACTTAGATCCAAGGGGAAAAAAGGACATCAAAAATCTAGGTGTTCCTAGATTTGTCACTGTATTTGATTTTGGTACTCTGCATCATATATATATATATATATAAAATTTGGGGACAGAAAGGAGAATAACAAAATGCTAAAACAAGGACACAGGATGACCCACTGCAACAATGATACTCATAAGACACTATGTTGGAAATGATCTTTACAACTTTGATGGGGAGGAGATGGCAGAAGGGGTGGGGTGCAGGGAAGAGAAGGAGGGGAGACAGGGGAGGGAAGGAATAGTATGAAAAACACAAAGGAGGGGTAACAATGTTCAACAAGAAATGTACTAATTACCTTACTCATGTAACTATAACCCCTCTGTATAGCATTTTTACAATAAAATTAAACTTTAAAAAACTGGTTAAAGGATAATGTTGTGTCATCTTCCTGGTTTCAGTAAGTGTACTGTGGTTGTATATAATGTAAATTTTGGTTGGGCTGAGAGGTAGATAGAAATTATAGTGTTTTAGCAACTTGGTTTTAGCTCTTATACTATTTCAAAGTTAAAAGTTAAAACTTTTAAATGTGATCATTTTGAACTTTATTATGAAAGAGCCTCTATCTAAATTGACTTGTCAAGTGATATATTATTGTGAAATAAGGCTACTTATGTTAAGCCTATTGCAGTAAGGCCGTCACAAAGGTTAATAAAAAGTCAATTCCAAGGTATAGAAAATCCACCTTAATCATTACAATTAGCTTGCAAATCCCCTAAGAAAGTGTGATGCCACCTACATACACTGCTAGTGCTGAGAACTTAATGATAGTTGATGATGTTTTGTGAGCCCTGTATGGAGCTAAACAAATACATCTTTTGACTCCACATAACAGAATAATACTTTTAAATAATGGTGCCACTGGAACCAATGTTTTACAGAATAAAAGGGAACAGAAAAAAATGAGATACAAAGAAACATATTCCAGTACATAAAGCTCCCTCCTTCAGACCTTCCATGCTTTAGAAAATGACATTAGGCAGCCTGTAACCATAGCTACTCAGGAAGCCAAGACTTGGAAGAGGAGGTTCAAAGCCAGCTTGAGTAGCAGACTCTGTGAGACTCCATCTTTAATTCATCTCAAAGATGCTGGACTAGAGGCATAGCTCAAGTGGTAGAGTGCCAGTTGTGACCAAGAAAGCTGAACAAGCTCAAGGTCCTGAATTCAAGCTATAGTACTTGTCCCCCACACTAAACTCCCTTCCCCCCCAAAAAATAAAAATAAAATAGCACTGGTCAACAGGCTCTGAACAAAATCTCTTACAATAGAAGGGGATGGCCACACCACATGTTTCAGTAACATAAATTAGCCCATAGACAATTAATTGGTAAATGGAGAAACGATTTTATTACAATTCACAAGGTACATTTATTCATGTATAGTATTTCCCCATACAATAATGCTTTTCCTCATTAATAACAGCAATTTGAAGACCAAGTACACTACTGGCAGCAAATCAGGAAGAAATCAATACTATATATTCAACCATTTTCATAGAAATAGTTTTTGCAAAGTTTACCCACACATTAAAAATGAATAAAACAAGGCCATGTGTACTATACACACAATCCTAGCACTTGGGAGACTGAGTCAGAATTCTGGAGTTCAGTGTCCACAGGGACTACATGGGGAATTCCAGGATAGCCTGATGTACAGAGGTAGACCTGTTTCAATTAATCTCCACATTAATAATAAAACAAAAAACATCAAAATGATGACTGGAACATATACTTCTCCTTTATACAAAGTTGATCACCTTTCTCCACTTCTGATCATACTCTCTGTCCTTGTACACATAAACAGACTCAACCCTTCCTCATATCACGTCATCAGGCTATGTTTACTCTTTTAGTCCTAAATTAAACCCCACATTTATATATATATGCAATTTAATGTCTTTTAAACTGTGTATTTCAATTAGGCTTGTTATTCTTTCTGTTATTGTTCTAATACAAAGTCCCATAAACCCTACTATTAGAAGAACAAATTTCTATACTGAAAAATTTTTAGAAATATATATAATTATTAGAGTAGAATGTTACATTGTCACACATTTTCAGTGCATGAAATACTGTTCCAGGAATATATATATATAATTTTGTTGTTGTTGTTGTTGGTTGTGGGGTTTGAACTCTGGGCCTGGGCGCTGTTGCTGAGCCTCTTTGTGCTCAAGACTAGCACACTGCCACTTGAGCCACAGTGCCACTTCCGGCTTTTTTTCTTTTTGCTTATGTGGTGCTGGGGAATCGAACCCAGGGCCTCATGCATACAAGGCAAGCACTCTACCACTGAGCCACCTTCCCAGCCCTCACAAGGACTTTTCTGCCTGGGCTGACTTTGAACCACAATCCTCAGAGCTCAGACTCCTGAGTAGCTAGGATTACAGGTGTGAATGACCAGCACCAGCTAATTTTTTCTCTTTGTTTAATAGTGGAGATACTGGGGTTTAAAAACAGGGCCTCACGCTTGAACCCCACCCACAGTTCTATTATGCTTTAGTTATTTTTCAAGTGCCACAGCAGGTCTCATAGGATTTTCCCACCCATGGCTACTATACATTGCTGCAATCACAGGTATATACCACTACACCTAACTTATTGATTGAGGTGGGCTTCTCACTAATGTTTTTCCCTGCCTCAAACTTCATTCCTTCCAATCTCCCCCTGAGAAGCTGGGATTATAGATGTGAACACCACATCTCCTCCTTCAATATTTTTTATTAATAAAAATATCATTGTACATTACTTCCAAAGACTACTCACCTATCATGGAAATTTATTATTAACACAAATCTCTAAACAAAGTACATTTCACATTATCTTTAGACTCAACATTTGGATATGCATTTCTGTACTGATTGTACATTTCTTACACTGTTCCAGTGTAGTAATGAAAATCGCCAACTATGTTAAAAACCAGATTGATGCCTTGGCATCAATATTCAGTATTGTTTGACATGGATTAAAATGTATATATGAACATTTATCAAACCAACACCAATGAAGAAGTCTGTAAACTACATAAAAAATAAAGATATGTTTCTAAGCACTGTTGCTCATAAAACTGAAAATACACTTTACAGTATGACTTGTGTGTGTGTGTGTGTGTGTGTGTGTGTGCACACGCACACACATGCTAGTCCTAAGGATTGAACTCTTGTCCTGGGAGCTTTTTTTTGCTCAAGGGTAATGCTCTTGCCCCTCAAGCCAGAGCTCCACTTCTGGCTTTTGTGGTAGTTATTTGGAGAAAAGATTTGCAAAGAATTTCCTGCCTGGGCTGGTTTTGAATCTTATCATCAGATCGCAGTCATCTAAGTAGCTAGAATTACAGGCACAGCAACTGGCACCTGACAAATATGACTTTTAATAGTATTTACTCAGCTAAAGAAGAATTTAATGCCAGAGATTTTGTTTCTTTCTCAAAGAAAGCAATGACATTGCTTAATAGTTGTTTGCTGTCAAATAATCAAAATTAAACGTTCATTTATGTAAATGGATAGCCACAAAGCATTATGAAAGTGTACGTTATTTTTAAGTGATAAAGGTATGGCATATAATTGCTGCATTAAAAATACAATTCAACTGAGTAACTCTAATATATTCCAGCAATCCCAATTTGAAAATAATTTTTAAATTAACTTAAATAACAAGTATAAGTAATTAAAATTTTTGCTTAAAAGAATGGTGTTTTCAACATAGTCTATGATATGCTAAGAGATTTTTTTTATGGAGTCATATAACCCTGAATTTCAAAAAGCCCTTTTCACTTTTCAATTAGTTATTCAGAGTCACTTGCTGAAAGATAGTCAGTACGTTTCTCATGGGAAAAAAAAAAGTATTGCACTATTATGTGCTTGTAATGTGACCTCTTTCACTTGGGTGGGTTTCAGCTCCATCACCAACTAAGTGGGGATGTAACCTTGTCAAACCAAAGGCAAAAGAGCAATAAGCATATGACAGGCTTACCCCAGCATGGAAAAGGTTTTTTAAGGAGGTTGCAAAAATAGTACTCTAAATGACAAAATAAAAGAAAGCACTCAAAACATGAGAAGCATTTAATCCTCATCCTTGGATGTCTGCCATATAAAACTCGCTTAAATTTATTTATTTTATTAGCTGCTAACAAGATTTGGATAATATGTCTTCAAATGACCCCTCATAAACCAGTCTTGAAGGAGACACAGGTATAGAATATCTATTTCCACAAAGCGTTTTCCATCAATACTTAAATTATCATCCAACAAGAAAAAGTCATTCCAGTTCAAGAATAAGAAATACAAAACAGGAATATCTTCGCTCAAGGTTAGCTTTAATGATCACTAAAACAAACTTCATGAGTTGCTACTAACTGGCGTAAAGTTTTTATAAATAACTGAAGCCAAAAAAATTAGACAAGTTCTGGCACTGTTCTCAGTGTGAATTTACTTTTAAGACAAACAAACCAAAAGCTCAAATCTAAACCATTCAGGCATGTTCTAAGTCTATGTATTATATTATTGTGTCAATTATGCACTCATTGACATTCCTTTTCTACAACTAAAGACTGGAATGAAATTTTTCTTCCTGACCAGTCACAATATTTTAACAGAGAAACAGTGCCACCTTTTGGTCCCAAACAAAAGCCTCCACTACTCATCTTGCAAACTCCTGTTTTCAGTCAGATTCCTGATATAAATAAATGTCATTTGAATTTCATATCACAATTATCATCTTCTAAACAATTTTACCTTCAAAAAGTAAAAAAAGAACGTAAAAGCATAAAAGTCTCATAGTAACATGCAAAAATCACAAAATATTCCTAAGCAATATCAAATGTACTTATTTTGGATCATTAGCATAATAACTTCTAATCAACATTTAATTAAACACATTTTACCAAATCCAATTAGGTCAATTAACTGACATGTAAAATATGAAGGAAACCCTTTTTATAGCATTATTATATTTCAAGATTGATTTTCTTAAAAAGCATATATTTCATATGCATTCATTAATTTAATAATTGATCACAGTATTGACAGTAGACTACTGGTTACATTAGCATAAGTAGAAATACAAATTAAGTATATCTCTGAATTACTTACACTAACGACACAATGTCACCACGGTGTACTTCAAAATTCCTCACTTTCCAGTGATTCAAAAGTACCACATCCGATGACTGGCTTCCCCCAGGATTCAAAGAAGGCTAAAAAATAAGGAGAAAAGACATGTATTATTTGTATTTTTCAATCCTCATAGTCCATTGTACTTCACAGACTGAATCCAATAAAATATTTCTAATATAGTATCTTTCAGGAAATTTGTTCTAAAACAACTGCAAATAATAAAATTTTTAAATACACAGAGGGACTCTACAGATGAGCCAGGAAAAAAACATAAATTACCAACATTTATTTTAAAGGAAAATATGAAATTATACTTATTTAAAACATAAGTATCAGCTGGGTGCCAGTCACTCACAGATATAATCCTAGCTATTCAGGAGGCTGAGATCAGAGGATCACAGTTCCAAGGCAATCTGGGCAGGAAAGTATGTGAAAGACATCTCCAATTAACTCCAATAAGCCAAAAGTGGCAATGTGGTTCAAGTGGTAACTTGCTAGCCATAAGCAAATAAATAAATAAATAAATACAAAAAGGAAAGTAATAAATAATAATAATTAATAAATAAATTCAAAAAGGAAAGGTATGGATAAAAAAGATTAAGTGCGGTGAGAAAGGAGTGACTCAATTCTCCCAAAAGAATATTCAGATGGGATCTAATTCCATAGTAGCAGACATCACTGTTCTACCTAGAGAACAGAACTAATCTCACATCAACCAATAAATCAGCCTATGAATAACTATGGTAAGCAGGAAAGATAGATAATGGGATAATCATTTTTTAATGTAATATTTCACACCTCTCATGATCTGAGAACCTGTACTGGGGTCCCAGTCCAATTTGGACCTAGTAAGTTAGTGTCCTTCATCTAAGGTGTCGGCCGATGGATAAAGCAAGAAGAAAGCTTTGGGCAAGGAACCTTCAAGTGGGGAACCAGGTAGATACAAAAATGTAGTGGATGAACCATGAAGCCAACACACTTGCATTTGGACAGGACACCAACAAAGTCCACAAATATCAAGTGTGAGACTGTGAGTAAGCATGATGGGGCAAAAGAATGATACCACCAAGAGCTTTCCACCACTCACTGAGAATGATACCACTAAGAGCATTCCACCACTGACTGAGAATGTCAACATAGGAAGAAACAATTTCTTTAACAGTAGTACTCACAAGACAGTATGTTGAAAATGGTCTGTACAACTTGAGGAGGGATTGAGGGGAAGGGAAAAAGGGAGAAAAATGAAGGAAGGGGTAACAAGTTAGACAAGAAATGTAAACACTACCTTACTAATGTAACTATAACCCCTCTGTACATGACCTTGACCATAAAATTTTAAGATTAAAAAAAAATAAATGAATTTTATTGCAGGAATTTCTGTGATAGGAAAAGAGAGCCAAACAATTGAGGCTCTTTGTTTTCACTGAGTAGCAACAGGCAAAGACACATCCAATGAATTAGCAAGGAAAATAGTGAATGCCAGGCAAGAAGTAAAATGATAGTCTTCAGAAAGACTCCTGGAATCATCAGATTTTTCTACAAAGCAGATATGGTTTTTAAAAATGTAGAAATTTTATATGGAGTGAATGATAGGGGTGCTGATACTGGGACTTAAATTCAGGGCCTCAAAATATCACTTATTGCTCAAGGCTGAAGCTCTACCACTTGAGCTACACATCCACTTCTGGTTTTGTTTTTTTTTTTTCTGCTTAACTGGAAATAAGGGTATCTCAGATTTGTCTGCCCAGGCTGGCTTCCAATTGTGATCTTCAGCCAGCCTCCTGAGCAGCTAGAATTACAGGTGTGAGCCACCAGCACCTAGCATGACCTTATTTTTTACTCTCCAGACTTGTATAGACAAAAATAAATAAATAAATAAGCAAATAAATAAATAATTGGCTATCCTTAGAGATCTCAAACATTCCTAGAGCTTCTCTCAGCCCCTTTGAATAATAATGACTAAATCTCTACCTGAGTTTCCAATTCTCTGCAAGTCATTTCACCTGTTTTTCTAACATGACACAACATGATTAACATGGAACTTGTCTTCACTTCCTACAAAATAAAAAGTTTTCTCCTGTATTTTCTTACATTGTATTTACTACTTTCCTAATCAGCCAGCTTAAAAATCTGTTTTCTCTTTACCTTTCAACAAGTCACCAAGCTAAAACATCTTTTTATTTTACCATAATGTCTTTAACCAATGATATTTTTCTCGTCTCTCTACCATCATATTTCAAGCACAATTGCATTATCAAATGACTACACTAATCAGTGTCACTTCCAACTCTAAAGTCATTATCCTGCTTAAAATCCTTGTGAGCTTTCTACTATATTTAAAGACTGTCTTCAACATAAAATCAAATGATCACATAATCTGGAGAACCATCTGGATTCCCACTGACATGATTCCCACACTTAAACAACCACAAGCAGTGATTTTTTTTCTTTAGTATGTTTTTCCTTTTTGTGGAGCTTGAATTCAGGGCTTCACATTCTTGCTTAGCTTTTTAGCTCAAGGCTAGCACTCTACCACTTGAACCACACCTCCACTTCCAGCCTTTTCTCCAAATTCTCTTGGAGTTTTTTTTTTTTTTTTGCCAGATTCTCAGCTCTCCCCTTTCTGAGTAGCTAGGATTATAGAAATGAGCTACACATAATATAAGGTGATTACAATATATATTAATCTGATAGATTCAGATTATTTTTTCACACCTGTCATAAAACCAACATTTCTGCCTGAAATGTTGCCTTTCTCTTTACCTTCCTATCATGCCTAATTCCTACTCAGAAACACAACTTGAATCCCACAAAGCAGTCTCTCAGGTATTCTTCCTGACATTTACCTCCCTGTGTTCCTAATCTCCATTTCAGGAGACCAAAAATCTTACCTTCCCCTCAAACCTTCTGATTATTTCTATGACAGTATATTTAAATGTGCATTACAGTTACTCCTTTCTCTCTTTGTCCAAAAATCTATAAGCTATTTAAATAACAGATTTTTTTGTTGTTTCTTAAAAAAATCCAAGAAGCTGGCAGTGGTGGTGGCTTGGTAAAATGGTGATAACAAACCACATCAACTGCCCTGTGAAAATAAGAGCCCGGTACTACAAAAGTTGCCATGGAAGAATCCCTGTAGACTCAAATCTTGACTCTTAGATACATCTTTCCCTAATAGAAGCATTTATATTCCCATCTTTTGTCAAGGTAACTGGTAGAAACAAAAGGAAGGCAGTGTAAACAACAGGTTTTTTAAGGAGGGAAAAAAATCCCAAACCCAGCACATCTAATTTCAAGCCACAGAATATTAGTTAACATCTAGAAGACCTTCTCTGATTTTATAAAGGGAAGCAGCAGAGATTCCTCTTAACTATCCTCTACAAGGTTAAATTAATTATTCCCTACCTGTACTCCCCATAGCAATTTACGTAACCTTCAATGATAGCACTTAATAGGTATCTGCCTACAACTAGGATTCTCTCGCTCCAGTGTAGGCTTCTCATGTCTTATCCATCCATTTTTGTATACTAAATCCCAAAAGACTTTCTGGAAAGTTCTATTTCTACTAGTGAAAGTTTAAGAGATTAGAGGCTCTTAAAACAATATTTAAATAGCATAGCTCCTAGCAATGTTAATCATATAAACAATGTGGACATCTTTCAATGAAATGAATGACTAAGTGTGGCAAGAAAATTTTTGTCTTGTCAAGTTGAGCAATATAAACACAATAGGAATAAAGTCTGTTTCATTATTACCCGTAATAAAAATAACAGCAATCACAACAGAATAACTATAGTTCATTTATGAATGATGGTAACGTGTATGAATATGAAAGAAAAACCTTTTTGGTTTGAGAAACTGTTTATGTAGTTAAAAAAAAAAAACTTTGGTGACTGGTAGCTAACAACTGTATTTCTAGCTGAGATCCAAGGATTTCTGTTCAAAGCCAGGCAAGAAATTCACTGTCATTCTTATCTCCAAATAACCAGAAAGGCTGGAATTGGAGCTGTGGTTCAAGTGGTAGAGTGCTACCTTTGAGCAAAAAAACTCAAGGACATCCCCCTAGCCCTGAGTTCAAAACTCCTCCCCACAAAAAAGTTTGTTAAACTTCAATATGAATTACTTTTAAGTTTATCAAGCTGCTATCAACCCATTACAATAAGATATTTTATTAAGAGAAGAATTTTTGAAATTTCTCAATTAAAAATTACTTTCTAGAAACTCACAAACTTCAAAATAAGATTTTTAATTTATTTTTAATTTATTATCTTTTAGTCATACAAACAGATTTCAATTCACCATGTCAGCTTATGAGTACAATGCATCTTAACCAAAATAAGACTTTGTATGGGATATTAAAACATCTAAATAAGATATTGATGTTTTAGAAAAAAGTGAATCACATTAATACTTACAAACCTTACAGCAAACTTTTCCTTGTGAGAATGGCTGTATATGCTTCAGAGAATGAAAAAAGCATTTCAAATCAAAGAACTTTTTTTAAAAAAAAAGCAAATCTAAATTCAAAGTAACAAATCTTGATAATCTGATTTGACCAGAGCCTATATTTCTTCATCATCTTATTAATATTTAAGCCATAGAGTCCCAGAAACTATAAGCAAATTAAATTACAATGTTTTGAAGAAAAAAATCTGAGAATCTAGGCATTTCCACCTACATTTAATAGCATGTGATTAGTGTGAGACTTCAATGCTTTTGCCAGCAGCTGAGATTTCCAGGAGTAATGGCAGAAAGATAATCACGGGAACTAACCAAGAAGAAAAGAAGCCCAAGAGCTGCTCTCCCTTGTCTTAAAATTTTTCATTCACACATCTACCATGCTCCTACCATAAACCAGTAAGATTAAAAATCAAACCTAAAGGAACTAGTAGTGTGGATCACTAGTAGAGCATATGCTTGTTATGTGCAAGATCCAGGTTCAATGCCCAGCATTCCCCAAAAAGAAATAATAATAACTTGGAGAACTCTTTCAAATATGTCTTTCTCTAAAGACAGAAAATGTTTTCAAGTCTTGGTTCCATTTCTTCACTAGTCATATAAAGTCAACTATTCAACTATTTATAAGATACATTTCTCCCTCTATAAAATGGAGAGTCAAAAAAGCCTTTGTGTGTGTGTGTGTGTGTGTGTGTGTGTGTGTGTGTGTGTGTGTGTGCCGCGCATGTTCCAGTAGTGGGGTTTGAACTCAAGGTCTCATCTTTTCCCTTGGCATTTTTGCTCAAGGCTGGTACTCTACCACTGGAGCTATACCTCCACTTCTTGATTAATTGGAGATCAATGACTTTTTTGCTTGGGCTGATTTTGAATCATGATCCTCAGCTCTCTGCCTCCTGTGTACTTAGGATTGCAGGCATGAGCCACCAGCATTAAGCTGACTGACAAGATTGAGAATATCCATACTGCTAGAGGCAATCTACACATACAATGCAATCTCCATCAAACAGAAGTAGGAAAAAAATCCTAAAACTCATTTGACAGCAGAAAAGATCCTAAATAAGCAAAAGAGTCCTAAGCAAAATGAGCAATGGTAGAGATTTCACACTGATTTCAAATTAAACTACAAAAGTATAACAAAAGCATCATACTTCTGACCAAAAGAAAAAAAATCAGACATATACACCAATGGAGCAGAATTGAAGACACATAAATAAGCATATGTGGCTACAGTCATTTGATTCTCACCAGAGATAAGAAAAGGAAATACAATGAAAATAGCCTCTTCATCAAATGGTTCTCACAACATTGGATATATGCCCACACAGTAAGACTGAAACTAGATCACTCTCACCCTACACAAAATCCAATTCAAAATGCATCAAGGAACTTACTGTAAGACCTAAAATTTGGAAATTAAAATGAAAAATCATTTCAAAGTATAGGCATATAGGCAGGGGCAAAAAAATAATTCTGTAGGAATCCAATAGCTTAGGAATGAAAAATGGAATTGCAGCCAAAGAAAAGACTTCTGCACATCACAGATAATAACTTCCATAATGAAGAAACAGCCAACAGAATGAGAGAAAATCATTGCCACCTATTTATCTCACAGGGGATCAATAACAAATAATAAAGATAAATAATCCAACCATTAAAAATGAACAAATAATGGAAGACACAGTTCTCAGAAGACATACAAACAAATACATGAAAAAATATTTAACATCTTTAAGTTATCAGTGAAATATAAATCAATACTACACTGATATTCTATCTCATTTCATCAGAATGGTTAGAATATAGGGGATAAAAGGTAGGAAGGGAGGAACCCTTTTACTGTATTGGTGGGAATAAAAATTAGTCGAGGTACTATACATATTAGTATGAAAATTCCTCAAAATACTAAGTATAAAATTACTATATGACAGGGAAGCTATACCACTCCTGGGTACATACCAAAAGGAATTAGAATTCAATAGAACTAACCACATACCCATGAGTATAGTTGGCAATATTGACAAATAACCAAGTCACAGAATCAGCTTAGGTTTCCAGCAACCAATATATGTGGTATATTTACATAAAAGAATGTGATTCAACCATAAGAAATAATATAAGCAGATAATTTTCAGGAAAATGGATGGAATGGGAGATCATTATGTTAACTGAAATAACCAGACTCAACAAACATTGTATATTTTTCTCATATGTAAAATCTAAATTAGGAAGAAAGAAAGAGAGAGAGAAAGAGGAAGAGAGGCAGGGAGGGAGGGGAGGGAGGGAGGGGGAGGGAGAGAGGGAGGGAGGAAGGAAGGAAGGAAGGAAGGAAGGAAGGAA
>NW_012267288.1:9317762-9360610 GCF_000151885.1 Dipodomys ordii | reverse complement strand
TGCATTGTTGGTGGGAGTGTAAACTTGTTCAACCACTTTGGAAAGCAGTATGGAGGTTCCTCAAAAGACTCCACATAGAGCTCCCCTATGACCCAGCGATCCCACTTTTGGGCATTTACCAGAATGATCACAAACAAGACCATACTAAAGCTACCAGCACAACTATGTTTATTGCAGTATTATTTACCATAGCTAAGATATGGAACCAACCCTCAGTAGATGAATGGATCAAGAAAATATGGAATATATACACAATGGAATTCTATGCCTCCCCCATTTGTTAGGAAATGGAAAGCCTTGGAAAAAATTATATTAAGTAGGTCCCATGGTTTCCCTTATTTGCAATAACTAGCATATGTCTGAGACAAGCAGAAAAGGTCAGATAAGTTGATGTTAGGTGAAATGAACCCCAAGATAAGGACTCGAATATTTTTTCTTTCTTGCTATTGTTTCTAACATATTTATAAGACGATTTCTTTGTTGCTTTGTATGTCCCTTCTCCACGGTATAACACCTGTTTTCACTGTATTTGATGTTGGTATAATTTGTGGAGGGGAAGGGAGAAAACAAATTGTTTAAATAGGGATACAGGTGGACCCATTGCAACAATGAGATGTACAAGACGTTATGTCGAAAAAGGAACTTTATAACTTTGGAGCAGGGAGGGGGTGGGGGAGATGGGAAGGGGAGACAAAGGAGGAAGCAACAATGCTTGATAAAAAATGTACTCATTACCTTGCTCATGTAAT
The DNA here is from genome assembly GCF_000151885.1 of Dipodomys ordii. NCBI lineage: Eukaryota > Metazoa > Chordata > Mammalia > Rodentia > Heteromyidae > Dipodomys > Dipodomys ordii. The sequence continues at coordinate 9,359,861 of NW_012267288.1, read as the reverse complement.
TGTAACCACTCTGTACGATATTTTCACAATAAAAAAATTCTTCTGATCCTATTCATCTATTAAATGAGTTAATAATAGTACCTTCATCATACAGTTGTAACAGACATGAATTAACATATAAAGTGAATACTATACTATAATAGTATTATTATATAATAACAATAAGGGAGTAATTCTGGCAAAAGGCATAGACAATGATTTTTTGTGAGGTTTTTCCTAGAATTCCTAAGTGATCACCAATCAATATAAAATGCTTTAAATAAGAACAATGAAATGAATTTGATTTCATTCTCTTATATCACATACATATATAATGTGCTTTGATTGGATTACTTGTCCCATTTCCCCCATGTTTTACAATTTTCAACATGTTTTATTATTCTATTTTTATATATGCATATAAAGCAACTCAGTCATATCCACCCATCATCATCATCTTTCACCTTTCCTTAGTCTCTTGTTCCCACTAAACAAAATCCCCCCTTTAAGATCTATCCTTTTTGTAGATTTCACAAATGAGATAAGATATGCTCTATATATCAATCTGACAGAATACTTAACCTGATCTTTAGAAGATCTATTTTCCAACCAATGACATTTCATTCTCTCCATGGCTGAGTTATATTCCATTGTGTATATATACCACAGGTGACACTTATAGTGATTCCAACATTTGACTATTTTGACCAGAGTTACTATAAACATGTATATGAAGCTGTCTCTATTTTATGCTGACAAATTCTTTTCTATATATGCCCAGGAATGGTATAGAAGGATTGAATGGAAGTTTTAAATTTGGTTTTTCTGAGAAATCTCCAAACTGATTTCCTAGTGGTTGCATTGATTATATTTCTATCAACAGTGCTGAAGAGTTCCTTTAAAAAATATTTAAATATCTATAAGTAGTTGTACAAAGAAAGTGCCATTGAACAGAGTTCCCTTAAAAAATGTTTAAATATCTGTAAGTAGTTGTACAAAGGAAGTGGCATTTAACAAAGCAGTTTATGAATATAATACATCTTGATCAATGTCAGTCACCCCTTCCATCATTTTCACCCATCCTTCTATTACTTGACCCTTCCCTCATTCTTAATTTTGTAGAATACACATTGAATTCTTGACTGAAAGCTCCTTCACCTTCTCTGTTTCGTTTGTCTATCCCTCTCCCCATAACCCTACCCTCCCTCATTCAAGTAGCCACGTTTCCTTGTATTCATTTTGTTGAACATTGCCTTTATAAGAAATTATACTATATGAGTTTTCCTTTGAGTCTCCCATATTTCAGTGAATACATTTTTTTTTGTCGGTTGTGGGCCTGAACTCTGGGCCTGGGCACTGTCCCTCAGCTCTTCAGCTCAAGGTTAGCCCTCTACCACTTGAGCCACAGCGCCACTTCCGTCTTTTTCTGCTTATGTGGTGCTGAGGAATCGAACCCAGGGCCTCATGCATGCAAGGCAAGCATTCTACCACTGAGCCACCTTCCCAGTCCCAGTGAATACATTTTATACACTTGTATACCACTTAATAATTTACTTATTAGTGTATAAGCTAAATCTAGCTTCTATATATGAGGGAAAATATACAGTAACCTTTGTCTCTCTATACCTGATTAAATCCACTTAACATAATTTTTACAGGTCTTTCCAGTTCTTTACAAATAATACAAAATTATTCTTTCTGACAGATGAGTAAAATTTCCTTATGCATATATACCACATTTTCTTTTTCTTTTCTTTTTTTTTTGCCTTTTATACCACATTTTCCTGATCCATTCATTCACTGAGCAGCATTGCCTACTGTACCTTCCTTTTTTCCAGTATTCTTTGACAACATTTGTTGCTGTTTATTTTCCTGATGATAGCCATTATAACTAGCATCATTTTGATTTGTATTTCTTTTATGAATACAGGTATTGAACAGTTTTCACGTACTTATTATGTATTTGTTTCTTAAACACCTATCTATTCATTTTTCCTATTTTGTACTATTTGTAATACTATTATTTTATATTATTATTTGTTAATTCAGTATTTAATTTTTTGAGCTTTATATATTTTGGATATTAATTCTTTGATTAATAAGTGGGATTTTTTCTATTCTGTATTCTGGTAATTATTTTCTAAAATATGTAAAAGTTTTTCATTATGCTGCAATCCCATTTGTCAATTCTTTCTATTACTTCCTATCCAGAAGATCATTTGCCTATGCCTGTATCTTCAAGTGTTTTTTTTTCTATTTTCCTATAATAGTTTCAAAAGTTTTTGTCTTACACTAAAATCTTTATTCCATTTTAAACTGATTCTTGTGCAGAGTGAGAGATAGGGATCTGTTGTTAATCTTCTATATGTGGATATCTACTGTTCCCAATACTTTATTGAAGACTGTCTTTTCTCCCTCATACGGTTTTTGCACCTTTGTCAAAAAATAATATGACTGTAGCTGTATGTATTTATATGTCCTGTGTTGTATTCCATTAGTCTATATGTCTGTTTTGTGCCAGTACCATGCTATATTTATTACTTTTTCTCCACAGCACCATTTGAAATCCAGTATTGGAATAGCTCTAGTAAGCAGTGAGTTGGCTTTTAAGTGGCTTTTATAACAAATATTTTAAAATATTATTTTCCTTTCTAGCAACTTGGTTCTTATTTGTGCATCATCTTGACTCAGATCACTGCAACTAAATTGCAAAATTAAAATCTACAAACTTTCTGACTCATTCCAATGATTAAATGGCTTTAAAACACTAGTACTAAATACGTGCATGATGTTTCCAAGGTAATAAAACAGATTTTGAAATTAATCATGTTAAGAAATAAATCATATGTAACTGATGAAAATAAACCTTGTATAGATAATTTTAAATATTAACAAGAAGACATAACTGCTAGAGGTAATACAAACCAGCTACATGGGAAGGCTTTCTCTTTCATTAACAATACTTCTCACACAGAAGAAGCCATTTTTTCTATCAAAAGCCCATAATCTAAAAAGTAAGTGTTCATAGTAGGGTGTGGAGCAAGTGAAAGGAAGTGTTTCAACAAATAGTAATGTTTGTAAGAAGGCTGCCAGGATGATTTTCTCAAAAGAAAACTCCTCACAAAGTCCAAATTTACCAACAGATACAGTGATGAGCAATCTAGTCACATGAATCAGATAGTATCTATGATCAAATCTGCAGAGGTAATACAATATGTTTTATATCCTCCATTATTGAACTTGATGCTGCAACATACTGTTTTAAGATCATTATTCTAGCCAGGCACCGGTGGCTCACACTTGTAATCCTAGCTACTCAGGACGCTGAGATCTGAGACTGACAGTTCGAAGCTAGCCTAGGCAGGAAAGTCTATGAGACTCTTACCTACAATTAATGACCAGAAAACTGGAAGTGGTACTGTGGCTCAAGTGGTAGAGTGTTCGCCTTGAGCTGAAGAGCTCAGGGACAGCACTGAGGCTCAGAGTTCAAGCCCCATGGCTGACCAAAAAAAAAAAAAAATCCTTATTCTAACAGCAATAAACATTTTGGTCTATGGTCCTCCCAAATTACATGAATCAAAGTTATTAGAACTGTGGGATTCAGATGTGTAGAAAAACAAACTGTTCAAAGGAATTGCTAAGTATTATATCAGATAGTTCATAAATTACTCATCTAATTGCTGTAAAACAAACTACTCCAAATCTTAAAACAAAAAAAAATCATTTATTAGCTCATGATTCTACAATTTCATCTATGCTTAGCTAAGAAGATGACATTCTAGCTGGAATGACTCAAGCACCTTGCATTCATAAAGGCAGCTATGTTCCAAGAGGACAAGCTCCAATGTGTAAACATCTAACAAGCCCCTGCTTTCATATCTGTTGATATTCAACCAGCTACAGAGAATGGAAAAAGGTAAGACATAGTTCTTCACAAAATCCAGGAGCAAACACAGTTAAGGGTCTTCTACCTCAGGAATATTCTTCATTTGGTGCCTTTTCTATTCCTTGGACTTGTTCTCTACTTTTGTTCATGACTCTTGGCTCTGCCTATAGGCTTTGGGCTATTGTTGTACTGAAATAACTCAGCCTCATGCTTGTTAGACAGACACTCTATTCTACCATTTAAGCTACACCTCCAGCCCAAGACCAGATCGCTTTTAAATAGAAATGTTTCTCTTCACAATAATTTAGGAAACCAAAGACTTTTTCTTTTTTATTTGTTTCTAATTTTTATTTCTTAGCTTCCAGGGCAAAGAACTTTTTTCATTAATGCCATCAATATAGATTTTAAAATTCCTATGTTCACATACTGCTATTACTTTTCTTTTACAGTTCTCTAAAAAAATGAACTCACACATTGTTCTCTCATTGATAGCTTTCTACACTTCTATTGTCTTTCCAGCCATTCTTAATCTTTCTAAAAATATGAAATGCCTGAACCCCCATAAAACTAGAGTAAAGGTGATGTACAAAGATGTTACAGTTACATAAGTCAAGTAATGAGTACATTTCTTTTTGAAAGGGTCACCTCTTCCCTTGTTTACTCCCAGTATTTTTTCCTCCCAACCCTTCTCCCCCCCCCAAGTTGTATAGTTCATTTAGAACATAGTGTCTAGTGAGTATCACTGCTGAATTAGTTCACCCTTTTTTCCCACCATTTCTGTGCCAAAGACCTTTAAAAAAAAACTGAGCAACCCTTTACAAACTAATTTGAGTCCCCTAGAACTTTTAGACTTCTCATTAATCTAATTGGGGTTCATTCTACTGTCACCTAGCCCAGCACTCATGAGCATGTGTGCGCACACACACACACTACAAACATGTATCACACACACACACATACTACAAACATGTATCACACACACACACACATACTACAAACATGTATTTCCAAAGGAGATCTTTACTGCATATGTGTCAAAGGCTGCTGTGGCACAAAATCCTTAAGAGTCTCAGTTTCATTTAACTGGAAGAACTTAGTAAATACCACTTCAAATCTTTTCGATATCCTAGTAAAAAGTCTTTCAGTACAGATTTGATCTTTGCCCTAAGCCATTTCTTACTCTGAGAATCTTCCCTCATAAACATTGGAAATGAAAATTAGTTATATTTTCTACACCAGAAAATCTTCGACATCTTATGTTTCTTCTCATTTCTGCCTTAAGTTCATCTCCTTCTTTCTATCAACTTATATAAAGTTATAAGAAGACAATTGAAAAAAAAGGCAACTCTCACTTTCAATACTCTGCCTAGAAATCTCCCTCCTCAGTGCAATTCCAAAGTTCACTATGTATATATTCTATTTCCAAATTCTTGCATATGACGGGAAGTTGTCTCAACACAAGTCACCACCATTTAGTCTTGAACAACAGCTCCCTTACCACCTTTATTATTTCTATTAGCAGATACCTGTCATTTGTCCAGACTCTACAACAACCCTCTCATCATTTCTTCAGCCTCTCAAAAACCAGCTGGTCCCAAAACTAACATTATATTTTAGGTTTTCATTATGATACAACCCCACTATTTTTTTCTTCAATCATCAATCACTCCAAATCTATGTCTTATGGATCCATATGCAGAAAACTAAAAGTGGATCCTTGTTTGTCACCAGGCACTAATATCAACTCAAAAATTGTCCAAGACCTCAACATCAGACCTGAAACTTTGAAATTACTGAAAGAGACAATAGGAGAAACACTAGAACTTATAGGCACAGGAAGAAACTTTTTGAAAAGAATCCCCCCAGGGGCAAAACAGATAGGAGAGAGACTTCACAAATGGAATTACGTCAAAATAAAAACTTTCTGCACACCAAAGGACATAGTTACTAAACTAAAAAGACAGCTATTAGAAGACCGTTACCAGGATCACATACAACAAAGAACTAATATCCAAAATATAGAAGAAGCTCAAGAAATTATGTGGTGCCGAGGAATCAAACCCAGGGCCTCATGCAGGTAGCAAGCATTCTACCACTGAGCCACCTTTCCAATCCTACATAAATATTTCAAAGTACTAAGGATATGATTTTAAATTCCTAGGTCTTAAAATGTTGCTCATGAATCTTAATTAAGACATACCCTCCTCCCAGTAATGGTGATAAAAACAGCCCCAAGGAATACATTGACTGAAAAGGGAATTTCTTACACAAAGAAGAAATGGCCTCCTTATACCTCATACTGAACCTATTGCTTGAAGCCCTGTGGCAAGCCCACATGTAAAATTATAGAATCAAAAGCTAACATGTTCCACTTCCCTAGTTATAGCTCAATTTGAGCTCCTTCAACCTTTCAAGCCTCCCTCCAGCAACAAAGTAGCATTTTAAACTACAGGTCAGGACCAATGAGTGAGCCATAGAATCAATTTATCGGGTTGCAACCAGAACTGAAAATATCAGAGGGCATTACACATAATGATGATAATTATGGCTTAGGTGTTGTTATATGAAACTTTTGTTTCAGTTGTGCATATGTGTGTATAATGCAAAACTGTATTAGTTATTATGAGTCATAAGAGGGTTGAAATGTCTGCCATAAAAAAAATTGATGGGTTCATCAAGAAGATAAGAAGTTTTCAGAATAGTGCAGAAACGCCCTCAATGTCTAAGAAAAAATTTAACAATGATAGTTCTATTTTATATCTCTGCAAAGTTTAATTATTCAGGTACTTCAATGCTTCAAAGAACAAATTTAATATGCATTTATTCAGCATCTCTGTGAATGGGTAGGTGAGAGGAATATGATCCCTTTCTTTTAAAAAGCTAACAAAGTAGGTTTAGCATTAATCTATGAAATACCTAGAGGATAAGAGAAAAGACTGTACAATCATAAGTTAAACTTACAATACTGTAGGATTTCAGATATGTGAATGACAGAATTAAGAAAAGCTATAAAAAAAAAGAAGACAGAACTTATGGATAGCCTTAAAGGGAACACAGATACGATAAAACAGAAGAGCAGATTTAGCAATGAGTCTTGTTATACAGTCAAAATAGCCTAAGTGCCTATGAAAAGAATCCCAAAAGCTCCATGGCATACACGAGTGTACTGACTCCACACAATCATTCAGAAAACCAGGTTCTTTTGATCTTATGCATCTAAGATGCCCTGGGCATCTTAGCCTCTGCTGCACTGTGGATACACACAGAAGTCCCCATTTTACAAGAGCACCATTTGGAATTTCTCTATTTTATGGTGGCATGAAAGCTATAAGCACTAAGTAGAAAACTTAGAACCTTGAATTTTGATCTTTTCCCATGCTAGATAATATATATTATAATACTCTCTAGATATGGGCCTCAGCACTGAGCCATAGCTCCAAGTCAGTCTGGTATAACCAATATAGCAATATATCATGATGTTTTGGACATCTTTAGAAGCATACCTATGGTATATAAACAAATCAGTCCTGAGCCATGCCCTGTCCTTCTGGCATTATAGTTCAAGAACCAAGATTCCCCATGCACAAGGCCAGCTACTAGGCAATTAGTAACCACTGCTCAAAAACTATTCAAACTTGCCTATTTAACTCAGGAGGCTGAGATCTAGAGGATAACAGTTTGATGCCAGTCTAGGCAGTAAAGGTTCTCAAGATTCTGTCTCCAAAACAACCAGTAAAAAGCTTGTCTAAAGGCATAGCTCAAATGGTAGCAAGCATTAGGCCCCTAGTTCAAATCCTAGTACTGCCAAAGGAAGGAAAAGAGGGAAAGAGGGAGGGAAGGAGGAAGAGAGAGAAGCAAAGCCAAGCACTGCTAGCTCATGCCTGTAATCCTGCTCAGGAGGCTGAGATGTGAGGGTTGTGGTTCAAAGCCAGCCCAGGCAGGAAAGTCCATGAGACACTTATCTCCAATTAACTACCAGAAAACCAGAAATGGTGCTGTGGCTCAAGTGGTACAGCATTGGCCTTGAGCTGAAGAGCTCAGGGACAGTACCCAGGCCCAGAGATCAAGCCTCACTACTGACATAAAAAGAAAAAAACAAGAAAAATTAAGAGAGAGAGAGAAGCAAGGAAGAGAGGGAGGGATATAGGGAGGGGAGAAGGAATTATTCAAATGAGCCAGTTCTAAACTGCTCACCGGGCTCTGCCTTGCCTTTCCAAAGTCACTTTCTGGGTGGGGGTGGGGAGCATTCTCAAGGCTAAAACATGTAGTTTGGTATCATTTTTAAAATAAGCATAAATGTGCCATTCTATTGCTACTATAATCCTAGAAAGCCTGCATGAAAATATTAAATGTGAAAGAGGCATGATATATGCAAACTACTGTCAAATAAACCATAGGAAATGTTTACATGTATATATTCATACATATATGTATGTATGTATGCATACATCTGTATATATATACATGTGTGTATATATACACATACAGAGATAAAGATACAGAAGGAGAGGGAATGAGGGACGGAGGGAGGGAGGTAAATCCACAAAGAGAAGAGTTGAGCAAAAATAAATGTGGCAAAATGTTGAGCACTGATATATCTGGGTAGAAAACTCAGGGAGTTCTCTACACTACTTATAACTTTTGTGTAAATCTAAAATTACTTCAAATTATTTCATTTTTTTTATTTACTTCTTCACTTGACTCCTTTATTTTATGGGGATGGAACCTTGCTGTGTAGTCCAGACTAGCCTCAAAATCATGATCCTTCCTAATTTAGCCTCCTTAGTGTTGGGATTACAAGTCTGTTACCAGCATGCTCAGCCTGGTGACATTTTTAAAAGCGGTAATAAACCCAGTATTTAAATAACAGATATAACCCTAGCTATATGAAACAGAAGTGTATAGTTACTCTCATGGGAAGGGAAAAATCCATGAAGGAACATTATAAAGTTATTACTCACCAACTGTTTCAGAATAGCATATGTTTGCTGCTATAAGTACAAACTAATCTATCTGAATAATCTGTTAATAATAGGTTATGAAACTACATAAAGCCTCTAACATCCTAAGGGGTAAACTCCTCAAGTGAGATTTCAGCACCAAAGGTAATTTGGAAGGAAAGCACACAAGTAAACCCATATGGCATTAAATCCTGGCTTCCTTCAAAGTTGGCCTCAGCTGACTAAGGAGAGCCAGAACATGGAGGAGTCAGCACGGAAGGTGATGTGTGCCAGGTACTTCCCAGCATCTAGGAAGTGCAAATTCAGCAGGTAATATAAAACTCACTAACTGGACCTTAAATGTTAGTGTATAAATCACAATATACCTTGTTCCTTGAGAGTCTGTATGAAGCTTCTAAGAACGTCGAAATAACAGTTACAATCAACAATGAGGAGGGTGTATTATGTAGTCTACTGTATGTTTAAATATTTAAAAATAGAAAGAGGCTGAAAAAGGAAAAGAGCCTCTTTGTTTACATTTTTGACAGAACTTTTAATTTTAAACTCAGCAGGAAACAAGGTAATGGCTGCAGAGAGTTAGGTGGGAGTCTAAGAGGTTTATTACAAACCAGTTTCTGTAGTCTCATACATAGGTAGCTGAGTGTCAAGACAATTTCAAATCAATGAATATATTGTTCATGAACAAACACCTCAAATGCAGAATAAATTCTATTCTCTCTCATATTCCCTAATTTTTTTTAAATCTATGCTGCATAAATATATCAGAAGTCCGAGTTACAGAGATAGTATAGTACAGTGATGTTTTCAAGTATTTTCCCCCTGGCTGTGCAAAACCGCAAATGGGAAATGGTAGACTACATAAAAAATACAAAGCAATTGCAATAATAATAAGATAATGGTACTTAAAATTATTCCTTTCACTTGCTTTATAAAATTTTAAATCTCAATTTTAAATGCAGGAAGCATACACCTTCTATCAGAACCAGTGACCCTGCTGCAGGCATTCTCACTCAAAAAAAAATCTAAAACTTTGGTGTGAGGTCATTAAACTATTCCTAGGGCACCCTTTTACTCTAAAAGCCTCTGTAAGCCATTGAAGTTCTAATTTGAATAATTGCATTCCACCTACATAAATTCCCTCTGTAGTTTCAACTGTATGCAATATCAGTCTTCATTTCCTGAATTAAATTAATGCCATGTAATATGGTGCTTCTATTTTTTTTTAAAAAAGTGCATCTACTTTCGTAGGTAACCTTTCAACAACCAGTAGAAATGATTCATGTGCACCAGAGGGGAATAGGTCAATATGAATAATCATTAACCAGCAATTTGTGCCAGTATTCATTGTGTGCCGAGCATTGCAAAGGGGAGAGCTCATCCAGTAAAATGGCTGCACCTATACAGCTTTATGCAAAAATAAAACGTTTCATAGACTGAATACTATTTTCCGTTGAATTAATCATTGTATCATTAAAACTTTTAGCTTCATGTATGACTTAGCTTCAACTCCCTGAGACTCCCAATGTTTGATCATCCCATTCTTCTACTTAGATACTTAATGATTTGTAAATTAGTACAGGAAAACATAATAACTTAAGCAAAGAACTGCTGTGTGTGTGTGTGTGTGTGTGTGTGTGTGTGTGTGTGTGTGTGTGTGTGTGTGTGTGTGTGTGTGTGTGTGTACTAATTGAAGAGCCTTTGGAACCTGGCTCAACTGGGAAAATTTAAAGACAAGAATTTACTCCAATATTCAAAAATTCAACACAACCTATTGTCTACACTTGTGCAGTTCATCAAAGCTATACATCACCATGATGTTTTCAAATACACTAAAATGTTACTACTCTTCAAATTTTATTTCATCATTCTGCTTTTAAATAATTTCACATATAACATATTACCTACTAAAATCATAAATGAAATAATCTGTTGTACTTGCAGTTGGTGTCAAATTCAGAAAACATAGACCTAACATAATAAATGTACACTTTCCTTTCTTTTCAGAATATCCATTCCATGAATAAAAGTACGCTTTTGTTTGGGAAATATCACCAGTACTTCACCCCCAATTCTCACAGAACAGTGCAGTTAAAATGGATGCCCTCACTTTCTCACTGATCAATCAACCTAGAACAGAGGTAGGGCCTGTACCTGTTGAAAGTTAGACCAATCATAGTACCTAAGCCTGATAGCCAAAGTTGATCTGTTTATTGGTAAAGATAAGAAAATATGATCAAAGTTGAAACCATCACAGTCTTCCAAAGTAGGAAAAAAAACTAATAGGGACAAGAAATGTAAGTGCTCACACCTTTAATTCATAACGTTACCCACCAAAAGTCTCTCTCCTCCTTTGTCAACAATGTGTGGAAAGTGGATTCCCTTTAGTTGCTAATTACTAGAGGAGAAAATCCCAAGAGGGGAATGACATCATTATGTCTCTAGGGGCCAAATGATTGTTTCTGTATTCTGCTGATCTGATCTTATATGGGAAAATTTCCTGAAACAAGGAGGAATCAATTTCTTTAAAATACCATTTTGTTACCATAAATAACAACAACAACAACAAAAAGAAATATGAGACCTCAGACTAATCCAACTAACTAATAAAATGTCTCTTCTTTTCTCTGTCAGTGATTAGCTCAAATTTGCCCTTGTCACTTCTCTTGGATTTTTCAAACTGAAATCATAAAGCAAAAGAAGTGATCTCTCTCAGGTTATGATGAAACTGTGCGTCTTAAGGCATGGAAGTTGTCAGCATCCATGTGCCCTACCATGCACAGAAAGCTGATCTGAAAGATCTTAGCCAAGATGCAGACTCAAGCACAACTTAGAAACAGAGAGAAGAGTGTACATTCTGGCAGTAGTTAAGTCATGGTTCCAGATGTCTCTGATAACTGCCATAGCCTGCCCTCCTTGGGGAACATAGTAAGCGTTTCAATAAACCCCTTTTTATACCCAAGTAAATTATTTTCCTGTAATCAGTATCCAAGGGAATTCTACATAATATATCAGACAAATATCAGAGAAATAAATTTTACTTCTTAGAAATAAGGCGTCTAGGAATAATGCAAAAAATCTAATGCAGGGCTGGGATGTAACTCAGTGGCAAAGCACTTGCCTAGCAAGTGCAATGTCCTGGGTTTGGTCCCTAGTACCAAAAAAGAAAAAGAACAAAAAAAATACGGTTAAAAAAACAAACAAACCACCAAAAAACCCTTTGAAAAAACAAAGGAGGAGGCAACAATGCTTGATAAGAAATGTACTCATTACCTTGCTCATGTTCTCCATACAGTATTTTCACAATAAAAAACTTATTTTAAAAAAATCTAAGCATGTGCAGATTCAAAGCAGAAAAAAAAAAAGCTTGGCATCCCTGACTCCATTTGACATCTGTCTCTTTTACTAAGAATCTCTCTCCCTTCAATCACTTTGGTTCCCAGAAAGGACAGGACAAATCGATAACATCTGATCCTAAAAGGATTTCTTTACAGAAGATGGTATCATTTAGAAAATTTACTTAGTCCTCTACAATTCTTAAGGAAAAAAAATCAAACTACAAACTCAGAAAACTATTTGATAGTTATTGCTATTCATCTCTCTTCCAATTATAATAGCACAATATTTAAGGCCTTATAAAGAAATGTAGGATTGGGCATAATGGAGCATGCCTGTTAATCCTAGCACTCAGGAGTTACAAGCAGGAATATACAATGCTTGCAGTCAGCCTGGTAATAGCAATGTGAAGTCCGGTATCAGTTACATTGTAAAACTTTGTCGGAAGAGAGGGTAGAAGGGAATGAATTTAGTAAAGTGAAATTTTAGTTTAAAGCCTTTTAAAACCTCTCCATTCCCAGCATACAAATAATGAGCACTCATTTCAAGTGCTTGAGAAGCAATACAGCATGTGCTTTAAAGAAAAAGATGAAATTCATTTTCACCTGCATAGATGCTCCTTCCACTCTTGCCACACAGGCAACCCGATCCAAGAAAGTCACTGCCACCGGCACTGCCACAAAGAAGCCTTTATAAAAGGCCTTGAAGTATCTCTTCACCCAGCCGTGTGCCTGTGCCATACCTAGATACACAAAGACAAGAAGTAGAAATTAGTCTCAAGAAAGGAGAGAACTACATACAACCTAAGAAAAGTAAGAGTGGGATAGTCTGCAGCTCAGTGATAGAAGATGTGGTTAGCATACACAAGGCCCTGATTTGATCCCCAGGACCAAAATAATACATACATACATACATAACAGCAACTGATATATTTCACACTAATCCCTGTAACCATTAGAATAACATTTTGCTTATACTCCCAAAGGGAAAAAGATTAGTTCACATTAACTCTTTTTAATAGCTCAAGTCCACCAAGCAACTTCAGTAGAAAATCCATCAATTTATCAATAAGCATTCCAACAGCAAATCTTTTCCTACTGCTTACAATCATGGTAGAGCTGCAGAGCCTCATAGCTCTAAGAGAAATTTTGGTAGGGCATGTGCCTACCTGGCTGAAAACTATCCCAGCCCTTTTACAGTGTGTCCATGTGACTGGGTCTGATCAATGATATACGAGCAGAACAACATACTTTGTGCCCTCACAAACACCCCACTTCTCTATTTTATTGCTATAAAATAACAATGTGATGGTCTTATTACCTCTGCCCACCAGTCAAGTTTTCTGTTATCCATTCCCTTACTGTTCCCCCTTGCTTCCTTTTCCTGAACATTAATTCAAGAACCCCTACATGATCAGTATGTGCCCTGAGAATGTCTGGTTTATGACACGCTGTGAAGATGATGTTCTGCTGGCTTGATTATTGGCTGCTCCTCTAGTTCCATTACCACTGCATTATGGTATGTCTCCCTCCCCCACCAGCACCATGACAATACCAGAAACTGGCTAAGCAAGGTAAAGTAGAAGAGGGAAGGGAAGCAGAATTCTTGGGAGATGTAGTAGTTTCTTCCTTGAAAAGTCATACATAGTCCATTCACTTATTAATCTGCCTGATCTTCATTTCTTTCCTCTACTAAAAAAAGGGTGATTGATCTGAGAGTCTTAACTGCTATTTTCTACCATTCACAGGCCACTGAATGAAGTCTTCTCTCTTCTGGTGTGGTTACTTGGCTCTGCATCTAATGGTTAACAAATCATGATTTGGCTTGGAAAAACTGAGTAACAGTAGGAGCAGCCATCTCAAGCTTTAAGATTGAAATGTTCGTTAAAGATATTAAAGCAACAAAATAGGAGAATCCTAGTTCCACACACTATGGGTCACTTGACTATCCTGTATGGGCTGTTCTCACACTGGTACTTCTGCTATTACCTGTGAAAGCCAGAAAACTAGTTTGATGACACTTGCTTCTTTGTCTGAACCAATCACGGGTATGAAAATTTGATTTAGTCAGCTAATTTTTATAGAATTACATTTTAAAGTGGGAAAATACAAATTTGGCTCTGGCCTGATTTTACACTTCTCTCAGATTAATCATGGTGTGCCTAGGACCTTTTCAGATTTCTCACAGGTGTATCCCCAGCACTCTCAGTCTCTAGTGGGACAACCCTGCTATGATTGTGCAGACAGAAAAGAACAACACGCATCTTGTTACTTTCTTAATGGATGAGAGGGAAGGTCATGCCTAAGGTGTAACTGGTTTCTATACCTTTTTCAGGATCACTGAATAAAGGAAGCCCCTTGCATTGTCTTGACAATGTAAATACATGTACAGTCTACATCCTTCTTAGAGAGGGTGGTAGGATGTGATGGTGCTGTGACAAGAACTGCTATGTCTTCTTTCAGACTAATAGTATATTATCCAAATTGGTCCTAATTAAGACAAAAATGAAATGTATGATGGATCAGGAAAGGAAACTATTACATGAAAATTCAATACATATATCTCCAATCTGTAACCCTGTAACCATTTGACTATGCTTCAAACTTTCTAGGAATCAAGAGATACCTTTAACTATCTTTTTTGGGGGGAGGGGAGGTCAGTCGTGGGGCTTGAACTCTGGGCTTGGGTGCTGTCCCTCAGCTCTTCAGCTCAAGGCCAGCGCTCTACCCCTTAAGCCACAGCACCACTTCCAGTTTTCTAGTGGTTTATTGGAGATAAGAGTCTCACGGACTTTCCTGTCCAGGCTGGCTTTGAACCATGATCCTCAGATCTCAGCCTCCTGAGTAGCTAGGATTACAGGCATGAGCTACCAGCACCCAGCTTACCTTAACTATCTTATACAATGAAAAGTTAAACAGTGAGGGATCCAGTTGGGCCAAATGGGGCCAAACAAAGTCCTACAGGTGGATAATATTCCTGGCTAGGAAATGTATATCATCATTTTATTGGCTGTCTTACACAAGACAGGAGGGAGTGGGTAAATAGGAAGTGAGACAGAGTCTAATAGACTCTTGACTTCTCTTTATTTAAAGTGAGAGACTAGATCAGATTAGTCTAAACAGTTATATAACACTATCACCAAACTTCTTCAGCCCTAAACTCACCATTCATTTTGCTTCCAAATGATCTAAAATTTCTTGTCCTCTTGAAAGCTGGTCCAGAAAGTTTAAAAACGGCAACCATACCAAGCATCAATCAAAAATGTATAAAACAGCACAGTATTCTTGGCTTCTTTTTTAAGTGTACAGACTTAAGTGTCACACTATCAATAAGAGCAGTATTGTGCCAATATTCATATTAAAGAAATGAAAAACAAGAACTATGAAACAAAGGGAAAAGATTAAGAAATACATTCATGATGATAAAGAATGGTAGATAGAAGTGAGAAGAAAAACAATATTTAGCACTTAGTAATCACTAAAAAGCAGAAATAGGCTGACTCAAATGGTAGAGTGTTTGTTTAATATATGCAAGACAATGGATTCAAACCCTGGTATCACAAAAATGTATTAGATAAATAAATACACTCATACACTCCTAGCAGAACTATACTCAAGATTCTTTCTCAAGTATTAATTTCTAAAGATGTTACTCAGTGCGTTGTCTATTTAACCTGGAACTGCAAAACAAGGGGAGCATGTGAAGAAAGCATGTCACTATCACATGACACAAACTGTTATACAAGCTATAGAACCACTTTCAAAGAGTTTCTTATGAGAGACTACACCTCTCACTTTATTTTGATGAAATTCTTCCTTTAAAAGGCACATACAGGGCTGGGAAGGTGGCTCAGTGGTAGAGCGCTTGCCTTGCATGCACGAGGCCCTGAGTTCGATTCCTCAGTACCACATAAGCAGAAAAAGCCGGAAGTGGTGCTGTGGCTCCAGCGGTAGAGCGCTAGCCTTGAGCTGAAGAGCTGAAGGACAGCGCCCAGGCCCAGAGTTCAGGCCTCATGACTGGCCAAAAAAAAAAAAAAAAGGCACATACAAGAGAAGGCTACATGGTAGTGAAGAAGACCTTGACAGAGTGAGAAATTTGCCTGAGTTATAATCAAGAACAATGGATTTCTAACTTTTTACACTATATGACACATGAACAAAGTTATATAATATATATATATATATATATTATATATATATATAATAGCCCACTAATACACGCGCACTATAGGAAGGAAGACAGTAGTAATAGAAAGGTTCCACAAAACAACAACATTATTAAATAATAGAGGATAATTTTAGCTGCTTGTTTTCTTTTTGTATAACACTGCTACTTGCAAATCAATAAATTAATTTTTATGGCCCACTTGACTTATAGTTTTATCTAAACTGACCTATGAATATCCCAATCTCTAATTCCCTCTAAAATCTTTATATCATAGGGGGAAATATAATAATCTAAAGTAGTTAGTTTGGAGGTAATGTGTATGCATGGTAAAGAATAAAGACCAGAATACTTTTCAAAATATATTATACATATCCTAACATTTACCCAAACCTATAATCTTTTATATCAAACTGAAAAAAATGTTACTGCAGACTAACTTTAGAAAATAAGCAATTTAAAATCATGTTTTCATTCCAACTCAGCTGCCAAACTGTAATCTTAAGTAAAATTGTTTAGAAGTCCTCACATCTGGTACCCAAGAAATATTTTTGACCTAAGGTGCTATATGTTTCCACAAGCAGCTTCAACCAGGGTCCTCCTAAGACAGGACGCTTGCTTGACATGTTTCATTCATTCATACCAAACTTTCCATGGCGCCCCTAAATCAAACTAATTTCTCATCAGTGACATCTTTCACTTAGAACCAAAATACTTTTACTAACTCATTTCATACTTCTCCATAGATATTTATTTTTTCAAATGGACTGATTTACAAAGGTCCCACTTATCTTCTCCATGACTTGGCAACAAACTAATAATTCTAGCATATTTATAGGATCAGTACTTTCAGGATGCAAAAAAATATGAATTTTCCTCAACATTAGATTTCATTAGCTTAACCTCTCTGAAAATAATTCTGACTAAAAGTTCTACCAGTCAAATATCATGCTTTAAATAAGTTTCATGACTCTCACAATTTTCATTTTCAGGGTTTCCAAAAATACAAATAAATGAATAAATCCAAAGATTACAGACAGTAATATATGAATCTGCAAATTATTGTTTCATGTACATAGGAAAAATCTATACTTAGCTACTATGTACAAGAGAAAAGAAACAGCTCTAAAGTAAACATTACTTCCCCATTTACCAGTTAAATTATCAAGTTTATTTCAGTGGTCCACACTGATGTTAAAATCACAGACCACTCTCAGATAACAATTCCAGGGCAATGTTTCCTAAGCCTGTCTGAACTGACATGATTATAAATGCAGACCCTTACTCCCAGCCAGGTCTTCAAAATCTAACTTCCTAGGTGATTTGCTTAATCAAGCAAATAGAAAATGCTGCTAGTTGGGTGATTAAAGGTCAGAATCATTACTCACCCTCACAGGCTTATTACTTTCTCAAAATGGGAATGAGAGAAAGGTAGGGAAGAATTACCACCCTGAATGTCTTAGTACACCTTCAGTTTGTCCCTTTACTGGATTAACAAAGTATCTGAAGAACAAACCTGTTCAGAAAATAAACAGTACAAAATGATGGGCAGGGGACTATGTCTTTGTTCCTATGGGGAAGTTCAATCATCCACCAATTCATTCATCTCCTGTATCATTCATTCTCACAACCAGTATATATGAAGGGACTTCCAGAAGCCAGTGGTAGGCACCAGAGATCATACAATAGTGATCAAAGCCAGACTTTATCTCTGCTTTCATGAATTCTTATAATCAATGACAAAGATCAATGGAATAATCAAATACATCTAAATCAGATTATATAAAGTGCTCTGAGAGAGACAGAAAAGTCAAGGTCTCTGTAAAGGAGAGTGAACAAAAACATCAGTAAACTTAGATGAGGGTTTATGAGGTCAGGAAAGGTATTTCAGACAGTAGCAATTTCCTAAGGTCTCATGTATCAGGAATGACTATGCTATGATGGAAAAAGTGGGTAAATGGGAGCACATGGGGGCATATGAATGGGAGGAACCAATTTAAGAACCAGAGCAGCTAAGAACTCACAAATTTTGTGAGGACTGAAGTTTTGTTGTTATTGCTGCTGCTGCTGCTGCTGCTGTTATTTTTATTTTTTCCAGTCCTGGGCCTTGAACTCAGGGCCTGGGCACTATCCCTGAGCTTCTCTGGCTCAAGACTAGCACTCTACCACTTGAGCCACAGCACCACTTCCCTCTTTTTCTGTTTATGTAGTACTGAGGAATAGAACTCAGGACTCAATGCATGCTAGGCAAGCACTATACCACTAAGCCACATTCCCAGCCCGTTTGTTTTTAACAAATGGGAATGATCGTAATTATATTTCTAAATGAATGGCTGGACAGAGCAAAAATGGACATAAAATAGATTATTCTAGTAGTCCAAGATATGAAATGATAGTAGATTAGCCTAGGCAATACTGGAAATGGCTTTAAATGGACAAACCTAACATAAATATTTTGGAGGTTAAATTGATAGCATCTGGAAATTAATGGGCAATGGCAGGGAGGGGAAAGGAGGTCAGACAGGAAAATGTCAAGAGGAAGTACTTGACCTGTCAGAGCACCTGTATTTTGTCATTACCTGGAAATATATTCCAAAGCGCACACACACAAAAGAAGCTCAAAATTCAATTCCTCAAACTTTTATTTAGTCTAATACTATTAGTTAGCCTTATAGAGTACACGCAAAGCAGAAAACAAGCAGATGTGTTCTATGTCCTCAAAGAAATACCATGCATCAAGGAAGACTGCCCTGAAACATTTTCCAGAGGAGGCAAGCATTAAAAAGGGTAATGGGGGCTGGGAATGTGGCTTAGTGGTAGAGTGCTTGACTAGCATACATGAAGCCCTGGGTTCAACTCCTTAGTACCATATAAACAGAAAAGGCCAGAAGCAGTGCTGTGGCTCTAGTAGTACAACACTAGCTCAAAGACAGTGCCCAGGCCCTGAGTTCAAGCTCCAGGACCAACAAATTAATTAATTAACTAAAAATTTTTAAATAAAAAGGGTGATGGCCCTGCAGCAAAAGAGTCCAAGCACAAGTTATGTCCATCTGAAGACTGTCAAGGAAAGCCTCCAAAGAAATAGAATTTCGAGGCGAGATCTCCAAATTTAGGCAAAAAGAGCAGCATATACGAAAAACTAAGGGCAAAACACAGCATGGTTACTTAAGCCAAAACAAGTTCATTTTGCATGAAGCATATGCAAAAGTAACTATTAATTTTAACTCAGAGAGCATTTATTTATTGAGTGGCAAGCACAATTAGTAAGAGCAGAAGATATAAAGGCATACAATGCAATACCATTTAAAAACTAAGCAGTACTTCATATTCTCTATGTAAATGTATACGCATATATACAAGTATTTTAAAGGAATGTCATTTTTATTATTGCTTTGACCATGATATCATGCATCATCTGTGTAATTATTAATGTTACCTGAGAAGAAAAAAAAGTAAGCAGATCAAAACTTTAACTGAGGTTATTTTTTAGTGATAAGAAGGGACACAATGACTAATTTCTTTTGTGAACTTTTGTTAACTTCTAACACTTAAATGGGCTAAGGTATATAGAAAATACAGTGTAACACTAGACTTCCCATCATAGCAAACAAGTCATACTTTCTCAATCCAGTCTCTCTGTTACTGTAAAGACAACAAAAACACTGAGTAAAATCCCTCCCTGTTCAGGTAGTAATCAACATATTTATCTGACTACAATGTTCGTATGGCCCCAATTGGAGTTGGGAAGGAATCGAATGGGGTTTTAGAAACTTCAGGAACTTCTGTCAAGTGTTTGTTACTTTTATACTAAGATCCCAAAAGGAAAGAACAATGTGTTCTCTTTGCTGTTTGTGTTGTGTGTACATGGACCTTTAATAAACTAGCTAGGGATTCATGCAGGATGGAAACGGGGAATTCTTGCATTTGAATATAAAAATTTGAAGCTATCCCAGAAACAGCATAGCATGCATTAGTAAAATATAAATAAAAAACAGGAAAAAATAACATGAATTTCATTAAATTCATATTCTCTGTACACTTATCACTCTAGAAAGCAGCATGAAGATTCCTTAAAAGACTAAATATAAAGCTTCCCTATGACCCAGCAATCCCACTCTTGGATATTTACCCAAATGACCACAAACAAGGCCACACTAAAGTCATCAGCATAACCATGTTCACTGCAGCATTTTTTTTTTACCATACCAAGATATGGAATCAACCTAGATACTCCATAGTGATTGACTAGATCAAGTAATATATACAATGAAATTCTATGCTTCCATCCATACTTAGTAAGGAAATGGAAAAACCTGGAAAAAAAATTATACTAAGCAAAGTAAGCCAACAGAGGCTACATTTGTAATAATTAGAATGTGCCTATAATTCTACAAATAAACCCAACAGATAGTAAAAGACAAATAATTACACTTGGACATGATTCATTAAACAGCACTCTAAACATTCACATACTGAGAACAAAAGATATTCTTAAGAGAGGATCACAAGGGCTCAATAGCTATGCATATGACCATATAAAATGATGCTTATCAAAATGAACTCCAAGAAATGAAAACAAAGTTTCTTATTGTACTGTTTGTGGTTCTTTTCTTTTTTCTTTCCTTCTTTGATTTATTCTGTTTTGTCCCTGTTTTTGATTTCTATACTCTTTGTCTTGTCTATAAGTCTATCTGATTTGGGGAAAGGAAGGAGAAGCATAGAAATGATGAGACAAAGGGTGAACCGATTCAGCACTGATACTCACTAGAAACTATGTTGGAAATAAACTATACAACTTGGGGAGGAGGAACGTAGGGAGGGGAAAAACTGAGAGAGAATGAAGGAGGGATTGATACTGTTCAAAAGGAAATGTATTCATTACCTAACATGTAACTAGCCCCTCTGTACATCACCTTTACAATAAAATTTAAAAATTTTTAAATAAATAAGTAAATAAACTCACTTTCCCAGAATTCTGAGCCTCCTATATTTTCCAATCTCTGCTCTCTTTTTTTTTTTTTTTTGTCGGTCGTGGGGCTTGAACTCTGGGCCTGGGCGCTGTCCCTCAGCTCTTCAGCTCAAGGCGAGCGCTCTACCACTTGAGCTACAGCGCCACTTCCGGTTTTCTGGTGGTTTATTGGAGATAGGAGTCTCACGGTTTCTCCTGCCCGGGCTGGCTTTGAACCGCGATCATCAGATCTCAGCCTCCTGAGTAGCTAGGATTATAGGCGTGAGCCACCAGCGCCCGGCTTCTCTGCTCTCTTATATAATCATATTCCATGCAGTCACCATGGTGCCCAGGAAGGGCCCCAGGCAAATTCCTCTGACTCCATAACTAGTCAAATGACTAGTTATGACCCAAAATGAATCTTTTCTCCTTTTAAATTGTTTCTCTCAGGTATGATATCATAGCAATAGGAAAGTGACTAACAACAGTGCAAATTATGTAAATGATCATTTTAAGTATAAAATCTGAAAGTGTCTGCTCTTTCACTTCTCATTTTTACAGCTCACAGCACTGCCACTGTCCCCTAAAGAAACAAGTGAGGGGAGGAAAAAAATGAAAAGAACTTTTCTACGTCAAGTCACACTAATCAAAATTTGAAAATTCCATGTCATTCACATTTGAGTAAAGTTAATGCAGTTCCTTACCTTTAGAAGTTACCAGAGAAGAATTCAGGTGATCTAGTCTCTCGTCCATATTTTAAATGTTTAAAATTGCCAACATAATAAGCACCTATATACTTCAGCTTTCTCTAATTATTTTTTCTTTTAGCAATAATAACAAAGGCTTAAAATCATCCATGGAAAAAAGGAAGTAATTTTTTATCAGTAACCTTGTTCTTCTAACAACTGACATTTAGGAGTAAAGCATTGCTTCTAAGAATATTATTTCTTAAGTAGTTAAGCACATCTGGCTCATTGCTCAAGTAGTTAATCAGAGAATATTTTACAATAAGCTTTCGGATTTGGTTAAAATCCTATTTGCCACCTGGCTTACAGCACCTATACATGGAAGATTCTTGATGATGTTGACCTCAACCACATAGCAACCCCTACTATCAACTCTTCTCTTTCACATACTAATCTATTATGGTTTCATCACTCATGAATTCATCTAAGATCCTTTTTGAGCCTGGTTATATTTTAGTCTATACAAAGTCACCAGCCACTATCCATAACAAGCACATAGATAAATATACCTCAGGTCTTCCCAATCACAAACACTAACAGTTATGTGGTGTGGGACATATAAAAGTAAAAGGAAAGCAACCTTCTAGAAAATTAAACTTTTCAAGCAAGTAATAAGTTAAACAGGGGAAACTATCAAACTATGAATATTGACAATATGAGGGCAGAAATCCAAAAATTTGACATGTAATTCCTGAATCATTCTCTATAATATACAGAGATAATACATAGAATAATCATAGATACAGATATATATTACTTCTTTTGTATGTATTCAGCAACTATAGTAAGGGATGACTTGTGATGTAGAATAGGCCAGCATCATCTTGAAATATGTGCCTGGAGTTTGAGTTGTATTTTTATGCTAGACAACATATTAAAACCACAAATAGACTAAGCTGTAACTCCTCTCCAGGAAGACTGAACACAACATCATTTGAAACAAGAATATTACAACACACGATCAGTCTCCTACATCTTCCATGAATTTTTTTTCAGAAGGTCCTATAAATTGGACTCAGCCATGTGTGAAGTTAAGGAGCTCTTGGATACATTGAGACTGACACAAGGAAAAAATAACTAATGAACTAAAACAAATTTGGTTCCACTGAAACCAAAAGTACATAGTCTAAATCAAACCAGTTTTCAGGATCTTTTTTTATATTATAATATAAAACATTAGATAGCATCTTAAGTATTCATTTTTCATTACAACAAAATATATTTATGTTGGCTCATAGTTCTAGAAATGCAAGATGTAGGATTTTCATCTGATGGTAGCCTTCTTGTTGACAGGAACCTGAGGTGGCACAGGGCATCAAGTGGCAAGAGACATAGAACATGCATGTATGTGTGTCTTCTAGTCTCCCCCCCTCACCTTGTAAAGTCATCAGAGTTCAGTCATGGACAATGACAATATTGAATCCAAATCACTTCCTAAGGCTCATCTCCAAACAGCATAGTACAGACCTAGCATCCACTTCCTTAATATCTTACACAGGGGATAAAATTTCAGTATGAGCTTAGAGAGACACAAACCATATTTAAATCATAGCATGTTATAAAAAAAAAATAGATACCTGGGGATATAGTTCAGTTGTAGAGTGCATAGCATGCAAAGATCCTAAGTGTAAGCCCCAGCTCCATACAATAAACTTTTCTTTTTTTCTTTTCTTTTTTTTTAGGGGGGAGGTCAATCATGGAGCTTGAACTCTGGGCTTGGGTACTGTCCCTGAGCTCTTCAGTTCAAGGCAAGCACTCTACCACTTGAGCAACAGCACCACTTCCGGTTTTCTAGTGGTTAATTGGAGAGTCAAGTCTGACAGACTTTCCTGCCCTGGCTGGCTGCTTTGAACCATGATCCTCAGATGTCAGCCTCCTGAGTAGCTAGGATTACAAGGATGAGCCACAGGTGCCCAGCGCCCAGCTCCTTCTTTTCTTTTTTGCAGGAAGGGGCAGTACTAGAGATTAGACTTAGGGACTCCAATCCTTCTAACAAGAAAGCAATAAAGCCACACCCCAACACTCTTGCTTTTTTTTTGGGGGGGGTCAGTCTTGGGGCCTGAACTCTAGGCCTGGAGGCTGTCCCTCATCTCTTCAGCTCAAAGCTAGCACTCTACCACGTGAGCCACAGTGCCACTTTGGCTTTTTCTGTTTATGTGTTGCTGAGGAATCAAACCCAGGGCCTCATGCATGCAAGGTAAGCACTTTACCACTGGGCCACCTACAAGTGGTAGAACACTGGCCTTGAGCACAGAAAACTCAAGAGACAGAGCCCAGGCCTTGAGTTCAAACCCCAGGACTGGCAAAAAAAATAAAGATAAAAAGCAACTATAATTTTCTATTGTTAAACCAATGAGCATCTGAATAATAATAGCCAAAGTTAAAATTGACATTCAGTTTTAAGTGAGAAACACAAAAAGGCAATGGAATTTCAACAGCTGTAGAGAATAAAACACTTGTCAGAAAACAACTAGAACATGAAAATCCATAAAGGCCTCCTGAGGCTTTGGTAATGGCTCAACATGTAAATGTCATACGTGCCTCAATAGAAGAGCAAAGCTGGTCCTACAAGGTAGTCAATTTATTTATTTTTATTGTAAAGGTGATATACAGCGGGGTTACAGTTACATAAGTTAAGCGATGAGTACATTTCTTTTTGAACTGCATCACCTCTTCCCTCGTTTTCTCCCAATTTTTTTTCCCTTCTGTCCCCTTCCCCCACAAATTATACAGTTAATTTTCAACACTCCATCAAGGTAGTCTAGTTGTGCTCTGCAGAAAACAACATCAGCACAGGGTGAAAGCTGGGCTGAGGGTGTGACTCAACTGGAAGAGCAACCACCTAGCGTGTTCAAGGCCCTGAGATCAAAACCCTGTACTTAAAAAAACAAAAACAAAAACCAGGAGAGAAAGTCAGTGAAATACTAGTGGGCCTTGAATCTGTCAACTCAAATCATAACTCAAATAGGAATATATCCGTGGTAGAGCATTTGTTTAATATAAACTGGGACCCTGAATTGAATTGAATCAAAAGAGAGACAGACAGGAGAGAGAAGAGTGAAAGGGAGGGAGGGGAAAGGAAAAGAGAAGGGAAGGGAAGGAAGAAGGGAGGGAGGGAGAGGGGAGAGCGAGGGAGGGAAAAAAGAGAAAGGAAAGGGAAGGGAAGGGAAGGAAAAAGATAGGGATCTTGGGGTTCCTTTCACTTAGCATCATCTTATATGGTCATATGTACATAGCTTTTGACCTCTTCTGCTTGTCCTAGACATACACTAGTTATTGCAAATAAGGGAAACCATGGGACCTATGTTTCTCTGAGTCTGGCTCACTTCACTTAATATAATTTTTTCCAAATACTTCCATTTCCTAACAAATGGGCAGTGTCATTCTTTCTGATGGAGGCATAGAATTCCATTGTGTATACATACCACATTTTGATCCACTCATCTACTGAGGGGCATCTGGGCTGGTTCTATATCTTAGCTACAGTGAATCATGCTGTGATAAACACAGTTGTACTGCTAGCTTTAGGATAGCCTTGTTTGTGATCGTTTGAGTAAATGCCCAAAAGTGGGATTCCTGGGTCATAGGGGAGCTCTATGTGGAATCTTTTGAGGAACCTCCATTCTGCTTTCCAAAATGGTTGAACAAGTTTACACTGCCACGCATTAAAATCTTTGAAACAAGAGATGAATAAATTACATTCAGTAAATCTCTAAGGCAAAAGGAAAATGTAATTCTGAGAATAAAGTTATATACTCTACATTTTGAGGTAGTAAGAACTCTGACTTTACAGTTTTTTTGTAAAACTACAGGAAACAAAATCCATAATACTTCCACTGGGTCTTTCTAAGAGCTGGTTCAGAGTACCCTCATCCTAACCAACTTTATCCTGAAACTCATATATACCATGACAATATTTACAACTAAGACCCAATCATACATTTTAGTTATTAAAATGCCATAAATTCTACAAAAACAGTTTAATGTAAAATTAAGGGGGCAATGAGTAGTTTTTGTAGTGTAAAAATACAATTAAATGATAACTATTACCAAGGAAAAGTTTGGTAAGCTTTAAACTTAAATAACCAACTCAATTTGAATTTCAACACTGCACTGTATATTTTTTCCTAATTTAATAAAGAAAAGTACCCATTCTGCCATTAACTACAAGCTAAAGGCAATGTTAGATAATGTCACAGCTTAAATACAGGTAAAAAGGAAAGAGATCAGATACTTATGCACAAAACTTTGACGTCAATTAACCAGCAAAAAGCTAGACTGGAGGCAAGCTAAACAAGAGAGCAAGGCCCTGAGGACAGAAATAAAGGAGGATACTCTGAAGATCACATAAGCAAAATAGCTATGTGTATCTGACCATATAAAATAATGTTTATTGCAATGAACTCCAGGAAGTGGAAACAAGAGGGGTTTTATTCTTGTTGTTGCTGTTTTTGTTTTCATTTCCTTTTCTCTTGTTTCTCTTTGGGAGGGTAATGAGGAGGGGGCACAGAAATGGGGGACAAAGGATGAACAAATGCAGCAGTGATACTCACTAGACACTGGAAAATAAACTGTACAACTTGTGGGTGGGGATGGGAGGGAGTAACTGGGAGAGAATGAGGGAAAGGGTAACATAGTTCAATAAGGAATGTATTCTTTTAAAAAAAAAAAACTCTTTACTACATGTTCTTTCCCTCCCACTCTGTCTCTAAGATATTTAAATTATGGGCTGAGGGAGGATGTGGGGAGCAATGGAACATAGATTTGTTTTTCTAAATAAAGTTGGAAAAACAAGAAAAAGTATTCGTTATCTGACTTATGTAACCAGATCCCCTCTGTACATCATCTTTACAATAACAGTAAATAAATTAAGAAAAACAAGATAATGCTCAGAACTTTTTTTAAAAAAGTGCAAAGTAAGCAATAACAAGAATGTAGAAACCCCATGTGACACAATTTCTGAAGAACCATCGCTTGCTGTCCTTGCCCATGTTACCAATTCATATTTTGGCCTACCTATCTAACATTGTTCCTATTCTTAAGATAGCTGCCCTATCTTACAATGATACAAAGGTCACAAAGTAGAACAGAAAATGTCATTAAAAAAGAACATGGCTACAGGGTCTTGTGGCATTCCTATACTGATCCTTCAAGCTTCAAATATATTGCTTTCAAATATATTGTCTTTACAAGTTAATTAGATGACCAGGATACCTTAAAGACACTTGCACATTCATGTTCATTGCTGTACTATTCACAATAGTCAAGTTGTAGAAACAGTCCAGATGCCTTACAATAGAGGAGTGTATCCAAAGAAATGTCATACCTATACATAATGGAATTTAACACAGCCATTAGAAAGAATATTATGTCATTTGCATGAAAATGTATGGACCTAGAATAAATCATGTTAAGTGAGGTAAGCCAAGCTCAGAGAGACAAACAATGCATATATTTTTCTCATATGCAGAAACTAGATATAAAATACACTAGGACAAAATAAATTATACAGGACCCTAGGCATTCACACAGTGAGACCAAAGGAGGACATTCTTAGAACAGAGAGGCACAATGCCTATGTGAATCTGATCATACAAAATAATATTTATCAAAATGAACTCAAGAAATGAAAACAGGAGGCTTTTATATTTTGCTATTTCTGTATTTGTTCCCTTTTGTTCTGTTTGTTCATTTATATGTCTTTGAAAGTATAAGGGGAGGCACAGAAATGTAGGGATAAAAGGGTAAATAAATGCAGCAATGGTACTCACTGGACACTATGTTGAAAATGAACTATACAACTTGTGGGGGGGGGGAAGAAGGGAAAAACTGGGAGACAGTGAAGGAAGGGGTAACATTGTCAAAAAAAGAAATGACCTGACTTATGTAACTGTAACCCCTCTTCATATCACCTTTATAATAACAATAAAAAAAAAAAAACCAAGGATGGGAATGTGGCTTAGTAACAGAGTGCTTGCCTAGCATGCATGAAGCCCTGGGTTCAATTAATCAGTACCACATAAACAGAAAAGAAAGTGGCACTATGGCTCAAGTGATAGAGTGCCACCCTTAAGCAAAAGAAGCTCAGGGACAGTGCCCAGTCCCTGTGTTCAAGCCCCAGGACTGGCACAAAAAAAAAGTAAATTTGATGCATCAACTGAATTTCCCATTAAGAGATTAGGGACCAATAACATTACTTTTCCTTGGATCAGGACTGGAATAGAAAATAGGAAGGGTTCTCAAAACAATCCAAGCCACTGGTCCCCAAAGGGACAATGATAGAAAGTGAAGGTCACAGACACAAGTGGGCCTGAGAAAAAATAAGTAACTAGCAAACTAGGCGAGCTCAGCACTGCTACTACCCTTTATGAAATAATAAACACAAAAATTAGAAACACAGACTTCAGCAGCAGGGAAGCACATTAGGGTTCTGATTAGTCTGTCAAAAATAAAACCTGTCCAAACTATAGTCAGAAGATTTGGAAGGCTGCCCACAGCCCATGTATGACAGCTGCGGGTCCACAGGGAGCTCAAGCAGCAGTGGAGCAGCCTCAGAGATGGATAAAGATGCAAGCTAGATGAAAAGATTCATGTGATTTGAGGAGAAAACAACAATTAAAAAATTCACTTGGAATGAGTGACGGGGAGTCCTTTAAACTTAAAAGCACAAGTGCATCTTCACATACACATGTATGCATGCTTGTTGAAATGGCAAAAAAGCCAAAGCAGCAATATAAGTTAAATAAATAAGTAAATGAATATATCTAAGAGACCTCAATTACGAAGAACCTCACATTGAAGAGACTGGAGAATAAAGCAGACTGAGCCTGTAGCACTTTTCCAAACTCTAGTGTCTGCTTCAGACAAAGGCCAGGAATTATAATGAGTGTCTGATGAGTATTGCTCCCTACACATAAATGTCATGTTTCAATTTTGCATCTTTGCCCACTGTTTAAGTTGTAGATTGGCAAAATTGGTTAAAAACCTGTAGAAAACTAAAGCCAAATCCCCATATATCACCCTGCACCAGAATCAACTCCAAAGGGATCAAAGACCTCAAAATAAAAGTAGACACCCTGAAAACATTACAGGAAGGAATAGGAGATACTAGGCCAAATTTTCTTTATAAAGACCCAGAAACACAACAAATCAAAGAAAGGTTGGACAAATGGGATTGCATGAAACGGCAGAGCTTCTGCATGTCAAAGGACATAGCTAGCAAGATCAACAGAAAGCCCACGGATTGGGAGAAGATCTTCACTAGCCATACAATGGACAAGGGTCTCATATCTAAAATATACTTGGAACTCAAAAAATTAAATCCCTTAACAACAAATCCTCAAAGAAACAACTGCCCAACAAATAAGTGGGCTAAAGACTTAAAGAGAAACTTCTCTGAAGAGGAAATAAGAATGGCCAATAGACATATGAAGAAATGCTCAACCTCTCTAGCCATAAAAGAAATGCAAATCAAAACAACATTGAGATACCACCTCACCCCATTTAGAATGCTATAATCAAGAACTCTAACAACAACAGATGCTGGAAGGAATGTGGACAGAAGGGAACCTTACTGCATTGTTGGTGGGAGTTTAAACTTGTTCAACCACTTTGAAAAACTGTATGGAGGTTCCTCAAAGGACTCCACATAGAGCTCCCCTATGACCCAGCAATCCCACTTTTGGGCATTTACCCAAACGATCACAAACAAGGCCATACTAAAGCTACCAGCACAACTATGTTTATCACAGCATTATTCACCATAGCTAAGATATGGAACCAACCCAGATGCCCCTCAGTAGATGAATGGATCATGAAAATGTGGTGTGTGTGTATATATAGATAAATAGATATAGATATATAGATATAATGGAATTCTATGCCTCCATCAGAAAGTATGACACTGCCCATTTGTTAGGAAATGGAAATACTTGGAAAAAATTATATTAAGTGAAGTAAGACAGACTCAAAGAAACATAGGTCCCATGGTTTCCCTTATTTGCAATAACTAATATATGTCTAGGACAAGCAGAAGAGGTCAAAAGCTATGTACATATGACCATATAAGATGATTCTAAGTGAAATGAACCCCAAGATAGGGACACAAGAGGTTTTATCTTTGTTGCTTTTCTTTTTATTGTATTTATAATGTTCCACGTGATTTTTTTGTTTTTTTGTTTTTGTATGTTCTTCCCTCATAGAACCACCCCTGTTGTCACTGTATTTGATTCCAGTGTCCTTCATCTTGTATATACATTTTTCTAATTTGGGGAGGAGAAGGGAAATAATAAAACGCTGAAATAAGGATACAGGATGACCCATTGTAACAATGAGATGTACAAGACAGTATGTTGAAAACGAACTTTACAACTTTGTGGGGGTGGGGGTTGGGGAGGGAGAAGGGAGGGAGGAGTTGGGGAGGTGGGAAAGAAAGGGATGGTAGGGAAAAAAATAAAAAGGAGTGTGTAACAATGCTCCATAGGATATGGACTCATTACCTTGCTCATTACCTTGCTCATGTAACTGTAACCCCTCTGTACAGTATCTTTACAATTAAAAATAGATATTTACAAAACCAGTATGTTGAAAATGAACTTTACAACTTTGGGGGAGGAGGAGGGCAGGGAGGAGTTGGGGAGGTGGGAAGGAAAGAGATGGTAGGGGAAAAATAAAGGAGGATGTTAACAATGTTCGATAGGAAATGGACCCATTACCTTGCTTATGTAACTGTAATCCCTCTGTGCAGTATCTTTACAATAAAAAATACATATTAAGAAAAAAAGATACCTGTGGATGTTTTGGGATTTTTGTGTTTGTTTTGATAGTACTGAGGTTTACACATCAGAAAGCTTCTTGCTTATCCTACTTGCTTGTTCAGCAGTTGAGCTATGCCTCCAATCTGGCATTTTGATAGTTATATTGGAGATGGAGTTTTCTGATTGGGCTGGCCTTGAACCACAATCCTCCAGATACTGATTTCCTAAGGTGTGAACCACCAGCATCAGATATCTTAAGGGGGAGGAGGTGATTGTGTTACTAGGATTTGCTTGCTAAGTAGGCATTCTACCACTGTGCTGGTTATATTTGAGATAAGGCCTCACCTTGTGCCAGGGTGATACTCCTATTTGTGCTTCCTTATGCCATTGGGATGGCTGACATGTACCACAACACCTAGCCATTGTACTTCCTCCATAGCTGGGATAACAGGCTGTACCACAATACCCAGCCACTGGTTGAAATGGCATCTCGTTAACTTTTTTGCCTGGGCTGGCCTTGAACCACGATCTCCACCTCCCAAGTAGTAGTATTACAGGTTTGAGCCACTCACACCAGCTTTGTTTTTTCTTTCTTTTTTTTCTGGAGGAGAAGGGGAAAATATCTATGAAATTTGGTCAATATGCAATGCCCTGAAATTACCATGCATTTATTAATGAAAACATTCTAAATTACTCATGAAAGCCTAAAATAGTGTAAAACAATTTTTAAGAATGCTCTAAGCAGACATCTGCAATGAAATACGACTTCTAAACTATAAAATCCCAATGAAGCATAAGATGTTTGGGAAACAAAAATAACAAAATATCAAGATTAGTGTCAATATTATTTTGTATATTTAAACACTTGACCAGTGAACCAATGAGAGTCACAGGTTTTCAAATACAGTATAGCATTATGTGACATTCCCTCAGTTTGATATGACTCTCTAGTTACCCAATGTATTAAAAGGTATAATATTAGTAGAGAAGTGCATAAACGCATATGATTAGGAATAGGATGCTATATATGTGAACAAAATAAAAAGGAGCTTTTATAGTTTTTAAATGACTATAAATGATTTAATGGAACAATTCTTCTAAAGTAGAAACTAAGGGTTGAAGATGTAGCTCAGCAGTAGAGTAGTTGCCTAGCATGGAACAAAGCCCTGGGTCTTATCCCCAGCGCCAAAAAAAAAAAAAAAGTGGAAAGCCTATGCCAAGCGCCAGTGGCTCACGCTTGTAATCCTAGCTATTCAGGAGACTGAGATCTGAGGATCACGGTTCAAAGCCAGCCTGGGCAGGAACATCTGTAAGACTCTGTGAGACTCTTATTTCCAATTAACCACCAGAAAATGGGAAGTAGCACTGTGGCTTAAGTAGTAGAGTTCTAGCCTTGAGTTAAAGAGTTCAGGGACAACACCCAGGACCAGAATTCAAGACTCACCACAACAAGACTACAACAACAAAAATGAAAGTCTAATTCTTCTCTCCTGCAAAGAGGATTAGACTGAATGACTTTCTTCTAGCAAAGAGAATATGATGCTGTATTGACTTCTGAGGATAAAAAAAGCTTAACTTTGTCCAGGCCCTCTTTCCATTCCCTGGATCACTACTTCTACAAGCCAGCATGCCCTGTCATGAAGACAAGAAGGACTGGAACCCGGGCAGAGCCTCATGTGGAGAGGCACTGAGGCTTCCCTTCCACTAATAGCCAGAACCCACTCTCCAGCCATGTGGCATTACTTTCCTGTACATAGCTACTGTGCAGGAAACCGATGACAGTGTAATATGAACATTATGTTGCTTTATATGTAATTTCTCCAGCACAGAAAAGTTTTATGCCAATGGAAAAGTGAGATTCTTAAAATTAAATGGGAAGTCTTCGTTAGTGGCTTCAGGACTCTGTACTCAAATTATGTGACGTTGGAAATGTAAATGAAAAAACTTATTTGGTTCAAACTCATCTGTGTTCAAAGTAAAACTAGTAGGATTTTTAACACAGATGAAATTGATCTACATTAGAAATAGGCGATTTTAATGAAATCAGTTATCTAAAATCTGAACACCAAACCCCCACACCAGGATTTAGACCTAAAACAAGACTGTGAATGCTGGGTACAAATGTCACCAGTGCTGTCATTTTATTTTATTTTTTTTAGAATTGCTGTTATGCTAGTTTCACTTATAAAATTCCACCTATTTCTAGTGATCTAGTCCTAGCCCTATTTTCCTTATAAGCCCTATAATTTTAACATGATTTTGCAAAATTTTTATTTTCAAGAATGCATATATGCCATGAACAGTAGAACTCTTTCTACTATTCTGAGTAAATACAATGAAACAGCACATTCCATAAGAGGGACAAAAAGGGAGTGAAGGAAGAAAAAAATCATACTTCATTTTGTTTCACATTCCAACAACAAAATTTTTAAATGCAGGATGAATCAATCTCCTTAATATTCTTGATTTACACTTCATACTTTATGTACAATACTGTGAAAAGAAATGGCTTTGCCTCACTAGTATTAGTATCTAAATAAGTCAAGGAACTAACCAGTCAGATAAAGAACTAACGCAGATAACACAGTACTTGACTGAACCTAGTACTCTCAGTGTAAGAGTGAGAGAAATGCAAACGAGAAAAACTACTCTGAGACTATTTTAGATACATTACAGGGTGAGAGAAACGAGTCAAGGTGTTAGTTGAAAAACAAAGTGGTCACTGTGAAAAAGGAAGGGGCTGG
Source organism: Dipodomys ordii (assembly GCF_000151885.1). NCBI lineage: Eukaryota > Metazoa > Chordata > Mammalia > Rodentia > Heteromyidae > Dipodomys > Dipodomys ordii. Next base: position 9,326,344 of record NW_012267288.1, on the reverse strand, counting down.
GGCTGGAAACATAACTCAATGGTACATCTAGCAAGATGACCTAAGTTCAAACTCCAGTACTGCCACACATACACACACACAGTCACGCACGCACGCATGTACTCACAAAAAAAAGGACAGCTATTACTAGGGCTATGGAGCCCTAGTAATAAAGACTCCAAAGTAGCAGTTAGTATATCCAGTACCTAGCTCTACCTCTTTGGTTCTATTACCAACTCCTCACTACAGGAATTAGGACTCCAGCAAAAGGGTTGACTGTGGGCCTAGGCTAAGAAGTATAACATGTGCCTGGAATCACTTCTTATGCTACCAAGTAAAGTACTCAGAAAATAAAAAAGACAAAAATCATAAAAAGAACACAGGGGCTTGCTTGAAGGTGTTCCAATTAGATAAATACGAGAAAAATTGACTAAACAGTAACAAGTACAAGCCATTAAAAAAATATAGCCTTGAATTTTCTATTTTCTGAATCTCGGCAATATTAAAGAAATAAATGTTTATTCAAGAGATAAAGTAATGTCAACTGAACTTTGTTGAGTAATCATCAAATATGATTAGCTATGAAAAGACAAAATAATATCATAAAATAGTCTTTTCAAATGAATTACTTTGTGATCATGTGAGTTACAAATAAAATTCCCTGGTCAGGCATGCTGGTGGGACACCTGTAATTCTAGTTACTTGGGACGATGAGGACTCAGAAGAACTCAGGTTTGAAGCTAGTTGAGGCCACCCTGAGCAAAAGTACAAGATCCTATCTGAAAAACCAGAACCAAAAGGGATTAAGGAGATGGTCTAATTGGTAGAGCATTTGCCTAGAAAGTAGGATTTCTTAGGTTTGTACAGTACAAAAAAAGAAAAAGAGGAAGAACAAAGGAGAAAGGAGAAGAAACTGAAGGAAGAAGAAAAAGAGGCACTTATCTGTAGGGATGGGGAAAAAAAAAAAAACTAGGAGCGAGCAAGAGAAAGGGTGACATTGTCCAAAAAGGAATGTACTCTTTACCTGACTTATGTAACTGTAACCCCTCTGTAAATCACCTTTATAATAACAATTTTAAAATCTAAGAAGAAAAAGAGGAAGTGGAAGGAGGAGGAAGTAGTTGAAGTTATAGTGAGGAAGAAGAGGACGAGGTAGAGAAGAATAGAAGGAAAACCTTTGTTTCAGGTACAAAAAAATCTTTTTAATTCATAGGTTTAATTTATTTCTAAAGAATGAGTTAGTTTTTTACTGGTCTTTGAATATTATATCTGTATATACATAAGTTAAATGAATTAGGGATCCAAAAGACAGAAAGCATGCTAATTTGAATATTTCAAATGTAATTTTTATTGGTTATCATTAGTGTTAGTAAATAATAGTTGATCCTGCAGCTTTATTAAGAAACAGTTGACAGTAAATTAAGCCTAAAGGTCATTTTGGGAAGAGAGAAATACATAAAGAAAAGAAGAATGGAATCAGAGCTCTTTCTTCAGTACTTACTCTTTGCACATCAATAAACATTTATTGAATGCCTGCTAGGTGGCCAGCATCATACCAGTTCTATATTGAAAGAATGAAGATGTATCTGTGTGTCTATGAAGATATTGAACACTACACGTTGTCCTTTTGAATTATTTTAGCCTTGTGATGACATTAAGAGGGCCATAAAAAAAAAAAAAAAATAAAGACAAATTTTATAAAAGAAAGAGGAAATTGGGAATGTTAGAGAAAGACAAACTATACCATATTCTATAGTCTCTGGTCATTCTATGTTGGAAAATAACTCTTATTACCCAAACAGCTGTCTGAAGGTCAATGTGGTAGTTAGCCAAACTGCCCTCTACTGAGATGATACAAATCACTCTTTTTCCCTGCTTCAAATCCTTCTATAACCCCTACACACATTTCCTATAGCATAAGATCAGTTGCTCAAATTTAGCATACAGCACTAATTATGAATTCATCCCTTGTCTCATTACTCCCACTGCCTCATTAACATATCAGTCATCACATAAACCCAGCTAATGAAATTAGTGGAATGCACCATGGGCCCTTACACATGCTTTCTCTTCTACACCACTCTTTCTACCTTCCTTTGTCTGGGTAAACTAATTCATCCTTCAGGATAGATGTCATTGTTCTAGGAAGTCTATCCTGATTCTCTGAGTTTAAATAATATGCCCTTCATGTACATAAAATCCTGTATTTCCTCTAACATAGCATTTATCTTATTTTCTTTTCTCATCCTTTTCCCTAATCAACTGTGAATTCTATGAGGGCAAAGATTCAATCAATGCCATACTTCAGTGCCCTACATGTAAGTGTTCAATGTTTAATAGTTTTATTGAAGAAATTAAGAAATCATTTCCAGTAATTATATAAAATAATCTTTAATACTTGTTTTGGTAAGCTACTCTCATAATTTCCTGTCCATATATTCTGTCTATATCATATCTGAAATATGATAAATGCTGTAGACATAAATCAAGAGAAAGGCATTACCCAATCTCATGCAACAAATTGTGTGTATATCTGATTATCCCAATCTCTGACCTGATAAGTTTCATTTTAGAAGACATTTATGCAGAAAGTTTTTTAAACTTGAATATATCTATGTCTATGCCTCTACCTCTGTGTGTATGTATGCACTGATGTGTATGTGTCTGTGTGTATGTCTGTGTGTGTATATACATGGAACTGTAGGGGGGTTGTTGGTGCATTAATTTAATAAATCATAGCATAGCACTAATGTTTAAAGACAATAATGATTAATTCCAAGGACCAAGTAATTTCCCTAACATTTTGAACTATGAACCATTCGGAATTTTCTTTTTCAATTAATGGCTTAATTTTTAAAAATGTTTATTTAGTTTGTGTTTCCTTAGAAGTAGTGTTTTCCAACCTATACTTGGTAATAGTCTAAAGATGTCCTAGAAGCTACAAGCTGAATTGAACAGGCAAAAAAGTAAGCCAAGCTCCAAGCCGCAACCCATCTCCATCAGAGTCATTCTGTTTTTATCTGTGTATGTCTGCCTGCTTCCCTACCCCTCCTCTTTCTTTCCTTCCTACTTTTCCTTTCTTTCTATAGTGGAATTCCAAACAAGATTTTCTTTAACAGTAAAATAAGAAGAAAACATAGGTTCAAACCACTCTTAAAGAAACAATGGTGGATTATGGTTTGCTGTATTTAATCCTAATGTCTTCCATATTTCTTTTTATTATTATCTTTCAGTAGCTGTACAAAGGAGTTATCATTTAACAAAGAACCTTATGAATACAAAACATCATGATCATAACCACCTTTCAAACGTCTTACCTATCCCTTCCCTCATTCTTCTTAATTTTGTAGTGAATATACATTGGATTCTTGTCTTCACTTTTCCCCTCTTCTCTCCATTCATCTACTCCTAGCCCTTGACCACAGACCACTCCTTTTAAGTACCTACTTCATAGTGTTTTATCTGCTGAAATCTTTTTTAGCTTTCTAAGGAATTGTACTATTAGACATCTCCATTGAATCTACTATATCTCGGTTAATATGTTTGCATACACTTGCATACCACCCAATGTATTTACTTATGAGGTTGTAAGCTAAATCAAACTTTCCCAGATAAAGGAAAACACGTATCTTTTGTCTGTCTGGGCCTAACTTCCATCACTTAACATATTTTTTTTCCAAGTCTTTCCATTTCTTTACAAATGGTACAGGTTTATGGGCCCTAACTTGTGATAAAATGAAAAATATTTAAATTCAGATATATCCCAGTAGAGATTAAAGAACATGGACTTTGAAGAGTATATTTATTCCCTGATCTACCTATTTCTAAATTCATTTACCTTATTATATCAATGGTATTATTTATATGCCAATCTTCAAATTAACAATAACAAAAAACACCAAACTAAACCTAAAATCCCATTGTAACATAGCTGCTGCTGTTTTATGAAGTGTACACAAATATCCCATCTCATTTTAACAGTTTCTTAGTAACAAGATCCTTAAGTAGAAAGACCTACCAAACACATTTTAGCTATTAATTTTACTGGCTTTTCAATAAGTACAAAGAAACAAAGTAACTACAACCAGGGATGTTTTATTATGCAACCTTCAAAAAACTAGTAGGGAGAATTTAATCTCCTACTGATTACACTGCATGATAAGCCAAAATGGAATTTTCCCAATAGCAGACGTTAGCAATCCTGTGCACAACAGCATAAATTGTAGAAGCTAGAAAAATACCTGTAGTTAAATTCTAGCTCTGGAACCTAACATGTTAGGTGAATCCAAAACTTTTGGACTGAATACATATAATTAGGAGATGTGCTGAGGTGAGAAGCCACCAACCTAAGTCCGGGAAATCTTTTTTTTTTATTTTATTTTTATCTTTTGTGAACACACTGTACAGAGGGGTTACAATTACATGGGCAGGTTAATGCATACATTTCTTATCAAGCATTGCAGCCTCCTCCTTTGTTTACCCTTCACATCCCGTCTGGGAAATCTTAACATAAGCCTTTCCACCCTCAAGGCCTGCTTCACTTCCAAGCTCCTCTCATGTTCATTCACCGCACTCATTTGACACCTCATAGTAATGTTCTTCAAATTATGCTAAGTACTTATGTGTTGCTGTGTGTAACTGTAGCTAACTTATATCACAATATTTATTTTAAAAACCAGTTTGAAATGATTGTGTCATTTATTCCATTACTTTAAATGACAGCCATGGAGAAATCAGTGACCAGGTCAGACTGTATCATAAGCCAATGATCTACCTCCATGATCTACCTCCATGCCTGTTTCACTTACAAAAAACCAGGTGGGCATTCTATAGGGCTATCCCTGTGTTCCTCCTCTCATTCAAACTCAGTACATTCAGAATTCAGAAGACTTGGATCAAGTCCTGGCAATGTCAAAGAGTAAGCAACTAGCATCATCCATTTGACCAAATTATCTCCAAGGGTCTTAGGAGCCCAACTTCAACTTTTTACCTTCTAGAGGAGAATGGCCCCACCTTCTCAGTAGCAAAATTACCTGTCTTCTATGATATGTTCCATTATCATCACCACTGTGCCTATCCAAAATCAGTTCTGATTTCTGCTGCCAGGTCAACATACTCATAAAGTTATATTCACTTCTGTTGAGTGACGACACTGCTAAATTTCTTCTCTGCTCTTTAACACTTATGAGGATTTGTGTCAAGTGGATGGTTGGATGGTATTGGAAAATGTACGCATATTGGAAAGCTTTCCTACTTTCAACAACAAAATTTGCAAATAAGTGACAAAAGAAAGAAGTAAGACTGAATTATTCTCATGCTAGGCCACCAAAGAGGTTATTTTCATTTTAACCAACAGCCCAGTAGTCCTGAGAATAATCCCCTGATTTTCCCATTTTGTAAGAAACTTATTTTTATTGTATCATCAGCATCAAATAATACTGGTGTCACAATGGCTGTTATAGTAAATGGCTTAGAAAGAAAATCAAGTAACAATTTTGATAGGTTTTAGTGAATATATGAGCTAGATAAAACTATGTAAGCCATACAGATATTTGAAGCAATTTAAACTAATATCTGTCCATTTTGAACAAGGAAGTCTTTCTGAAACTAATGTAGCTTTGTTCTACAAAACAATAAGCATAGCACCCAAAGGCCTTTGCTCAGCCAAGACATTTGTTACCTAATTAATTAAAATGGAGCAATTTTACTTCCTCATATACAAAAAAGTCATAATAAAATCACAAATGAGAGATCAGCTTTAAAAGTAAGATGTAAGTAACAGAATTTTATAGGAAATATTTAAAATGTTTAATTTGCTGGTCAAAATTAAATCCACATTTTGCTATATTTTGGCTGCTAATTCAATACAGATATTGAACAATCACATCATTTTTTTTACTTTTGGTACAATGAGATTTTATTTCATTTTTAATAAAGAAAGACTAATTAGCCATGAACAAAATGATTCAAAATTACTCTTCAACACATTATGATCAAATCTACAAACTCTACAGAAAGTATTGAGAAAGGAAAAAAAACCGTAAATAACAATTTTGTGCAATCAACGAAATAAAAGTTTTAGAATAGTCAGACGCTATGGCTCATGCCTAGAATCTTAGTTATTCAGGAGGCTGAGATCTGAGGATCACCAGCTTGGGAGAAAAGTCCATGACAGTCTTATCTCTTATTAACCACCAAAAAGCCAGAGGTGGAGCTGTGGCTCAAATGGTAGAGCACTAGCCTTGAGAAAAAAAACTCAAGGACAGCGCCTTGGCCTCGAGTTCAGGCCCCACAACTAGAACAAAAAAAAAAAAAAAATAGGGAATATTCATTTGGTGTTACTTAAAATACTATATCACTACATGAAAGATAGTAAAAAATAATAGAAAAAAATTTCTAATTACTTCTTGCAATCACTGTATTTACCCCATTTTTAATCCCCATTTTAAAAGATAGGTGGAGAGTATTTGGGAAATCTTCCTAGGGCCATACAGACAGGAAATGGCAGAGTTGAATCCAGGTAATTTGAGCCCAAGGCTTGTGTATTTAAGCTATGCTAGCTGCCTCACTCCTGCCAGTAAACACAAGCGGAATGCACTCTTGATTTCATAACTGCTACTGCAGCATTTAGAAGCAATTTAATTTTTTAGATATATTTAATAGACAATTCAATTTGCTATGTAAAACATAACTGTCCATCTCATTCAAACAGAAAAAAAGGTAGAAGAGTACTAAATCTATACACAGCATCAATTAGTAGGAAAAATATAATTAGTGCTGTCTTTGGACTTAACAAGTTATGAAAGTCCTTATTATTCTGCTGCCCTTTCAGCCCATCCAATTGCCTTTTCAATTTTGAAATTTCAATGCTGAAACAAAAGGAAGCTTAAAGATATGTGCATTCCAAAACACTGTGCCCTTTTGCAATTTCACTTCTACATTTATTACCTGTATCTTTAAACATTAAAGTAGGATCTAAACCAATTCAACTGTACACGTAAAATGTAAAATTAGAAATGCCAGAAAAGTCAACGTGACCTTTCAAGTATAACATTTCCCACAATCGTTTAGTTAATACTACAAAAACATTTTACAGTGTTCAAAGCATAATCTTCATGTGTAATATTTTCAGCAAATATAAAAGCAAATACAGAACAAAGTATTTTAAAAAATCAACCATATTTTTAAACTCAAACACAATTCAGTTAAACTGCCATTTTTTCTGCAGTAGCTACTTTACCTACTGAACATTCTCAATCATATTACTATGCTCTACTTATCAAATATACAACAGAAATAACCCTCACAACCACACCCTAATTACCCCATCCAATTCAAAGAATCTATTAGTATAACAAAAAAATTTCAATTTACCCATACTAATTTGATGACAAAAATGTTATTAGACTGGGGATATAGTTCAATGGTAGAATAACTTTTCTTCTACCTTGGGTAGATGAATTTGAACTTGGGTTTGAACTCCAGTAACACACACACACACACACACACAAAATGAGCAAAAGGGCTGGTTTCAATAACATGTTTTTCAGCCAGCCTCCTGAGATAAAAATACTCTAAACAGATTGCCTTCTTGTTCATCTGGCTCTGTCTCCCCTGTCTTTTGTAAGTAACCAAGCCCATTTTATTATAGCATTCCCAGCAAAGGATATGAGATGCTGGTAAAGTTTCTATTTCTATGGCTGGTTACAGTACTGGACTCAGAGATATTTTTAAATTATTGTACTTAGCCATTTTTGTGTCATGTAAGGGCTCTTCACACAAATTCCTGAGAAATACTATCTTTCCCACAAAATTGTATATGCAGGGAGGGAATGGAATACAGGTTCAGAACACCTCTTAAAATCTCTAGTGCGGAAGGGGAGAGAAAATGGCAGATTCGATATACCAAGCAAAAGATCAACTACAATGTGGCAGAAAGGTAGAACATGACCATGACAACATGCTGCTCTACTTCTTTGCCTAAGGTCCTAAAATAACTATTTTTTTCTAATCAAATTTTAAACAACTGAAGCAATTTAAAAGTAAGAATGCTAATGATACAAATTATAGTTGACTCCTACCCCCCTTTTTGACTGGACTGGCTTCAAACTGCTATCCTCAGAACTGATTCCTGAGTAGCTGGGATTACTGGCATTTAAGCCAACAGCACCTGGCCCTTCTACCACTCTGTGATAAAATAATCCAAGATAGACATGCATGGACCTCCAATCTGTGCCCTTTACTCAACACTTGCACTCTTTATAAGGAAAACAGATTGTATCAGAGGTGTGATAAATGGCAAACAGAGGGGGTGAATGAGAATGAATATGGTCAAAGTCTTTTATATGCAAGTATGAAAATAGAACAATGAAACCTAGTGAAATTGTTTTGGGTAGGTAAGGAGAAACGATAGAAGAGATGGGTTTGGGGGCTGGGAAGGTGGCTCAGTGGTAGAGCGCTTGCCTTGCATGCATGAGGCCCTGTGTTCAATTCCTCAGCACTTCATAAGCAAAAAGAAAAAAGCCGGAAGTGGCGCTGTGGCTCAAGTGGTAGAGCGCTAGCCTTGAGCTGAAGAGCTGAGGGACAGCGCCCAGGCCCAGAGT
>NW_012267288.1:9306365-9314042 GCF_000151885.1 Dipodomys ordii | reverse complement strand
TTCCGGCTTTTTTCTTTTTGCTTATATGGTGCTGAGGAATCGAACCCAGGGCCTCATGCATGCAAGGCAAGTGCTCTACCACTGAGCCACCTACCCAGCCCCTAAAATCTATTTTTAAAAATTAAGACCAAACTGTATTTTATTCCAGTGCCCTGCATCTTGTATATACATTTCTAATTTGGGGAAGGGAAGGAAAATAACAAAATGTTGCAACAAGGATACAGGTTGACCCATTGTAACAATGAGATGTACAAAACTGTACAAAACACTATGTTGAAAACAAACTTTATAACTTCTGCAGTAGAGGGGATAGTAGGGGGAAAACAAAGGAGGGGTTAACAATGCTTGATAGGAAATGTACTCATTACTTTATTCATGTAACTGTAACCCCTCTGTACAGTATCTTTACAATAATTTTTTTAATTAAGACAATATCTGTGACAACCTTGATCTTTTTCTACTAATTATTTCAATTCATCCTCTATTAACATTTAGTAAAGAACAGCCTTTACCATTAACCCTTTCAGTGCAACTTTTGTATACAAACCTATGTTCCTTTCAATACCTGCTCTTCCTCTTCCAGCCTACTTATGCTTTAATGCCACACAGAGAAGTTAGGTACATCTGTGATTCTTAGTGTATGAAGTCAGTAAGAAAATCTGTAGTGTAAAAAGGAGTAAAAAGGAATCCCAAATTGCTCAGAATTTGTTTATTGAAAAAAAATTGTATGAAAGAAAATTATCCTAAAATACAAAATGTGATGTTGTATTTTCTTTCTGTAAAAGAGATTTTTATGAGCTGGTCTATAGCTTTATGGGATAGCGGTTGTCAGGCATGAGTGACACTCCGGGATTAATCTCCAGTACAACAACAAAAAATGGCTTTGCTGCACACAATTCCAAAGCTAGAACTTAATATGTGTTTGTAGTGTATCCTCCAGCTACAAAGCAAGATGATTTTTCAAAAGGTGACCATTAAAAATCTATATTTTTCAAAAGAAAGGTCTATCAGTGTGTGCATGACAAAGTGTCATTACAAAGACCTACTTCAAAAAAAAACTTCTGGAGAAAATTGCAAAGATTAAACTTTTATGATTTATTACATGGAAGAAAGCTATTCACTTTTATCTTCTGGGTATTCTAAATCTAATAAGTTAAAACCATACTGTAAGTTCCCAAGCTAAGCAGAAGTTTGGTGAGATTTTGAAAGTCACCTGAGAATGACTGGTTAGAGAAGTATGTGCTGACTCGCTTGCTTTGGTCAGCAGTCAGGCCAGACTCAGCAAACTAATCAGGCAGTCTACACATCTGATCATTTAGAAGAGGAATGCTAAAGATCTATAAAAGGCAGGCTTAAGAATGAATGTGATTGGGGCTGGGAAGGTGGCTCAGTGGTAGAGCACTTGCCTTGCATGCATGAGGCCCTGGGTTCGATTCCTCAGCACCACATACGCAAAAAGAAAAAAGCCAGAAGTGGCGCTGTGGCTCAAGTGGTAGAGCACTAGCCTTGAGCTGAAAAGCTGAGGGACAGCACCCAGGCCCAGAGTTCGGGCCCCACGACCGGACCCAAAAAAAAAAGAAAGAATGAAAATGTGGCAAGAACCACTACCACCTTTACCTAAGCCTGTTTATCTTCAATTTCAGGGGTGGCACAAAGGCCCAAATTCTGTCAGCAGTTCATTTTGATGAACAGTACTTAGGTACCAATGACATACAAAGCACTAAGTTAAAGTTGATCAGAGACACTGAAAAGAAATGGGAAGGATGTAGGCCCAAAAACATAAAGCAGCAAATATGTAAGAAGAACAAGGGTAGAGACCATACAACGTGAAGATGATACTTAATAATAACATATCATATTGGGAATTTTTGCTAAATGAGTAGATTTTAGTTCCTCTGTAGCCTCTCCAGACATTCTTTTTCAACATCCTTGCATCTTCCTTCTTCCTTTGTCCATTGTTTCAATATTCTTTAAGACTTAGCCTTTTCTTTTTTATAATTACCAACTAAACACTTATATTTCTCTATAACTTCAAGTACCCCACACACACTAAGCACTCAGAAAACTATCTGCAGCCTCCATAATCTCTTGTGAAGTTCCAGGATCCCGTACTGACCTTCTAGATACCTCCAAATCATCAATGATAACCTAAAAGCACATTAACCACATGTCCAAAGCTGAACGCATTATATTCAGCCCATATCTGCTTCCTCTCCAATTTTTCCTCTCACTACCCAGGAACCTGGAAACATTAGAATTCTCTAGCTCTCACATTCAGTAATAAATACCAGCAAGTTTTTCTTCCTAGATGTTTTTTTCTAAATATTCTCACTTTTCTACCCCTGACACTTCCATCTATGTTTGAACTTTGAATCCATCTTCTCTATATCCTCCATGACTTCCTGTCTTGCCAACCTACCTCACTCCAACACTAATCCACTCAAGACATTCCTTTCTTGATGATCTGTTATGCCACTCAATTCTTCAGTGACTCCATAGTACACATAGGATATACTCTCACTTGCCTATCTAGTTTCCTCTGCTATGACTAACTTTGCCCGTCACATGCTAATAACACTGACCTGTACAGAACTCATGGGGCACACTATGTTCTAAGGCCACAAAAACCACTCATGCTATTGGCTCTACCTAGAAATGTTCTCTGCTGCTTGTCAAGCCATCCGACCTACTCAGCTTTCAAGTCTCAATTCAAAACAAGTATACTCAAGCCCTTGCTCAGCATTTCTACCATAGATCCAGAGTTCTAAGCTTCCTTTCCACATGTACCCACTTCCAGTTTAGCACACAACACATACTTGAACTGTATACAGATACAGATAATCCTACTGTACTATAAACTCTTTTTTGGAAGGTAGTCATATAATCCTTAAATCCTCAACATTATATAAATATATACAGCATATGATTTTTTTAAGTAAGGGGAAAGTTAATGAATGAACGTTAGACCAACAAAATGGCAAGAAAATCAAGTAGGTGTCATAGAAAGAGGAAAAAAGACCTTAGGTCTTAAGATATTGCAAAATCAAATTAGATATTATGGGGGGGAATTACATTAAGTGATGCCCATGAAAAATTTAATAGTTATTTTGGTATTATGCAACAAAAAAAGTTATCATTGGACTATGCAGGATATAAGGAACTAAAAGTTTCCACTGGAACAGTTGACAAAAGATTGACAGAGAAATCAAAGTAAAAGATAGCTTATTTGGGTAGAGGAGGAAATTCATTGAGCTGGGCACATTGGTGGCTCATGGCTGCAATCCTAACTATTGAAGAGGCTGAGATCTGAAACAGTTCAGAATCAGCTCAAGAAAATAAATCCAAGACTCTAACCTCAAAGTAACCAGAAAAATGCAGGAAGTGAAGATGTGGCTTCAGTAGTAGAGCAATAGCCTTAAACAAAAAAGCCAAGCAAGAGTGCAAGGCCCTGAGTTCAAGCCCCACAAAAAGGGAGGGAAGGAGGGAGGGAGGGAGGGAGGAAGCAAGGAAGGAAGGGAGGAAGCAAGGAAGGAAGGGTGGGAGGGACCGAGGGAGGGACCGAGGGAGGGAGGGAGGGAGGGAGGGAGGGAGGGGAGAAAGGGTAATTCACTGAGCTAGACATGGACATCCATAGACTGGACAAAAGATTGGCTCCTACTGTCAGTTTACCACTTCTTTCTTTGTCATTATTTTGCACATCCCTTTCCCAACCATTACTACCAAACCTCAGAACCCATGGCTAATTCCTCTCCATCTGACCCACAAATCTGGACTAGGCAATTAGTCTAAGAGACTAAGAGACTGAAGATGTGAGGTTTAGAGCCTAGAGGAAAAATGAAACTAGTATTTACTAAAGACCCATTTTGTAGCTCCATTACATTACTGAATCCGGCAGTAACTAGGAGTAATGTTCACATCTTACACTTGATGAGTGGATGCCCAAGGTCACACAGTTAAACAATGACAGAGATTACTCACAAACCCAGATGACAGTCTTCAGAGTTTTTCTATGCCTCTTACCTCTTCAAAATGGCTAAAATGTAGTCTAACCATGATAATTTAGAAATCAGAGACATTTTTTTCTCTGAAACTCTATTATACATGTCATTTATAATACACCCATCACTAACAAAATAGGTACATGATGCGTTTAAACATTGTTGGTGCTCTGACCTACAACCTAAATGCTATTTGTTATTTTATTTCTATAAGTTCACTGTTAACACTACAAAAAAGACTGAATTTTTGGAATATAAAAGTTTGTAATGAGGTATTTCTTTAAAGAATACTTTTCTTTTGACCAAAGCCCAATGTAAAAGCCTCCAAGGACAGACACTATTTCCCCCTTGTTAACTTGTACAAAACAATGACACTAGAAGACACCTGTGGGAAACGTGCTTATCTGACCAGGTGTTCATTTTCAGTGTGCTGTCATTTGAATAAAACATCATGCTAAGCCCTACAGACCAGAGCTTATAATAGAAATGCCACAAACTACAGCAGCACAGCTGATAAGCCTATAATCTACTGACAAAACGTACTCCTTAGCAAAGTGAAACCAGATGTCTGGTGTGAAATCAGATGTCTGTGGACTTGTCTTTCTCAGCTTCCAGAGCAGTATTAGATACACTAAATACACAGCTTAGCTGTATATTAAACCCATAACTTGGCAAAATCATGACAGTTTGGACACGAAGCATCAGCATTTTTATTGTAATGCTTATAAGCCAAAGACACTTCTGAAATAGAAAATCTAACTTTAAGCACTCAGCTAAATGCAGTAGTATGTCTTTCTCACATTGGGAACAATGTCAGAGCTTAACACATGATAGAGACATTTCCTTTCATTTTCACCTGACACTTTTTAGACAAGACTGTAGAATGATCCAATAGGGAGAAATCAAGCCACATCAGGTGTCAGTCTTTTCCCCAGAAATTTTAGGATCAGATACAGTAGGCTATCTACTGGGAAAATACAAGAGGCTTCTCTCCTATGGGAAAGAAAGATACTAGGTTGCTTTCCACTATCCAAAGGAAGATCACAGTGATGGACTGATAAACAAAGAGGGAAATGAAGGGGCCAGGCATTCTTTTTTGCATATTCTTTTTTATACACTTATTTTTCTGTTTAGGCAGATGATAAATCAAAGAGCAAATAAACTGTAATAGGTCCTAAGTTTTCAATAAATAAGAGCCAAGGTTCAAGTCCATATGTAGATGACTACAGGGGATGGGAATAGTGGTAGAGACCTTATATAGCTTTTGCACAACTTTGGATTTGATCCCTAGCACCACAACCACATAAAAAAGGGTGGGGGGGAGGAAAGGGAAGAAAGTAAGGGAGGAGAGATAAGAGAGGAAGGGAAACAGAAAAGGAAGGGAAGGAGGGAAGATGGGAGGATGGAAAGAAAAGAAAGAATGGCTGGGCACTAGTGGACCAAGGCCTGTAATCCTAGCTACTCAGGAGGCTGAGACCTGAGAATTATAGTTCAAGGCCATCCGAGGCAGGAAAGTCCATGAAACTTTTATCTGCAATTAACCATCAAAAAAGCCAGAAATGAAGCTGTGGTTCAAGTGGTATAGTGCTAGTCTTGAGCAAAAAAATCTCAGGGACAGCACCCAGGCCTTGATTTCCAGCCCCAGGACAGGTGTGTGGGGGGAACTATAAAAGTCATACTGCTTCTTGTTGTTGTTGTTGTATGTGGATTTTTTTATTATTTATTTTGTGGCAGTTCTGGTGCTTAAACTTCAGGCCTTCGCTTCTATACATATATATATCTATGTATATTATATATACATATGATATACATGCATATATATCTCATACATTGTTTCACACACACAAATATATATATAGCTAAGCTGTACATATACCCTGTAATATAAGCTGTCCATATATAAGTTGTACATATATCCTTACCATACATTTCATACATATATATCCCATATATGTACATTTACACATATATATCCCGCATGTGTAAATATAGACCAAAAGTTGAAAAACATAAATACCAAATTATCTGAGAATGGGATCATAGGAGACTCATGTTCTATTGACCTTTCCTATTCCTTTGAGAATAAATTCTAACTTTGTTTTGATTTTATATAACTCCTGTTATCAGGGGGGAAAAATAACTTTTCAGGGCACAAATTATACCAGTTGGGCCACACCTCTACCCAAAAAAAAGGAACTTTTCTCATTTCAAGAAAGAAATGTTAAATGTATTCAAACCCACCTAAGAGTCTACTTTAGTATTTATTCTCCTAAGTGTACTTTCCTAACTCATCCATGTTTTCTTATATTAGGCCTTGTAAGTATGTGTATGCACACCAATATAGGAACTTGAACTCAGCCAGATCCTTTAGCTTGTTTAAAATCAAGGCTGGAGCTCTACCACTAGAGCCACAACTCCACTTCTAGCTTTTTGCTGGTTAATTGGAGGTAAGAGTCTCTCAGATGTTTCTGCTAGGATTACAGGCATGAGTCACTAGTGCCCAGCTATATTATGCCTTCTTACAATTCAAAAGCTATTCTCATCCACCTGTTGAATAAAATATTATACTGAAAATGACTGCAACACTATTTGTTATGGGAAATAAATTACCATGACTGTTCATCTTTACTAAAAAGAAACTCCCACAACACTGTGTGTAAGGTCTGTAATATAGGAAAATTCTTGTACAATTACAAATATTCAGAAAGTGAATGGTGAAAGGACCATCCCAAAATGATCATCCCCAACATCATTCTTCCCATCCTGCTTCATCAGTGTTCAACACATGGTAAGGCAGGGATCATATCTATTTGATCGTGAACCCACTACCAATAATAGCCAGTTCTTAGTTTCCCATAAAGAGTATTATGTGGATACCTACCACTTGACACAGAAGATGGATTCACAGTGGGTCAATGCCAAAATGATCATACAAGAAAATCCTAGTTTTCCTGTGTCAGAATCCAGGAATATACTTTACTGTACTCTTTCCTGGAGTTCATCTGAATTTTAACTGAAGCGTTTAGTGATTTGTGACATAGAAGACGCCACGGGGATCCGAACTGTTTCATTTTAGCCTAGGGAACAGGGAAGCAATGTATTGGAGAAATGATGCCAAGGTCCCAAAGAACCAAACCAAGACACCACACTGAAACCATCAGATTTCCCCCAACGGCCAGGGGCTGTGTGGCAACTTTTCAACAATGCAGAGTGCTTGTTGCAGGGGGCATGGCGATGTGGGCCCTGTGAGGGGCTACCGCGGGACCAATAATGTTCCACATTAAAGCAAGTGAAGGGAAGTGAATTTTCCTGCTGGGTCCAGTGACTACACAGGATTGATGCTCAGGCCATCCAACTTTCAGGTAAGTCCACTCTGGAGCTGGAGGGGGGCGGGGGGGGGGCTGGGATCGTGCAGCTGAGTCTCTGGCTCCTGATAAGAGAATGTGGTCCCTTCACGTCTAAGGGAGGAGCTCCGGGCTCCTTCCTCCCCCGTGGAGCCTTACTTACCCTTTCTCCCGTTCGTCCTCGGTGAGAAGGGGTAAGTGGTTATTGTGTACCCTCGCCCAATTTGGCCAAAGACCCTAAAACGACAGAGATGAGACACGTCCTTTAAATCCTGCTGGGAAGGCGGCGGCGCTCCCGCCCTGGCCCGGCGCGGCCGGCAGCCGCGCCCCACAGC
>NW_012267288.1:9304943-9306315 GCF_000151885.1 Dipodomys ordii | reverse complement strand
CCCCACAACCAGACCCACAAAAAAAAAAAAAAAGAGAGATGGATTTGACTGGAAAACATTGTATGCATGTATGGAAATGTCATAGTGAATGGCTCCTTTCTTGAACAACTAATGTATGTTAAAAAAAATCACTAAATTTTTTTCCATTCTTATTTCTCCATTTCATGTAAAACAAAATTCCATACCCCCTTTTTATCCTGCTTGCAAGACCAGGTATTAAATGTAATAAAGATTTCATGAAACATTAGACCACTGAGTAGTGAGGACCCAGTTCCAACAAATGAGATATTACTATGTCATCCATCAGTTCATTTCACTGGCATTGTTTTTGGCTGATACAAAGACAACTTGTATCAGTAGAAAATGAAAAACTGTTCACTATGTGTTTCTCAAGATTGCTTGTTAAGTATTTTCTTCCCATTCTCAATATCAAAAATCAGAGCACACCCAATAGGAATTCTTTTCTTATTTGCAGGTGAAAATTTCTTTTTATTCCCATGTCTACCTTGATTGTTAGTACTTCAGTAGTCATTCTGACATCTTTTAGTATAGGCTAGTCCATCATCCTGTCTTTGGATATATGATGTATTTTAAATACACTTTAGCCAGGCACCAGTGGCTCATACCTGAGACCTTAGCTATTCAGGAAGCTGAGATCTGAGTATCATAGTTCAAAGTCAGTCCAGGCAGGACATTCCATGATTCTTATCTCCAATTAACTACCAAAAAAAAAAAAATAGTAAAGGAGTGGTAGAGTACTAGCCTAGAGTAAAAAAAGCTCAGGGACAGTGCCCACGGCCTGAGTTCATGCCCACATACACACATACATATGCACACACATACACACACACACACACACACACAACACACAAAGAAAAACTTTAAATTAGTAGGAATATAAACAATAATAATGCAATATAATAAAGATATCAATAGTACTAGCAAGAAATGACATTTATACATTTATCTGAAACTAAGCACTATAGTGCATCCCCAAACTGAAAGTGTGAAGTTTTCTCTAACACAATAATATACTATGTAACTGAACATTCTTCTAGGTATTTTAAACTGAAGGAACACTGCGATTGAAACTAGAATTGTATTTATTATATTATTCGGCCTCAGGAACTCAAATTCAGAAGGCTATTTTTATTCTTTTCCCAAAAATCTTTTTTACATTACCTCATCCCAGTGGCTTAAACCACACAGAGACTGATCATAAGAGATTTAGGATCTGGCCTTTTCTTTCCATAAATATAATATGTAACTCTGATTCTATTCAGACTGCAGCAATATAATTCATGCTTTCAAAAAAAACTAACATCTTGGGGCTGGGAAGTTAGCTCAGTGGTAGAGCGCTTGCCTTGCATGC
>NW_012267288.1:9249400-9293283 GCF_000151885.1 Dipodomys ordii | reverse complement strand
TATATATATATATATATATATATATACATATATACATATACATATAAATACATATATATATGGTATATATATATGCAGCTCTGAGCTCAGTAAGATATGTCTAAGAGATCCACAAAAAGCTAAAATCTAAGACATTGTGTATTCAGGGAAGGAAAGGGAGAACCACACACACACACACACACACACACACACAGAGCCAGGGTTGCTTACCTCAACAGTTAGCAGTGACGTGACAAAGGGCTTCAGGAACTCTATTCACTTGCACACAGAGTATTATTCCGTTTTGCTGCCTTCAGACAAGTCAGAAGGAATAATATAGACCTGGTGGTTTACTGTTCTAGAATTTTAAGCTTTTTCCCTCAAATTGCACAAAATCTTAACTAGTTTGTCTTTCTGTAACCTACTTCTGAACAGACATAAAATAATCCTTTCTCCTTTTTTGCCATTCCTACAATTGGACATTTATCATTTCTGTTTATTCTTCTGAAAAATATCAAAATTCATAACTTATATGAATTCATAAATTATGTGAATTACTCAGCCAATTTTTAAATCACATAGCACTAATATAAATACTATATTCTGATACTCAGAATTAAAAATTAATTCTGTTTGACAATCTACCTAGTGATTATCTAGAGAATTTACCTGATAACTACAACTCCAAAAGTCTTCTGCAGAAAACAAAATTTTATTACTTTATAGGAGATATATGAGGGTTCTTTCTTAATTATCACTGTAATGATGCTGTAAAATTATATTTTTTCTGCCAATGTTAATTCCAAGATCATTTAGCTAACAGGACCACCTTCTAACGGCTGTCTGGACCTTTCAGTAAATTGGATTAGGCCCCCTTGGTAGTAAGACTCTCAATGGTAAACAGGAACTGATGGAATGTTTTAGAATAAACAACAAAGACTGGTGTATGTGGCTTTTATAATAGTGAAAAGTAAATAAACTGAAATAGTTGCTATGCTGACCTGACTTTTTGGCTAAGATTTATCAAATGTACTTAAGAAAATGCTAAAATAATCCAAAAACATTACATTCTATAATTCTAATAATAAGACACTCAAGAAATGGTAAAACTATGAAGGCTGAGAAAACAGAGGGTTTAGAAACCATTCTATATAATACTCTGGTGATGATAAATGCCATTACGCAATTGTCCAAACCCACTAGGTACATAAAGAGTAGACCTTAATGTAAACTCCACTTCAGGTCAAAATGGTGTGAATGGGTAGGCTCATCAATTATAAGAAGTACAAGAAGCAGGGTGTTGATTAGGAAAACTATTCAGGCATAGGAATAGGATATACAGGTATTCTGTCCTTTCTGCTCCGTTTTGTTCTAAACCTAAAACTGCCTTTAAAAAATGAATAAGAAAAAGCTGAGATAGCACAAGGCAATATAATCCTAGGCTGAGATTTGAGGATCTCAGTTCAAAGACAGCCTGGGCAAGAAAATTTGTCAGATTATCTCCAATAAACTACCAAATAAGCTGGTAGTAGTTTTGTAGCTCAAGTGGTAGAGCTTTAACCCTGAACACAAATGCTCAGACAGCACCCAAGCCTGAGTCCAAGCCCCAGGACAGGCACAATTAAACAAAGAAAAAAAAAACTGAGATAAAGACTCTAACCATCCCAGTTTTTTCAAGTTAATTAATTAAATTCTACACTCAATGTAAGATTTTACATTTTCAGTTGGAGTACGAGGAGATGTGCTTCTTATGTATTACAGCAGACCTCTATTTGCCATCAATGCTATCAGAGCATCAGGGAAAAGAATCATTAACTAGGGTAAAAAATTCAGTTATGGTTAGAGATCACATCTAATATTCAAGGAGACATTTAAGGGACATTACCTTGAAATCATTAGGATTACAAACTTAATAAATTTATATGACATATATTCTCATCTATGTATACTTAGAATTAGTAAGCGAACAGTATAAGATATGATAGAAGAGCAGTTCACAAACTTTTTACTCTCAAGATCTCTTTACATTCTTAACAAAGAGAATGTATAAGGGCTTCATAGCTGGGCACATTGGTGAACATCTATAATCACAAGGCCAGGCCAGCCTAGACCACATACATAGGCCTATCTTTAAAAAAAAAAAAAAAAAAAAAACTGAGCTGGATGCTAATGGCTCATACAGGAGGAATGCGTTTCAAGTCCAGCTTGAGCAAAAAATGTACAAGACACCAGTCTGTTGTGGTTGTGTGTGCCTGTCATCTCAGCCAGCAACACAAAGCCTTAAGTTTAAATTCCAGAATTGGGGGGTGGGAGGAGGCTGACTATATTGGGATGCATATGTGTGGGCTGCATATGTTGATGTTTACTGTGCAAAATTAAAATTTTAAACAAAAGATCTCTAAATATGTTCATTAATTCACTTTTAAAGTAATAACCCATTATGTGTCAGTATAAATGTTATGTCATTATTCTTTTTTTTTCTTTTTTTTTGTGGGTCAGGCCTGAACTCTGGACCTGGGCGCTGTCCCTCAGCTCTTCAGCTCAAGGCTAGTGCTCTACCCCTTGAGCCACAGCACCACTTCCATTTTTTTCTGCTTATGTGGTCCTGAGGAATCAAACCCAGGGCCTCATACATGGAAGGCAAAACCTCTACCTCTGAGCCACCTTCCCAGCCCCTTCATAACTTTTCAAAAACAAAAGCCGTGAGGAAAGTCTTTTTTTTTTTCATATCTTTATTACCTGAGTTAATGGAGGCAGGTGGATTCTCATTCTGCTTTTGTATTCAGTCTTATTATGTTGACATAATTAAAGTATTGTGAGGAAAATTGGCCCTTCTACATACAGCTTAAAAGAAGCAGAGCCTTGCAAAGTCCCTCAAAAGATCTCCAGCCAGCCCTAGTAGTGCTCAGGTCTCACACTGAGAATTATTGCCACATTCCACTTTGCATTCATTTACTTGAGTGTCATTCACTCTTGCACAGCAGTCTGCTGCCATCTGAAATCACAGCCCTTTACTTATCCCAAGGTAAAATTCCAACTTGACAGCTCATATCAAGCCATCACATTTCCAAAAGTTTTTCAAAGCCCTTACTATAACAATTCTGAGGATATTGATATTCTTTTTTAAAAATGAGATGAGAACATTTGAGGTTTCATGTCTACTTTTTACTTCAAAGTTTTGAGGGAGTTTTGACTATGAATGGTGCCTCGAGAAAAACAAAGCATTGATATATAGCTCTTAGCCCAATTTTAGATATGTTTATAATAAATAGTGTGCCTCTCCTTTCTTTTGGTCAGTCCTGGGGCTTGAACTCAGGGCTTGGGCACTGTTCCTGAGCTTCTTTTGCTCAAGGCTAGCACTCTACCACGTGAGCCACACTCCAGCCCACCTCTCCTTTTATATGAATGATGTAAAAGTGAACTTAAGATAAAAATAAAACAAGAATTTTGTCTTTATTTATTACATAAATTAATACTTGATTCTAAAGTTGCTACACTGGAAAAATGTTAGGTTTATAAGCTTTCATTTTACTACAAATAAAATATTGTAGTGGGGTGCTGGTGGCTCATGCTTGTAATTCTAGCTACTCAAGAGGCTGAGATCTAAGGATCACAGTTGAAAGACAGCCTGGGCAGGAAAGTCCGAGAGATTCTTATCTTTGATTAACCACCAGAAAACAGCAGTAGCAGTATGGCTTAAAGTGGTAGAGGACTAGCCTTGAGCAAAAGAAAGAGGTCAGGGACAGTGTCCAGGCCCTGAGTTCAAGCCACACAACCAACCAACCAACAAAAAGATTTAGGAGTTGTGCTGATTGCTGGTGGCTCACTCCTGCAACCCAATTTACTCAGGAGGCTGAGATCTGAGGATGGATGTTGATAGCCAGCCTGGAAATTATATGAAACTCTTTTATCTCTAGTTAACCACTTAAAACACCAGAAGTGGTGTTACTGTCCCAGGAGTGGGACAATAAAAAGATTTAGGAAACAACCACCAATGCATGAAATTACTAGAAGAATGGTTGACAAGGCACTTTGCAATGGGGATTACTGCTCAAGCATAGTAAGTATGGGGCAAGTGGGACTCAGAGGTGGTGTTGCCTCACCTAAAGCCCTCTGCTATACCACACAAAGGGTAACAAATTAAAAAATAATAGTAGTCTTCTCACTGACTTTCCATTTGCTGAATTATGGAAACCAATAAGGTCAGAAGAACAAGTCAAATAACAATAAGTAGAAGGAAATGAATACATCTAGTACACCTTATGTGATGGTTCATATACATTGCAGCAAGTTAATAACAGGACAAAAAGAAGAGGGAAGGTGTAGAAGAAGTTTCTGATTCAACATTCCAATATCGGAACTATCAAAAGACTTAAATGAAATCATGAATAATTTCACTATAGACTGTTATTAGACAATACCAATGAAACATTGCTATTTCATAATGGAATTGTGTATGTAAAAAATTGTGTATGTAAAAAAAAGTCCATAATTTTTGGAGAGATACTCTGAAATATGTTGAAGTAAAATGACATACTCTCTAGAACTTGAGATACTTCAAGACAAAAAAAAGAAGGAAGGAAAAGAAATAGATGACATAAATGTATTGACATGGATTGTTACTGAATCTAGATGGTGAAGGAGTTATTTGGGCTTTTCCCTCCGTTTGTATGTATTTAAAATTGTTTCATGGTGAACATTTTAAAATAAATGACTTCTTTAACTCGAATTTCCTAGAAAACAGTGACCAAGACCGAGAATATTACTGGGAAGGTTTCATCCTAGAAAAGCAATAATGAGGGGAAGAGGAGAAAGCAAAAGGGACAGAGAATGGAGAACCCAAAAGGTGTGTTTACACAAGCTGGTTAGAGCGCCACACTTCACCTAGGTAGTGGCTCAGTGCCACAGGACAACTTGGAATGTGAGCCCACTGCCTCAAACAGCCACCCCTTGGGATTTTTTTTTTCTGAATTTTTTCCTGCCTTACCTGTATTTCTCATTTGCCTATGTTTGCTACATTCAGGAGAAGACAAGGTGCAGGAACAGGAAAAGGAAGAAAAGAATTACTGGATCTCCAGAAGTGCTGCAGATTTTTTTCCCCCAACATTTAGAATTGAAAGTAATCTATGACTTCCAGGTTCAATGAAGTTAACTTCTTTTGCCTGTAATCATCTTTCTGCTTGATACTTTTCCTTCTGAAATCGCTTATTTGCTGGGTGCTGGTGGCTCATTCCTGTAATCCTAGCTACTCAGGAAGCTGAGCTCTGAGGATCATGGTTTGAAGCCAGCTTAGACAAGAAAGTTCTTAAGGCTCTTATGACCAGTAAACTACCAAAAAGTCTGAAGTAGAACTGTGGCTCAAGTCTGCATGTGTCCTGGCACCTTTGTATATAGGCCAGGTAAGCAAGGCTCAGCTGCAGGTACTAAGTCTGTGGCATAGATTGTTAGACTGAGGGAGGCGTGTGAGGAGAGCTTTTCTCACTTCCCAATCTGTTGCGGAGGTTCTTGTGACACCATTTACCACTGCTTCCTGTCTCCTCATGAGGTAAGAGACTTTCTGACTCATCAGCTTCAGGTGCAGCTGCCGGCTGTAAAAGCACATAGCTGAGGCAGGAACTGACCCCTTAGCAACAGCGTGTGTTCTCATCTGGCCTCTTTAATAGCTTGCTACCTGTGCAAAGGACATCAGAACTGGCACCTTTCATTGATCTTCTTGCATTTGTTGTTCAGTAAGTAATACATATTCTGAATCTTAAAAAGGCAGTTCATTGTTTGCTTCCTGGCTGAGTCTATCAACCCTTGCCCTGCTGTGGAAAATTCTAGGCAGGAAATTTAGATTTTGTTTAACCCTTGAGATTATTCACCCTTTTTTTGTGTGTGTGCCATTCCCAGGGCTTGAACTCAGGATCTAGGCACTGTCCCTGAGCTTCTTTTGTTCAAGGATAGCACACTTCCACTTTTTGGAGGTCACAGAGTTTCTCCTGCCCAGCTGGCTTTAAACCATAATCCTCAGATCTCAGCCTCCTGAGTAGCTAGGATTACAGAGCAAGCCACCAGCACCCAGCTATTTACCCTTTTTTTCTACTTGCTGAATGGAAGAAAAGGAAGGACTGGACATGGTGGCACTCACCTCTAAGACTGGCTACTCAGGAATCATAAAAAAGGAGGATTCCTGTTCCAGGCTAGCCCAGGCAGGGAGAGCGCTTGCCTTGCATGCATGAGGCCCTGGGTTCGATTCCTCAGTATCACATGAGAAAAAAGCTGGAAGTGGCGCTCTGGTAGAGTGCTAGCCTTGAGCTGAAGAGCTGAGGGACAGTGCCCAGGGCCAGAGTTCAGGCCCCACGACTGGACCCAAAAAAAAATTAAAAAAAAAAAACACTAAAACAAAAGGATTGGAATTGAAGCTCAAGTGTGAGATTTTGTGTTTAGATTCACCTTTTTAGGAACAGTTACAACTCTCTCTCAGTGATGTAGGATTACTTTTGGCCAGCAATCAAAAGAGCCTTCTTTTCCTACCTTGTCTTCAAATTGATTGGTTGCTTATTCTCAAAAATCAGGTCACAGCTGGATGTGATGAAGCATCATTATAATCCTATAATCCCTGCACTAGGAGGTGCTGAACAAAGCAGATCAAGAGTTCAAAGACAGGCTGGGAAGGTAGCTTAGTAGTAGAGTGCCCTGGGTTCAATTCATCAGCACCACATAAGCAGAAAAAGCTGGAAGTGGTGCTGTGGCTCAAGTAGTAGAGCACCAGCCTTGAACTGAAGAGCTGAGGGACAGTGCCCAGGCCCAGAGGTCAGGCCCAGTGAATGACCACTCCTCCAAAAAAGTTCAAAGACACCCTGAACTACATAGCAAAACACTGTCTCAAATTAAAAAAAAAAAAAAAAAGCTAAGAAAAGAAAAGGAAAGGGAAAAATGAGTTCAAGATTCAGACTTTGCCAGACATGGTGGCTCACACCTGTAATCCTAGCTACTCAGGAGGCTGAGATCTGAGGATTGTGGTTCAAACTCAGCTCAGGCAGGAAAGTCCATGAGACTCTTACCTCCAATAAACCACTCAGAAAACCAGACATGGTGCTGTGGCTCAAGTGGTAGAGTGCTAGCCTTGAGTTGAAGAGCTGAGGGACAGTGCCCAGGCCCAGAATTCAAGCCCAACAACAACAACAAAAAAAAAAAGATTCACACCTTCAGGGCTGAAACTGTGGCTCAAGTGGTAGAGCTTCTACTATGGAGTGTGAGGCCCAGAATTCAAGCCCCAGTACCTGCAAGAAAAAAAAAATTTAAAAATAAACAAAACACATAAAAAATAAAACAGTGCCAAATTTTTTATAACTTTTAGATCCCATTAAAAATAATAAAGCTCCTCAAGAAAATGTGGTATATATACACAATGGAATTTTATGCCTCCATCAGAAAGAATGACATTGCCCCATTTGTTAGGAAATGGAAAGACTTGGAAAAAATTATATTAAGTGAAGTAAGCCAGGCCCAAAGAAACATAGGTCCCATGGTTTCCCTTATTTGCAATATCTAGTAAATGTACAAATCAAGCAGAAAAGGTTAGATAAGGTGATGTTAAGGAAATGAACCCTAAGATATGTATTCAAATGTTTTTTTTCTTTCATGGGATTGTTTCTAACACACTTATAAGAATTATTTCTTTGTTGCTTTGTATGTCCCTCCCCCACAGTATAACCCCTGCTTTCACTGTATTTGATGTCGGTATAATTTGTGGAGGGGAAGGGGAAAAACAAACCATTTAAATAGGGATACAGGTGGACCCATTGCAACAATGAGATGTACAAGTCCTTATGTCAAAAACGAACTTTACAACTTTGGTGGGGGGGGGGAGGGGGGAGGATTGGGTGGGGAGGGGCAGGGGGAGGATGGGAAGGGATGGGAAGGGGAAACAAATGAGGAGGCTACAATGTTTGATAAAAATTGTACTCATTATCTTGCCCATGTAATTGTAACCCCTCTGTACAGTATTTTCACAATAAAAATAATAATAAAGATCCACCAGAAGGGTTTCTGTGTGTGTGTGTGTGTGTGTGTGTGTGTGTGTGTGTGTGTGTGTGTGTCACAGCTGTCAGGGAGTAAACACAGGTCCCCATACTTGAGCTCTACCACTAGCTCTACCCCTAGCCCCACCAGGGCTTTCAGTAAAGACCTTTTATTTTGTACATGTGATGAAACATTATCCACTTTGAGTTTCACAAGTCTGGGAGAAACTAGAACCAAAGAGAAAGATCAGAAGGTCAGCTCCACAGACAAGCTCCATTCACTACCACATGGGTGACCTATCTCTGTCTTTCGTACACCAGAGGTCTGGCAATGATGTCAGCCTATGCTATTCTTATTTGGTATATCGGGTCAAGGTTCTTCACCTCCAGAGAGGGGGAGGCAGGCAGCTGTTAGGGCTGGATTGGGAGGAAGTTGTAACCTTAGCTCTCCACTGAGCTAGAGGTGGGAAGAGACGTAAGCAGAGTAACAGCTTGCCCAGGTTCTCACCACCTTACTTTGTCTCATAGATGCCGGGTGGGCTGGAAGGCTCAGCAGACCAGTGGTCCCTACTTACTTCTAGAGTCAAGTGTAAGTGGAGGCTGATTAGACCTAAGTCACACATTCTTGCTGTGACTTATTGATACTGAGTGAAAGAAGACTCAGCACCCTGCTGGACCCCACTGACTCTGGGTGGATGAAAGAGGAACTGGAATACAGCTGTGATGAGCCCTCCCTGTAGTGCACTACCTCTTTATGTCTTGTTGTGGGTCCTGGCTTAGCTCATTGCTGAACCTCGCTGACATTACCCTGGCTGGGAATCACAACAGTACATGTTTCTGCCAGGCAAGAGCTACATCAGCTACGGAGCCAACACCACCCTGTGAGGGAATGAGTGTATTGATGCCTGCTTGGCCCAAGCAAGGTGGAAAATCAGCCTCCCAGCCAGCTCCACTGGAGCCTGGAGAGAAAGAATACAGTTCTTGCATCAGTGTTTGGCTGGAACCGCGGAGGTATTGCCAGGAAGGTGTGGGATGGGGAAAATAACTGGCTTGTCTTAAAGCTGTTTTTGTATGTTTGTTGGCAGTTCCAAATTGGATGCTTCTGCAGGGCCCTTACTAGGATATATAGGAGGCAATAAGGAAATCCAGGGAACTCATGGAGCAAGTCCCTAAGCAATCTACTTCCTTTCAACCTTCACAATCTTTCTGGGATTCTGTGGTGAGTTATACCAAGGAGTGTGTGTGTGTGTGTGTGTTTGTGTGTGTGTGTGTGTGTGTGTGCCTACACATATGAACTCAGGGCCTGAGTGTTGTCCCTTATCCTTTTCATTCAAGGCTGGTGCTCTACCACTTGAGTCACAAATCCACTTTGATTTTTTGATAATTAATTGGAGTCTTACACAGACTTTCTGCCTGGGATGGTCTCAAACTGAGATCCCGCTTCAATTTGTCCTGAACCAGAATCTTTCTGTACACACTTTAACAGAGGAAATGCCAGGAAGATACAAACTTATATGGCATATTCAGGCATGAAATCAGAAACTTACCTAAAATATGAACTATCAAAAGCAATATGTATCAATTTCCAAACTCGAGACAAAAATAAAGAAATGTGCTGTTTTTCATCTTATTTAAAAAAAAACAAATCCTGTAAAAATAAAAAACAAATTATGATTTAGGAATTTCTATATTTTTACTTGAATTCTGAAGATATTTTTCGTGGATTAAGAACCACTATAAAAATGTGAATTCTAGCCGGGCGCAGGTGGCTGGCGCCTGTAATCCTAGCTACTCAGGAGGCTGAGATCTGAGGATTAAGGTTCAAAGCCAGCCTGGGCAGAAAGGTCTGTGAGACTCTGATCTCCAATAAAAAAAAAAAAAAAAAACACTGGCACTGTGGCTCAAAGGTAGAGTGTGTACCTTGAGCTGAAGAGCTGAGGGACAGCACCCAGGCCCAGAGTTCAAGCCTCACGATTGACAAAGAAAAAAGAAATAAGTGAATTCTAGCCTAGTACAGGTAAGTCAAACCTGTAATTCTAGCTACTCAGAAGCTACTCTGAGGCTCTGAGGATCATAGTTCAAAACCAGCCCAGGCAAGAAAGTCCATGAGACTTTTATCTCCAATAAACTACCAAAAACTAGAAGTAGAGCTGTGGTTCAGGAATACAGTAATAATCTTGAGCAAATAAAGGTCAGAGACAGTAACTAGGCCTTGAGTTCAATCCCTAGGACCCCCACTCCTCAAACAACCCCCCACACACAAATACAAAGTAAATTCTGTCAATGATCACCTTATTTTTTTAAAGCCCCTTTTCTTTTTTAATAATCAAACCTTAACAACAACAACAAAAATTCTCCTAGTCATATGTCCAAACATTCCAGGTGCACTAATGCAAGGAAATCAGGGCACATGTTTAAACAACCTGGGAGAGTTTAGCTTGCGGAATGAAGGCAAGGGATGAACTGGACAGCAGTCTTAATAAACCTCCAGGGCTGTTTTGAACAGGAGATTGTATTTATTCTGTGTAACCCAAGAGGAAAGAATCAGGATAAATGAGATCAAGTTACAGGAAAGAACATTTGATTTATCATACATATAGCCATTTCTTAGAACCTAGAGAACTTTGAAAAGAGAACAGACTGTCAAGAAACAGTGATTTCTTTTCCATGGAAAAAGCTGGGCAACTTAATGAGGGTATGATCAAAGGAACTCATAAGACTTTGTGATTCTTGCGGTCTCTATTCTCACATTTTGTTCTCTTAGTGAGATACAACACAAGATATATATTAAAACTGAACACATGGGCTGGGATACAGCTCAGTAGCAAAATCCTTGCCTAGCGAGTGCAGTGTCCTGGGTTCAATCCTCAGTACCAGAACAAACAAAGAAAAAACAACCAACCAAATTTATGGAAGAGAATAATGAAATTCAAAGAGTATGCTAGATAGGACCCTTTGTCAACGTTAGCCAACCTAAGCACAATCAAACTACTATGCTGATCATATGGTGCACAGCAAAGGCAACCACCTGTCCTAACCTGCCCTTTTCTACAGAATCACAGCCTCCCTTGATTGTTTGTTCATGTGTTCATTTACTTCCTTATCTATTTACTTAGGCAGGCAGTGCCTCTCAGGTTGAACTGAGAGCCTTCTGTAAGCCTTCTACCACTTGAAACCTACTCCCAATCATTTTTTGCTTT
Source organism: Dipodomys ordii (assembly GCF_000151885.1). NCBI lineage: Eukaryota > Metazoa > Chordata > Mammalia > Rodentia > Heteromyidae > Dipodomys > Dipodomys ordii. Next base: position 9,282,098 of record NW_012267288.1, on the reverse strand, counting down.
TAGGCTTTTGTTTGTTTGTTGGCAGTACTGAACTTCAAACTCTGGGTCTAGAACTCTTGCTTAGCTTCTCCTGACAAAGGCTGCCCTCTTCATTTAAGCCATACCTCTACTTCCAGTTTCAGTTTATTAATTGAAAAGAGTCTTTCATATGTGTTTGCCCAATTCTGTCTAGCTAAGATGACAAGCGTAATCAGCACCTAATTCTTTTAAGTTAATTCATTCACAAGTCATTATATTCTTAATATTTCAGAGTGGTTTTGTTGTTGCTGTTGTTGTTGTTGTTGTTTTGTCAGTAGTGGGGCTTGAACTCTGGGCCTGGGCCCTCTCCCTGGGCTCTTCAGCTCAAGGCTAGTGCTCTAGCTCTAGCGCTACTTCAGCCTTTTCTGTTTATGTGGTGCTGAGGAATCGAACCCAGGGTCTCATGCATGTGAGGCAAGGACTCTGCCACTGAGCCACCTTCCCAGCCCAACAGTTATACTTCTGAAAGACAGTCTATAAACTATAAAAGATCCATAAGAGAAATGGCAGAGATGATCAGTAATCATGTCTGGCTTCTTAAGACAACAGTTTAGAGAAAATGGAAATTCTGACAACTATCAGAGATGAGAACAGATGTGTATGACTCTTTACTTCATGGTTAAGAACAGCCTGTATGTAACTCAGCTTCTAAATAAGATGGGCAACAGGTATAGTATATTGTCCTGGAATTATAGACTGTGAAAAGCAACCTTGATGTATTGGTCAGCTAATGCTATATAACAAACCACTCCAAAACGACTTCAAGAAATGTGCTATTCAGCGCTGAGAAGGGGGCTCAGAGGTAGAGCACTTGCCCTGCATGCCTGAGGCCCTGGGTTCGATTCCTCAGCACCACATAAGCAGGAAAAAAAAGCCGGAAGTGGTGCTATGGCTCAAGTGGTAGAGTGCTAGCCTTGAGCTGAAGAGCTGAGGGACAGTGCCCAGGCCCAGAGTTCAGGCCCCACGACTGGACCCCCCCCCCAAAAAAAAGAAAGAAAATGTGCTATTCCACTTCAGAGGAATTCTACTGTTAAAAAGTACTTTTTACATTTGTAAAACTCTTTTCTCTGTATATTTAATCACTGATCTTAGTTAGCCCTTTATATATATATATATATATATATATAATTAAAATAATATTGTTATATAGTAAAAATACCTGACCAACAAAGTATAGGTTCAACAAAGATTAAGCTATATCATCTTCACAATAGACATGACGTCTCTGAAAAATATACCAGCAGGCAAGGCCAGCACTAATTGCAGTGTCTCCCAGTTTTCTCTTACTCAATTATTCAGAAAATGGTTAGAAAATAAGAAATGCAAAAAAGGAAGAAAAAAAAAGAAATATATTGTCTCATTCCAAATATACCATTTCTGTAACATCTCCTCAGTCTAGTGACCTTGTCAGAAACAAAAAAGAAAAAGAGAAAGAAAGAAGGCCTGGATTCAATAAGCAACATACAATTAGAGAGCAGTGAAAAAATAAAAGACCTTTAAATAAAGCTTTTTTTAAATTAATGAACACATATATATATGTATATATATACATATATATGTATATACATATATATATGTATATACATGTATATAGATATATGTGTGTATATTTATATATATATGTACATACAGATATATTGCCAGTCGTGGAGCTTGAACTCAGGGCCTGAGCACTGTCCCTGAGCTTCTTTTGCTCAAGGCTACTGCTCTACCACTTGAGCCACAGTGCCACTTCTGGCTTTTTCTGCTTATGTGGTACTAAGAAATCAAATCAGGGCTTCATGTGTGCTAGGCAAGCACTCTACCACTAAGCCACCTTCCCAGCCCTGTACATATATTTTGTTAGAAATCATACCTACTGTTGGCTTTTTTTATAATTGACAAAATTAACTTTGTTCAAAATCAAAAGGTTTATCTGAGGAAAAATGGGAACTAAATACATAATCACTACTGCAATACTAAGATTGTTAAAGGATAATTTTTACAAATATTAAATGAACCCATACATTAAGACTTTAACATAGTAACAAATAAGGGAATCAGTAAGACATCATAATCTACTCAAAAAAGAATTGAAAGAGACATATAAGCAATCAGACATGCTGAAGCTAATTTACTGATAGATGAAAAACATAGGTATTAAGTTCAAATGTTGCAGATCCTCTTTTCTACAGAGAGTACACCAATTGTATGTCTGTGATAAAATTCATTTACACAGCCACAGAGAATTATAATTTGCATTTTACTATAAGTAAGTTTTCAGTAACTTCCTGAGTTGTAAAATAGGTCAGTCAAGGACAGTCCAAAGTATAAGTCCCAATAGAATTGGATAACTTTGAAGGATAAACCAGACAATGTCAGGCATCCATTGAAAAGACATTCAATAATTATGCCCACTTCAAAATCTCTCACAATTCTTGCTGACAAGGTTTCTAGAAAGGCATTAAAGAAAACCGGGAGAATCTAGCTGATTAAATGAAAACTTCAAAAGTTTAATATAATTTGGTTCTTTTTTTAAAAAAAAACATATGAGACAAAGAATAAAGGAATAGCAGGACACTGGTGGCTTACACCTGTAATCCTGGCAACTCTGAGATCTGAGGATTGCTGTTTGAAGCCAGACTGGGCATGAAAGTTCACGAGACTCTTATCTCCAATTAAGTACCAGAAAGCCAGAAGTAGAGTATGGCTCAAGTGGTAAAGCACTAACTTTGGGACAGCACCTAGGCTCTGAGTTAAAGCCCTAGGACAAGCAGAGAAAGAAAGAGAGAGAGAGAGAGAGAGAAAGAAAGAAAGAAAGAAAGAAAGAAAGAAAGAAAGAAAGAAAGAAAGAAAGAAAGAAAGAAAGAAAGAAAGGAAAGAGAGAGAGAGGGAGGGAGGGAGGAAAGAAGGGGGGAGGGAGGGAGGAGAGTGAAGACTAATAGGCACATGAGAAGATATATTCAACATTATTAGTTAATGCAAATCAAAGCCACAGAATAATACACTTCATGCCCACTAGGAAGAATATTTTTTAGGAAAAATAGTATGTGTTGGTGAAGATGTGGAGAAATCAGAAACAACATGAATTGCTGGTAGAAAAGTAAAAATTTTGTAGTCATTATGGAAAACAATATGGTGGTTGCTCAAAAAGCTAAAGCTAGAAGTACCATATGACTAGCAACTCCATTTCTAGATATATACCAGAAAGAATTCAAAGCAGGGATTCTAACAGTTACCTGTACTGGTATACCAATGTTCATATTAATATTGTTCAGGACATGTTACAATTTGAATATGAAATCCCTCATAGACCCATGTATTGAGCCTGGTCTCCTCCCCACCCCCACGCTGCGCCGCCCCCTCCCCAGCCCCCCCCTCCAGCCAAGCTGGTGGCACTATTTTGAAAGGTTCTGCAAACATTAGAAAGTAGGGCCTAGCTATAGAAGTAGTCTAGTAGAACCTTTGAAGGTTATTACCGGTTCCTACTTCCTTCCTCTGTGTCTCTGCTTGCTGACTTCTGTGAAAGTAGCAGCCCCTTCTACAGGCTCGAGCCGCCATCATGTTCTGCCTCTCACCAACCCACAATCAATAGAGCCTAAGACAACGAACTGAAGGCTTGGAACTGTGAACCAACATAAATGTTTTCTCCTTTAAGCTCTTTGTCAGTATTGTGTCACAGTAACAGAAAAACGAACACAGTACCAAAATATTATAAGCTAAAGATATTTGGGGGAGAAAAAAAAACAACAGAAATTATAAACTTGTTTCTATCTTTCCCTAACCTTTTCTCAAGCATGTCATAAAACTTAGGAATAATTTTCAGGCCTTCCCTTGAGGCAGGTCCTAAGATCTTCAGGTGAAAGGTTCTTTCTCAATGCTTACATGAAAGGAACCAGAGGCACAGAGTGGCCAAGGATAATCTAAATAAAACAAGTTTTGCTGTTTTCTCAAATTTATTATCAATAGGCATACCCTTATTGTACAGTCCTGTACATTGTACAGTCCATATCTGTACACTTCATCAAACATAGCATAAAAATTCACAGTGCTATTTCTTTGGGTTCTTCATTTCCTTACGAAGGGCCTCCTGTCATCTAGAACTGATATTTTAAAAGTAAATATATTTACCTGTTTTTCCCTAGTTAGTCTATCATTTGTTTTAAGGGTCTCAGCTGTGATCCTAGAATAAGTAAGTAAAAACTTTCTCATTCAGTATATCACAATAGTTAAAAGGAAGGTGATCTCAGCAATGAGATCCTAGATCCTTGGCATCCCAAACCAGGAATTGAATTGAGACACAAAAGTAAAAAATAGCCAAGGAAGTGTTTTAACAGATAAAGTTCTGCTTTAAGGAAAACCTAGTCTACAGCAAGGTTAGATCAAGAGCAAACATTTGAAAAGCTACAAAGTTTCAGCTTTCTAGAGCTCCCAGAATGTGGGAAGAATTCTTAGCAGTGATAGTAGGCCAACCTTGCACACATGCAAAGTTGCCATTCCATAACTTAAGGTATATTATGGGAAGCAACCGATAGGCATGCAGCCTTATATAGAACTTTTCCTGAAAATCAAATACACGTTTCCACTGCACAGGTGCCTGTTTGGTTAGAACTGGCCCAGCATCTATCTACATTTCAGGAGAAATTCTAAAGCAAACGGACAGCAAACTACTGATGGTGGCTATGGGAGGTACTAGGGAGGAGAGAGTACCTAGATGTTTTCCAGGTTATGAGAGGAGAGAGGAGGTTCATTCTTTTCCCATAGCTCACTGCCTCAACAGGAGGAAAAAAAAAAACTCAGTGTACATCACCAGATATGAATGAATAAAATAAGTTTGGTTTATATACGTAAATGAGAGCATTATTATCAAGTCTTTAGAGAGAAAGAAATTCTAACACATGGTTGAACCTGCTACCAAGCTAATGAGCCTTTGCAAACATCATACTACGTAAAATAAGCCAAGCAAAAGAAAAGTGTTCTATGGGTATATAGTTCTCCACTTAAGTGAATTATCTACAATAGTTAAATTCATAGGAACAGAAGACTAGGGGTTTTGAAGGAAGAAAGGGGATTTTTATTTAGTAAGTAGAGTGGGTTTTGTTTGTTTGTTTGGGTGGTGGAAAAATCCTAAAAATGGATAATGGGAGTAGACTGGACAATGAAGTATCCCAACATCCCGGGGCCAGTGGGACTAGAATCCATGATGGACAAAAGGAGTCACCAACAGTCAGTAGAGCTGCCCTTCTCTATAGCAAGGCAGTGAACAGCAACCAAGCTAAAAATGGGGTAGGCTTATATAGGAAAAAAACTGCAAGGGGACCACCCACAGGTGGCCAGTGGTAGTTTCACAATTGGCAAAGAAGCAGAGCTAGCAGTTAGCAATGACAAAATGGCGATTACAATTCCAGTCGTTCCCATAGCCGAGGCAATTAGTCACCAGGCAAAGTCCTTATCCCAACTTCCCTTTTTTCCAGTTCTCAGTTTTGGGTTTCATTGATACTGACCTGAACACATTACTCATCACACCCAAAATCAAACCACCTTCCAGGTTTTCTGGCTCTGAGTTTCACTGTTATTTACTGAATTCCAGTAACCTGGTGTTTAACTCACTATTTTGCTTCAAACCTTTGTCTCTGGAATGATGAGCCTGGAGTTTTTCCGCTACAGGGAGATCCTGCCTTTTAAGTCTGGCCCTATTCTTACTCACTTTGCAAGTTTTGGTAAATGCTAGGGTTCCTAGGGTCTGTACTTGTGTTGTCAAATTATCTGGGACTTGTTTGTCCAGTTAAATTTCATTTTTCCTTGGGCTAATTAATACTCTATTTGTTTAATTTAACCTGGTTCTAACAGACAACAGTAAATGTACTTGATACCACCACCATCTATGCCAACAGAAGTTCAAATGGTAATTTTTATGTGAATTTTCCCACAATTAAATCATTGGTTGGGGGTTGGGGGAGTGTAGTTTTGGAGATTGGAGGAAAGGGAAAAACAAAGGAGGAGGCAACAATGCTTGATAAGAAATGTACTCATTACCTTGCTCATGTAATTGTAACCCCTCTGTACAGTATTTTCACAATAAAAAAACTTATTAAAAAAAATAAATCATTGGTTGGAATTCCAACAGGTCAAACAGGCTTTTCAGAGCTACAAATACTTCAATTGGCCTTTCTTAAGTTCTCTAAGTGTATTAATTAATTGCATTTCCTGAGAGTTATTCTACTCAATACAGTGCTTGGCATAGCAGAACAATCCAAAATAATAAAGCAGTTTTTCAAAAAAATCCATCATTTAGTTCTTCCCAAATTAAGATGAAAGGAAAATTGTTTAATTTTTGTATGATTTTGTTTTCTTTTGTTGGGAGAGGTGCACTGAGGGGAAAAATGCTTCCTTATTATAACTAAATGTGTTTTTATCATTGCACAAAGTTAAATGGATTTTTAAACTGTGGGACTACTCATAGCCTTTAATATGCTAATGAGTATTTTTGAATTTCCACAACAGGATTTAGTAAGGGACATTCCTAAGCTTATTTGATCAGGATTTCTTTGTTCTCTGGGAGTCCAGTTAATTAACATCTCTCTTTGTACTGTGCCTATAGAAGTTGAGCAGCAGACTTACAAACTAAGTGGGAGATTGTCTTTATACAACCTGTAATTGTGGCATAAATGTGTCATTTATTTTATCACAAAGCTTGTGTGACTATTTTAAACATTTACAGAATTTTAAATGTAGATTAGAGACAAAGAAGTCATTTTCTAAAGCAATGTCTTATCATTTCAGTTCTTTCTTTTCTGTAGATAGTGTTTAATACTCTAGGAAAAAATGCTTGCTAATGGAGATTATGTAGAAAATTTATATTGATTTTGTGATAAGTAGCTTCTAAATATTTTGGAGGACCTCTACCACTTGAGTCATGCCCCTAGCACTTTTTGCTTTAGTTTATTTTGAGGATAGGTTCTCTTATTTATGTCCAAATCAACCTTGGCCAGGATACTCTTATATATGCTTCCCAGTTTAGTAGAGATTATAAGTATTTGCTATCACCCTCAGCCATTGGCTGAGATGGGATCTCACTAACTTCCCCTCACTATCTCATCCCACCCCTCTGGCTGGTCTTTCTCACAAGTAGCTGGGATTATAGGAATGGGCCCTCACTCCTGGCCAAATCCTGTGTGTGTGTGTGTGTGTGTGTGTGTGTGTGTGTGTGTGTATGTCCCCTTGGGCTTGAATCAGGGGGCTCTGGAACTATTTCTGAGCTTCTTTTTGCTAAAGACTAGCATTTTACCACTGGAGACACAACTCTACTTGTGGCTTTTTGGGGGAGGGTAGAGGGAGGAGGGTTAGTTTATTGGAGATAAGAGTCTCAAGGACTTTCCTGTGCAGGCCAGCTTTGAACCATAATTCTCATATCTCAACATCCTGAATAGCTAGAATTGCAGGAATGAGCCACTAGCACCCAGCACCATTTCTCAAAAGTTAATTTAAACTGGGTGACAGTGGCTCATGCCTGTAATCCTTATCTATTCAGGAGGCTGAGATATAAGGACCAAGGTTCAAAGTCAATCCAGGCAGGAAAGTTCATGAGACTCTCACCTACAGCTAACCACCAAAAAGGCAAAAGTGGAACTGAGGCAGCACACACTGTAATCTTAGCACGTGGGAGGCTGAGGTAGGAGATCCAGTTTAAGCTCAAGGTACAGGCTATAGAGCAGGATGTTGGTCTCAAAAAAAAAATACACATACACACATACATACATACACACATACACAGAGAGACACATATGGACACAGCAAATAAAGTCCAATTTATTATCTTAATGATAGTTTCAATTGTGTTTTCAGTAGTAATGTCACATTCAGGCATACAAAATTTCAAAGGTAAAGTTCATTAAAATATTCTAATATCGTGTGTGTGTGTGTGTGTGTGTGTGTGTGTGTGTGTGTGTATCCGTGAAAATAAGTCAGTATTTCTTTCCTTATTTCATTCCTTTTATTTGTAGTGCTGGAGAATAATCAAACCCAAGTACTCTACCACTAAGTTACATCCCCAGAATCATTCAAATATTTGAATAATTGCAAAAGAACATATATGATGATGTTACTGAGATGAAATAGCTGATTTGATGGTTTCACACATTCTACAAAGGTATGAGAGATCTATCCATCTTTATTTTATTTATTTATTTATTTATTTATTTTTGGTCTTGGGACTTGAATTTCTTGTGCCACCAAGACCAAAGACCACCAAGGAGCTGATTCTGATGCAAGTATGTAAGAGTCGTTTATTACAAGCTCCAGCCTGGACTCACAACCATCCCCAATGCAGCCTGACTCACAACCATCCCCAATGCAGCCGGTCGGAGTTGAGAGCCCCGACCCTTCCTCTAGCAGGGTTTTTATGGTTTTTTTGGGGGGACTTCTATGCATCATTGCAGCACTTAACAAATCATATCACACCGCGGGAAAATCATAAAATAATTCTAAAAGATGATTAGCGTAACCAGTGGCAGGAACGGATCAGGTACTGGGGATTGGCTGGTTCATGGGGTTGATGCTCTTCAAAATGATTGGCTAAACGCAGATGTTCTGAACTGCAACCAAGTGGTCTTTAACTTGCAGGAACATCTGGAACTTGGTTTTTTTCCTGTTATCTGCTGATTAGTGGATTGTTCCTGGAATTTGGGCTCAAGGGGATCAAGGGGAGTTGCTGACGCATTTCCCGGACAAAATGGACTCCAAACCTATTTTGTTCAGGCTTCACAAACTCTGGGCCTGGGCCTGTCCCACAGCTCTTCAGCTAAAAGCTAACACTCTACAACTTGAGCTACAGTGCCACTTCTGGTTTTCTGGTGGTTAATTGGAAATAAGCGTCTCATGGACTTTGCTGCCCGGGCTGGCTTTGAACTGTGATCCTCAGATCTCAGCCTCCTGAGTAGCTAGGATTTACCAATCTTTATAGATAGATGAAATGCTTAGATTTCACATGGGAAAGAAAATTTATAATTTGATTATATACATTGCATGGAGAAGCAAGTCACCCAAAAGTCAGGTGATAGAGCAACAAACAACATGCTATGCGAGGGCAAGGGTTAATTCCTAATGGATTCCTGAGGCTAAGGAGGAGGACACTTTAAGCTGAGATTCCCGTACACTCTGAGCAAAGAGGTACAATATGAAAGTATAAGGTCCATTCCTGGATGGTGAGCAGACCCCGCCCAGTACCTGTGTTACCTAGGGAACTGGGACACCTGGAAGAGGTCACATCTGCATCCACTGAGGCCACATCTGAATCTGATGTGGCCACACCTTTCTCCCACCTGGTCCCACTTCCCTTTACCTGGACACACCCTTCCCCGCCTACCCTATATAAGGCCTAACCCAGGGCCAGACGCTCTTTTTTGCCAGCCGCCTGGAGTGCCAACCTTGCCTGGTCCCAAAACCTAGCCCTTACCTGAATACCACGTGCATGGTGCTGTTCTTACTCGGCTACATCTTTTTAAAAACCTAACAGAAAGAACCGGAGATAAGGACCTGGAAATGTAATTCTGTCATGCCAAGTACAGAGTGCATGAGGGACATAAAATCAAATGAGACTAGAAAAAAATATATTGAGGCCAGGACACTAATATTAACGAACTTAGACTTTATGCTCTAAGTAACAGGGAGCTGAGGAAAGTTTTTGAACTGAAGATACAATCTATGTTTCAGAACAATTTCTCTAGGCCCATAGGGAATAGATGTGACCAGAATAAAGCAGGAAGGCTAATTAGAATGTTATAATTGTCTAGTGAGAAATGATGAATACTTGATTGAACAGAAAGGAAGCAATAAATAGGAGAGAGATTAAAAATAAAATTTAACTCAGTAAATGCATTTGAATTAAAAAAATAGAATTTCTGTTGAACAGGATTTAACATATAGCAGTTTATTATACTCAATAGGTGTAGGTAAGTGAATACTGGTATTGGTGACAATGTTTAACAAAGTAAGCATTAGCACTTGACAATTCTCTTAGTTTCCTCACATATTATTGAACAGCCTCCTTCTCTGGAGTCTACTTTAGGTTAAGTGTTCAAAGCTGGGTCATGATAGTTTCTAACTGTAGTCGTATAAAGTAGGGAATGGGGTGACTTGATCACCTGTCTGACCATGGTCTTGCACTAGGAATAAAAAGACATTTAGCTGGATGCTGGTGGCTCACACCTGTAATTTGAACTACTCAGGAGGTTGCAATCTGAAGATCGGGGTTCAAAGCCATCCCAGGCAGGAAAGTCCATGAGACATCGCTAATTAACCACCAGAAAACCGGAAGTGGTGCTGTGGCTCAAAGTGATAGAGCGCTAGCCTTGAGCAAAAATCCCAGGCACAGGGCCTGGGCCCTGAGTTCAAACTCCCCAATTGACCAAAAAAAGAAAAAAAAAGCCATTTAACATTAGGTACACAACCAGTAGAACTTGCCATAGTATCTAACTAGAGATGGGAGTTGGTGTAGTCACTTGAATAGTGTCCTTATGAAATTCCTGTCTACCTACAACCTTAGCATATAGCTCCTTAATAGATGAGCAGAGGTCAACATCCTATTTGAAATACTTCAAGTAGATGTTAAAAAAAATTCTAAAAACCAGATGATTAAGGGGCTGGGAAGGGGGCTCAGTGGTAGAGTGCTTGCCTTGCGTGCATGAAGCCCTAGGTTCAATTCCTCAGCACCACATAAGCAGAAAAGGCTGGAAGTGGTGCTGTGGTACAAGTGGTAGAGCACTTGCCTTGGGCTGAAGAGCTGAGTGACAGCACCCAAGCCCAGAGTCAGGCCCTTCAACTGACAAAAACAAAAACAAAAAAACAGATGACTAAGTATATTATTGTAGGCAATGGTGCTCTTGGTAAAACAGGTCTCCCAGCATACTTTACAACTAACAAATTTCCAAATGTTTTTTGTTTTGGTTAATAGTGTTAAGAATTGAATCCAAACCCATGTTAAACAAGCATTCTGACACTAAGCTAGACCCCTGACTCTCTCTCTATATATATATTTATATTTACTGTTATTTTAAAAGTGATATAGAGAGACAACTGTCTTCCATTCCTTTATTCTCTCCCAGCCTTTTCCTCTGATCTCCACCCAAAAGTTGTATAGTTTACTTCATCAGTGTCCAGCAAGTCCCACTGCTGCATTTTTTCAGCTTTTTCCCTCAAGTTCTTTCTCCTAATTCTACTATTTTGACAAGTAGACAGTCAGTTATGATTGGTGAAGAGCCATGTAACTCTCAGATTTTGTGGTACTGAAGGGCAAGAGCATTATGACAGTTTACAAAACACTAGGTTATCCCCCAACAGATATATTTCTAGCTTGTTTTTTCTTCAGTAGTCTCTGTCATCATTTGAAAATGTGAAAGCAAAGTGAGCTCTTAGATTAACTTCTCACTATCCAAAGATTTCTTTCTTGATTGCTGGGACCCAAACTGAGCTCAGCAATGACCCCTGAACTATTAAGAAATTTGCCAGATCCAGGTGCCAGTGGCTCACCTCTATAATCCTAATTACTAAAGAGACTGCACTTGAACTAATAGGCACAGGAAGGAACTTCCTGAACAGAGTCCCAGGGTCACAACAAATTGGAGAGAGACTCGACAAATGGGACTACCTTAAAATAAAAAGCTTCTGCACAGCTAAATCTATCGCAACTAAGCTAGAAAGACAACCAACTAATTGGGAAAAAATATTTACCAGCAATATATCAGACAAGGGGACTCAAGAAACTAATCCCTCCCAAACCTAACAAACCAATTACTAAATGGGCAAGGGAACTAAAGAGGGACTTCTCAAATGAAGAAATAAAAATGGCAAAGAAACACATGAGGAAATGTTCATCATCCCTGGTGGTGAAGGAAATGCAAATAAAGACAACCCTGAGATACCACCTTACCCCAGTCAGAATGCCCCACATCCACAAATCAGCCAACGACAAATGCTGGAGGGGATGTGGAGAAAGAGGAACCCTATTACACTGCTGGTGGGAATGTACACTTATACAACCACTTTGGAAAGCAGTCTGGAGGGTCCTTAGAAAGCTAAAGATTGACCTCCCTTACGACCCAGTCATACCACTTCTAGGCATCTACCCTGAACAACAGGAACCAATATACAAGGACACGTGCACCTCCATGTTTATTGCAGCACTGTTCACAATAGCTAGGATATGGAAACAACCCAGATGCCCCACCACAAATGAATGGATCCAAAAATTGTGGTATCTATACACAATGGAATACATGCAGCCATTAGAAATGACAAAATAATGGCATTTGCAGGGAAATGTATGGAGCTAGAGGAATCATGTTGAGCGAGGTAAGCCAAGAGCAAAGAGACAAACACTACATGGTCTCCCTGATAAGTGGATGCTAAATCCAAAATGTTAGGTGATACGACAAAATTAACAGGACTTAAGAAACAAAGAACTCCCACTCATCTGTTTGAACCACTACTAAATATTCCCATGCTGCTGATCACATGTATGGTATACATGCGCACACCGTTATATGTTATAGACTGTGATAGACAATTTGCTCCAGGAAAGTTAGAATGAACTTGTGACTTTAAATGAGCATCATTATTCCACAATACTGTGAAATTTGGGAAATTATGTAATCACTTAATCACAATTAAAAAAAAAAGAACCTTGGGGAAGGTAGGGAGGGAAGGGATGATAAGGGGAAAACAATGGAGGGGGTAACAATGCTCAATAGGAAGTGTACTCATTCATTACCTTGCTCATGTAACTGTAACCCTCTGTATAGTGTCTTTATAATAAATTTTTTTTTTAAAAATAAAGAGACTGAGATCTGAGAATTGTGGTCCAAGACCAGCCTGGGCAAGAAAGTCTGTGAGATTCATCTCCAATTAACCACCAGGAAAAAACAAACAAACAAAACAGAAGTGGAGCTGTTCAAAGTGGTAGAGTACTACCTGTGAGCAAAAAAGCTCAGGGACAGCACCCAGAGCCTGAGCTCAACTGCCATGACTGGCGAAAGATGAAAGAAAGCAAGAAAGCGAGAAAGCGAGAAAGAAAAAGAGAGAAAGAGAGAAAAAAGAAAGAAAGAAAAAGAAAGAGAAAGAGAGAGAGAAGAAAGGGGCTAGGAAGGTGGCTCAAGTGGTAGAGTGCTAGCCTTGAGCTGAAGAGCTGAGGGACAGTGCCCAGGCCCAGAGTTCAAGCCCCATGGCCAGAGCCAAAAAAGAGAGAGAGAGAGAGAAGAAAGAAAGAAAGAAAGAAACAGAGAGAAAGAGAGAGAAAGAAAAAGAAAGAGAAAGAGAGAATGAAAGAAAGATAGGTAGGTTGGTTCCCATGGAACAAATAAAAGCCTTTCAGAACTCCAGAGAGTGCTGGAAACCTTCCCCAGGGTGCAAGGACTGTGTGTGGACTGTCCCAAACTCAAGCAGAATGGCCAAAATGCTGTAATTAAGGAAGCATATTGGCTGATCTGAACGTCTGTGCTGCTATGAACACTTCTTCAGATCCCTTTTTACACTGTTAGGGCTGACATCAAGCTAAAAACAATCTTTAAATCAAACTAAAGATTAAAATTTGAATTTCTGGGCTAGGAAGGTGACTTAGTGGTAAAGCACCTGCCTAGCATGCATGAAGCCCTGGGTTTGATTCATCAGTACCACATAAACAGAAAAAGCCATTAGTGGCACTGTGGTTCAAGTTGTAGAGTGCTAGCCTTGAGCAAACGAAACTAAGGGGACAGTGCCCAGGCCCTTATTTCAAGCCCCAGTACTGGCAAACAAAAAAAACTTGAATTTCAGCTGGGGGCCAGTGGCTCATGTCTGGAATCCTACTCAGGATGCTGATACCTCAAGATCCAGGTTCTAAAGCAGTCAGGACAAGAAAGCCTGTGAGACTCTTATCTCCAATTAACCAGCAAGAACCTGGAAGTGAAGCTGTGATTCAAGTGGGAGAGTATTAGTGTTGAGCAACCAGGTCCTGAGTTCAAGCCCCAGGACTGGCACACACACATATACACAAGAAAAATATCTTCTCCATTTGGTGCTGTTTGGGAGATATATTAAAATACTCATTTGAAGTTGCCATCTGCAAGAACACCCACCATCTGCAAGTTCTATAGGCTGCAATTCCCTAACTGCTTGCTCCTCTAATAACTCATACCATAATCACATCTCTATATAGCTGTCCATCTTCAGCAAACCTAGGCATAAAACTAAAGTTGTCCTTGTCTTTGGGTCCTTATTTCTGAAGGCTCTGTGTCACATAAAACTTTGATTAAAGAAATCTGTTATGCTTTGCTTTGTGTCTTTCATTTAAGGAATGTCAGCTGAGACCCTCCAGATAGATGACAAAAGCATCATACCTTTCAGTTCCTATAATATTAATACCATAGTTTGCACATGTTGACTGTGAGATATCTGGAAAATATTCACATGGGGATACAAAGGGAGAGCTGGGGTGGTGGAGGCTGGAGGCATAGCCCAAGAGGTAGAGTGCTTGCCTAGCATGTAAAAGGCTCTGGTTTCAATCCTCAGGACCTCCCCAAAACAAATAAAACTGGGATTCTGGATTTAAAGTTGAGAAATGAAGTAAAGAATAAAAACACTGAAGGGGAAAGAAAAGTGAATGTCATCAGTAGTTAGTAACATAGTGTGTAATTATAGTCTTAGTAGACCATCTTGGTCCAATTGTTTTCCTTCCATTGCCAAATTCTGTTCCTATGTGGAGGAGTAGAAGAGGAAACTAGCATCATTGAGGGCTAATGAAGTTGGTCCATAAGAACCAGCGAATATCTAGAAATTAAGTTTGGAAAAGTCATTTAGCAGCACTTTGATTTCCCTTTTCCTTAGTAGCAAATGTAGCAGCACCTTGTAAAACTGCCCTGCAGATGACTGCCTCTATTAGCAGTTTTGGTTTTCTTGTGTTTTGTTTAATAAGAAAACAATAAGCACTAAGTAGTGTTGTGCTGCATCTCCACTGCTCTAATATAATCTGTTCATATACATAATGTCATACTTACTGCAGTGTAATTATTATTTGGTTTCCTCCTACAGATTGTGAGCTTCTTAAAGGTAATGCACCATTTCTGTTCTTATTTGTAGTTCAAATTAACTAGCACAATATTTTGCAGCTAAGTAACTTATTTATGTAAAACTATTGGATAATTACAATAATACTACTAGTTAAGGCCACAGACTAAGGCTACCTGGCAGAAATCCTAAGTCTACTGTTTATTATCTTTGTGACTGTAGGAAAATTACTAAGCCTTTTCTGGGCCTGGGCCTTCATTTCCTCAGATGATATGGAATAATAACCTCTATGTCTTATGTGGAGCTGCTGTAATAAAAATACTATCAACTATGTGACTTAAAGGACATTTATTCCTCATAATTCCAGAATTATGGACATCCAAGATCACTATGGCAACCAATTTATCTGTAATCAGCTTCTTTCTATTATGAAGACTGCTTCCTTTCTATAGCTTCACCTGGAAGAGAAAAAGGAGGAAGAGGAGGAACAAAGAGGAACAGGAGAAAGAAAGAAAAAGGGAAAGGAAAAGAAGAAGCAAAAGTCTCTTTGTTTTTAAGAAACGTAGTAGAATTTGAACTAAGGTCTAGGCAAGCACTCTGTCATTAGATCAACTCCTCTAGCTAATGTCTTTTTTATGTTGTTGTTGTTGTTGTTTTGGTTGGGTTGTGGGGCTTGAACTCAGGGCCTGGGCACAATCCCTGAGCTTTCTAGCTCAAGGCTAACACTCTACCAATTTTAGCCACAGTGTCACTTCTGGTTTTCTGGTGGTTAATTGGAGGTAAGAGACTCATGACCTTTTCTGCCCAAGAAATGTCTGTTCGTGTGTGTGTGTGTGTGTGTGTGTGTGTGTTTGTGTGTGTGTGTGTGTGTGTGTGTTGGTAGTGGGGCTTGAGCTGAGGACCTCACATTTTACTTAGCTTCTTTGCTGAAGCTGCAGCTCTACCACTTGAGCCATACCTCTACTTCTAAGGTCTCCTCTTTTAAGGACACTAACCTCCTTCATAACTTAATTGTCCCTCAGAGGTCCCATCTTTACTACCAGCACAAAGATTAGGATGTGTGGAAGGGCACAAACATCCAGTTTCTGATTACCCTCCTCATAAATTATAGTCTAAAGTACTCAGGAGAGTACTAGGTGTGTAAAAAAAATATTCTGTATATGATCAATATCCACAAATACATTACAGAATTATTCTATAGAATAAACCCTTTGACATGTTATGTGGGTATCCAATCCTGCCCTCCATGTTATTTTTATATTTTTCTGTTTATTTCTGTCATGGTAAATTTATAATCCATGTTAATTTACTTATCCATAAACAAGTCCCATGAAGGCAAGTTCTTATCTATTAAGTTCTCTATTTAACACAGCACTTAAACACAGCAGTATTTAGTAATAGTTTGGTAAAGCAATAAATTGATGAATGATCTACTTCTGATGAAATTTATCTCATATAGCTCAGATTAAAATTCCCGGTTGTGTGTGTGTGTGTGTGTGTGTGTGTGTATTAGGGTTATGGTCTAGTTTTTGTCCATGAGTTTCTTTTGCTCAAGGTTAGCACTCTACCACTTGAGCCACAGCTCCCCTTCTATTCTCCCTCCCCTCTCCCCTCCTCCCCCCCCAGTTCTTTTTGTAGGTAAAGAATTGACTTTCCTTCCTGAGTTGGCTTTGAACTGTAATCCTCAGATCTCAGCCTCCTGGGTAACTAGGCATGAGCCACAGGCACCCAGTTCCTAGTTGAACCTTAAAGGAAAGCTGAGGTGCTCCAGCAACATATCAGGCAGTCTGGAGAAGATCTTCCTGTTCCCAAAACTACCCAAAAATAAGATAATACATAGCTACATCATCACGCTGAAGTGGACCCTGAGATGAGGCCCAAGTTGGTATGATTCCATTTTGAGCTTTGCCTTTGTTTTAGGGATTTTAGACTTGATGGATCTAGTTCCTGGAATGAAAAAAAATGCATCTGGTCCCCCTCCCCTTAGCAACCTAACCCACCCTTAATTGTTGAGTTAAAGACTGACCCAAAAAACAGATAGATTGTACTCTGACTCCAACTAGACACCACTTGCTTAAGGTAAACCCTGCCTTTTGCACATGCTTACCGTAAACTCTACCTTTTTCCCACCAAAAGGTAGACCTCTAACCCAATAAATCTATGCGCCATTTTAAACCAAGATGATAGGCTGGTTTAAACAGCCATGACAGATAAACTGTAACCTCATTGGCCACCTGTGTGTGGTCTGTTATGACTGTACAATCCTTTGTGTGTTACAATCCCACTGGTCACCTGTGCATGAACAGGCTCGACCTCATGGATTTTGCCTTTAAAAAGCAAAGTCCGTGGGCGGCTCAGGGTTGCAGTATCAGCTCCCGAGCCTCTGCTGCGGCCCTGGCTGGTCAGTGTAGGAACCTTCTCAATAAAGTTGCTTCTTTAATATCAACTTTGTTGTGGTGGGCTCTGTCACTCCAGACGATTAGGTGAGCTTGCCTGCCTGAGTAGGGGGTCTTCCTACTACAACCACTTTCTATACTACAAGCCACTTTGTATAGTGCCCTGACTGAGGGAAATTATTCTGATCTCATGCCTTCTGTTTCGACTTTGACTTCCTTTACTGTCTGCTCTTCAGGGCAGCTTTGACATTGGAATAAGCACCAATAATGCCATGTCCTTACAGAAGGGCTGATTCACTCACTGGAATCAAGTTACAAGTTATTCCATACAATTTTTCTTATTCAGGCAAGATTTATATAGAAAGGCAGTTAATGTCGAAGAATTGTTTAAACTGACCCTTTTATTGGGATACTCTCACTATTTGTGAAATGAATGCTAACAGAATCTTTATAACACTAAATGTCTCAAAACCAAAATGCAGAATACTTTAAGACATATAAATTCTTCCACGTGCTTTCGATCTGCCATTCTCCTATACATTTAACCAGGGAGGACAGCAACAAAGGAGGAATATGTAAACATTTTAATCATTTCTAATGTGCTATCTGTGACAATTCATCGTGCTAAAATCAGAAAGGGAAGGAATCACTTTTCCATTTCCTTAAGGTCACCAAGGACAGACAAGCTCAGGACATACTGTATTTGTCAGAAGCAAAAGAGATGACTGGGGAGGTGGCAGTGACAAATCTCTTCTAGGCTCAGCTCATTTTCCTGAAGAATGTGTGTCCCCTTCTGACATTTATCAAAAGAAATTCAATTTTATAAAAAGAAGGATGTCAAATAATAGTACATTGCTAACACTCATTCTGCTGCTGTCAGAAGGGCTGATGGGGGCAAAAAGGAAAAGGGTAGATGGAAGACAAAGTTACTCTGGCAGGAAACAAACAAGGTGTAAGGTCAGGCTAATATACTCATAGGCTTGAATACATTTCTAATTAAATCACCTATTTTTGTCCATATGAATGCCAAGTTCACTCTAGAATACCAGCTTGCCATCAATGCAAAGTGGGCTTGCTTGTTGTTTTGTTTTGTATTTTGTTGTTTGGCTACAGATATATTTACTACATAAGACAGGAAAGCTAATGAAACATTGACAAATCCCACAGCACCAGATACAATGACAAGAACCCTGTAGGCCAGCAATCAATACCTCTTGTGGTGATGATGACACTTTTCTCTGGCAGAAAAGGACGTTCTGGATTTAAAGAAAAAGGAAGGAAGAAAAGAAAAAGAAACTAAAAGTTATGATAGGAAAATGGTAGTCAGATTAATATCAAAGAAAGGAATTCCATCAGGAGACTAATGGTGTACTAACAAAATACTGTAACGAGTAATGGTGTTTGACCATACTGCATAAAAATATTGGAGTGAGGAACAAATTAAATCCTCTTCTCAGTGAGGGGTTTCTGCAGGACATAAGCAATTAGTTTGCCTTCTAGAAAAGACAGGAAGCTTGATTAACAGATCCAAAAAGACAGCTTAGGGAAGATAGGTTTAACACTAGGAGGTGAAACACCAACTGTTATGCAAATTGACTTTTCCCAAAATGGTGGATAATTCAATCTGAGGCCTGAAATACACTTTTTCTTTCTTTTTGTTTCCTTTTCTTTCCTTCTTTTTTTCCTCCTCCTCTTCTTCTTCTTCCTCCTCCTCCCCTCCCCCTCCCCTCTCCCTCCTCCTCCTCCTCCTCCTCCTCCTCCTTCTTCTTCTTCTTCTTCTTCTTTCTTCTTCCTCTTCCTCTTCCTCTTCCTCTTCCTCTTCTTCTTCTTCTTCTTCTTCTTTTCTTCTTCTTCTTCTTCTTCTTCTTCTTCTTCTTCTTCTTCTTCTTCTTCTTCTTCTTCTTCTTCTTCTTCTTCTTCTTCTTCTTCTTCTTCTCCATATTAACATTACTGTTCTTTGGCTTTCAATGTCAAGACAGTAGCAATACAAACCAAAAGGGGTTCCTAGTAAGTAAATGCTATCTGTGTGTTAGATTCCAGCCAAAGTCATCTAAGGCAAACATGGACTCATCATAGAAAAATTAACTATGACATACAGTTTTGACTCTTTCAAAAACTTGTAAGTTGTCAAATATCTAGAAATAGGTGATTCAACAGGCAGCTAGTGTGATCATATAAAAGGTTTCAGGAGAGAGCCCTGCTAAGTGCTGATATTTAACCTACTCCAGTCATATGGTCTATGCAAAGTGCTTCTTATATCCAAGGCAGGCCTCTTATTGTTCTTGTTATTTATTATTGTTGTTGTTTGGGGATCTAGGGCATGAATTCAGGGCCTCAGATTTTTCTAAGCAAATGAAGGACTAAGCTAACTCCATTCTAAAAGCAAGCCATCATCTCCTGTAAAACTGACCTCAGGTTAAACTTAAGGGACAAAACAGTTATCGGAAAAACCAGTCTTTGGAAAAGTTCTCGGAAAACCCACAATCGAAACTGCAATTATACCCCTAGCAACTGCCAGTTAGACAAAGGGTTGAGAAACACGACCCCAGTTACTGGAAAATGGACAGGTTGGTCAAGTTCCTGGAAAAAAGCAGCTGTAGGGTCATAAACAGTTAAAAAATGTATTGTTGCCTGCATTCCTATGGTTAGTCTTATGTATCCCAACCAATGATCTACTTGCTTTGTATGATTTAACCAATCCTGTAATCACTAAGTTGGAAAGCCCTTACCCTTAATGGAAATGATTATGTCCCTAACCAATGAGCCCACCCCGAAATTTGCCCAGGAAATGCTGACCAGTTGCTGACCAATTATGTAGAAGCCTGCAAACCTCCAACTCCCTCCTACTTGCTGGAAACCCTATAAGAACCCTACTGAACATGTGGTCAGGGCTCACAACTCTGACCCGATGCGTCGGTGACTATTGTGAGTACAGGCTCGAGCTTGCAAATAAACGACTCTTTTGCTGTTTGCATTGGTCGTGGTCTCTGGGGGTCGCTCGGGGATTTCGAGTTCGAGTCTAACACAAGTACTCTGCGACCTGAGACACAGGCTAAGGCACTTAGCTGAACCCCCTCTCCTAGTCACACCACGGAAAGCACTCTTCCTACAGCCAATTCGCCCTGGTGTATGTTGTGATCAAGTTATGCTTAGGACTTCTCCCTAGGAGCAGAAAAACTCCCAGTCAGTTCTAACCAAACTGAGGGACTTACACAGTGAAAAAAATAGGTGTCCTAGCTCGCACTGCTGGCTCCTGTCTGTCATCCTAGCTACTTAGGAGGCTAAGTTCTGAGGATCCGAGTTCAAAGCTAGACCAGGCTGAAAAGTCACTAAGAGACTCATATTTCCAATTAACCACCAGAAAACTGGAGCTGTGGCTCAAAGTTGTAGAGCACTAGTCTTAAGCAATAAAAAGCTCTGGGACAAGCGCTAGGCCCTGAGTATAAGCCCCATGACTACCACCACCACCAACAACAATGTGTATCCTTAGCCTGACCTTCGAGCAACAGACTCCAACTTAAAGCTTCAGGCATATAAAGTTGCATCTCATACATATACTTAAAATCAGGGGGATGGCAGCCTTGTACATGTGCATATCCCTTCCAAAAATCTGCCATTCCTCATTCCCTAAGATCAGCCCACTATCAATTCTCCCATATTCCTCAAACCCTAGAAAACTGAAACTTTCTTTTTCTTTTCTTTCTTCTTTTTCTTTCTCCTCCTCCTCCTCCTCCTCTTCTTCTTTTTCTCCTCCTCCTCCCCCCTCCTCCTTCTCCTCCTCCTCCCCCCCCTCCTCCTCCTCCTTTTCTTCTTTTTTGTACTTGTTTTTGTAGGTTCAGGGGCTTGAACTCAGGGCCTGGTCACTGTCCCTGAGCACCTTTGTTCAAGACTACCACTATTGCTAAAGCGCTCTACCACTTTGAGCCACAGTGCCACTTCAGGTTTTGAGTGGTTAATTGTAGATAAGAGCTCACTGGAACATTTCTGCCAGGGCTGGCTTCAAACTGCAATCCTTGGATCTCAACCTCCTGAGTAAGTGAGCCACCAGCACCCTGCTGAAATTTTCTTTCTTTTTTTTTCAGGTCATGGGGCCTGAACTCTGGGCCTGGGCACTGTCCCTCAGCTCAGCTCTTCAGCTCAAGGCTAGCGCT
Source organism: Dipodomys ordii (assembly GCF_000151885.1). Classification (NCBI taxonomy): domain Eukaryota; kingdom Metazoa; phylum Chordata; class Mammalia; order Rodentia; family Heteromyidae; genus Dipodomys; species Dipodomys ordii. The sequence continues at coordinate 9,260,518 of NW_012267288.1, read as the reverse complement.
CTACCACTTGAGCCACAGTGCCACTTCCGGCTTTTTTTCTTTTTGCTTATGTGGTGCTGAGGAATCAAACCCAGGGCCACAGGCATGTAAGGCAAGTGCTCTACCACTGAGCCACCTTCCCAGCCCCTGAAATTTTGTTAACCATGTATTTGCTTGCGCCACCTAGCTCAGGCAAGCTTTCCCTTTTTCAGTGTACTATCTCTCTCTACTACACTCCTTGTTTTGTCTTTTTTTTTTTGTAATTCAGTTCTTTTTTGGAGAATCTGGGATCTTTGCCTCTGTGGCCACTACTAGTAACATTGCCAGCCTGGCACAGGACTCTAAGAAACCTGCTAAAATTAGTTTAAAAAAAGAGATATTTCGCTGAACTTTCCCCCACATTAAACAAAGAATCTGGTTAACAAAATAATAAACAACAAATTTACCTATTGTACTAAATACCCAAACTTGTGGTTTCTCTACGATTTTCAAAGTCAGGGTCCTAAAACTTATGCAGAATATTTAAAACTTCATCAGTTATCAAGCAGCTCTCACTGAGCAAAAATACAGTACTGTGGATAACGCACAAGCCAGATGTTTCTGCTTCATTTTGGAAGCTTTTGAAAAGACTTAGTGTCATCGGACTTGGAAGTGTTCATTGGGCTCGCCACAAGCATTTGTGGAAATACTTTTGAAGACAATAAAAGGAATTTAGTAATGATAATAATAAAGGTGACTATAATGATAATGAAAAAGATGATGCTAGTACTTTTAATAAGTTGACAGATGAGCCAAACCTTTTAAGGTAGAGGCTAGTAAACTTGTTCTAAGAACCAGAAAGCAAGTTTAGCTCTTCATTTCAGATACTCTTTCACAACTCCTGGACTCTGCTTTTATAACCAAGGCAGCTACAGATAATATGTAAATAAGGAGGCGTGGAAGTGTGCCAGCAAAATTTCATTTACTGCCAGCTTCAGACTTTGGCCTTCAGGTCTTAGAATCCCAGCATTGCTGTATATCAGCATTTTCCTACTTCATTTCAGTTCCTCAAAACTCAAAACACAGCAAAGTTGTGACTACAGAAGAAACACTGTAAAAGAAGACTATAAGAGGAATTTGAGAAGCAGATAGCAAGCCCTTGGTGCTAAATCATTAATGAGATACACACTGGGAGACTTTGGAAGGGAATCTATTCTCTCTCCTTTTGAAAGATCTAAAATACAATCCTCACCATGGCCAGCAAGCCAGGTTTTATAGCTTGTCTCAGTAGATTCAACTATGGCTGACCTTGCTTTTCTCCCATTCTCAGCTCTCTTTTTTAAAAAGTAGTACATATGAATTTTACAATTTATTTACGATTTACAATGAAGAATTTCAGCCAGGCATCTGTGGTTCATGCCTGTAATCCTGGCTACTCACAGGAAAGTCCATGAGGCTCTTATATCTCCTATTAACCACCACCACCACCCCTTCCCCCCCAAAAAACAGAAATGGAAATGGTGCTGGGGCTCAAAGTGATAGAGCATGAACCTATCACAAAAGCTCAGAGAACACACCCAGGCCCTAGGACTGGCACACAAACAATTATCATTGTGACCATGTCATACCTTTTGTTATGTGTACTGTCATTATCCTTCCCAACCCTCCCAGATCCTTCTGAGCCTTTCCCTCTTCCCAAATATTCCTCCTTCACCCTTCTATTTTTTTCTTCTGTTTTTTTTTTTGAAGTCCTGGGGTTTGAACTCTGATTTATGCCTACTAGGCAGGTACTCTAGTGCTTGAGTCACACTTTTAGCACCTCCAGTCTTTTATGCTGTGGCTCTTTTTGAGATACGATGGTGCTTTTTTCACCCTGGTTGAGCCTGACCTTGATTCTCTCTCTTTTTATTTTTATATATATATATATATATATATATATATATATATATATATATATATATATTATTTTTGTGGAATTGCAGATTTGAACTCAGGACCTCTCACTTACTAGGCTAGGAGCCCAGTGGCTATTTTTTAAATACGGTTTTACTTCCCAGTGGGATGTGTTGCCTGAGCCAAGATCCACCTACTTAAGCTTGTCATCATCAGTGGAATCATAAGCATCTACCCCTGCATCCAGCTTAGCTTCTTCTGTGTAGACAAACACTCATGGACTTTTCTGGTCTGGCTGGCCTGACCAGTCCAGTTCAAACCAGTCTTTGCTTCCCATGTAGCTTAGGATAACCAGCAGCATGTACCACTGCACTGTGCTAAGTGGTCTGGCAACTTTTTCACCCAGGCTGGCTTCAAACCATGATTCTGTTCCCAGCCCCCCAAGGATCTAGGATGACAAGTGTGAGCCACCAGTGCTGGACCCCACCCTCATACTTATACCTCCTGCCACCAGACCCAGCTCTTTCTGTTGAGATGGAGTTTTGCCAGCATTTTTATTTTTAGTGTATTTATTTATTGCCTAGATGGCCTGGAACTTCAATGCTGCCAATCTCAGCCTCTCTTATAAATGGGATGACAGGCTATTGGTTGAGAGGACTATTACTTAACTTTTTACCAGGCTTGTTCTCCAACTTTAACCCTCCAGTTCCCCACTGCCAAAGCAGCTATGATTGTTGGCACAAGTGACTGGTGCCCTGAGCTCCTCGACTTTCTTGACCTTTTTTTCCCTTTCAAATCTTGTCTACATACGAGAGAAACTGCAACATTTTGTCTGAATTTAGCTTATCTGGCTTTAATGCGATCTCTAGTTTCATTCACAGTCCCTCAAATAATTTCATTCATTCACTCCAGGCAGAATGTGTGTGTGTGTGTGTGTGTGTGTGTGTGAAATCTTCCTCATCCATTCATCTATTGACAGACACCCAGTCTAATTCTTTATTAACAGTTGTAAATAGTGTCACAATAAACACAGGTATGCAGGTATCTCTATTGTATGCCTTCTCTGATACCCAGAAGGAGGGGAGCTGAGGATATGGTGATTCTCTTTTTAGTTTCTTGAGGATCTTCGATACTGATTTCTATCATGGCCAGACATTGCTAACCAGCAGAGACTACTGTCCTTTTTCATCTCATCTCACAGTATGGACTTATAGTTTCCAGAATACCTATTCCCTTGCCATTTTTAGCAAGGTACTTGTTACTCTCTCTTTTCTAACACCTCTGGCCTTCCTATCTTTTCACATGTTGAACTTAAATAGCTTAATGTGACTTTGTCTCACATTTCATAACCATCAAACATTTGGCCATATGTAGTAGTGCAAGTCTGTAATCCCAGCTATTTGGGATTTGGGAGGCAGAGTTGAGAGGACTGCAGTCCTAGGCTAGCCTGGGCATCTCACCAACAAGCTGAGCACGGTTGGTGCATATCTGTGATCCCAGCTTTGCAATGGGCATGCATGATCACTGTCTGAGGGTGACCATGGTGGGAGGGGATAATGCAAGACACCATCCAAAAAGTGACTAAAGCAAAAAAAAAAAGGCTGGAAGTGAGTCAAGTGGTGGAGCACCCAACCAGCAAGAGGCCCTGAATCTAAACCCACTCCTCCATAAAATAAGTAAACGTGGACCCTTTCTGAATACATGTATTCTATTCCCATAACTATCCACAAATGACTCTTGCTCCAGGTAAATTTAAAGTTCCTGAAAGTAGCGCCGGGCACTGGTGGCTCACACCTGTAATTCTAGCTGCTAAGGAGGTGAGATCTGAGGATTGTGGTTTGAAGCCTGTCCACACAGAAAAGTCCTATGAGACTCTTAGAGAAAGGTTACCCACTCAATTAACCACTCAAAAACTGAAGTGGACCTGTGGTTCAAAGTGGAGAATGCTAGCCTTGAGCAAAAGAGCTCAGGAGTAGCATCCAAGCCTCGAGTTCAAGTCCCACAACTGACAACAAAAGAAAGTTCAGAAGTTCAAATTGCAATTTTTTTTTTTGTCGGTCGTGGGGCTTGAACTCTGGGCTTGGGCGCTCTCCCTGTGCTCTTCAGCTCAAGGCAAGTGCTCTACCATTTGAGTCATAGTGCCACTTCTGGCTTTTTCTGTCTATGTGGTCTGAGGAATTGAACCCAGGGTCTCATGCATGCAAGGCAAATACTCTATCACTGAGCCACCTTCCCTAGCCCCAAACTGCATTTTTCTTAAAGCATAATCCCTGGCACATTCTGAATACATAATTAAATATTAAAGGAATTAATTAGTTAATCTATTGAAATGAGTGGGTCCCTCCACTGTGATCTGTAGCTTCAGTTGTCCCTAACTTCAGAGAAATTCTCTCTCTCTCTCTCTTTTTTTTTTTTTGGTTGGTCATGGGGCTTGAACTCTGGGTCTGGGCACTGTCCCTATGCTCTTCAGCTCAAGGCTAGCTCTCTACCACTTGAGCCACAGCACCACTTCCAGTTTTCTGGTGGTTTATTGGTGATAAGCGTCTCATGGACTTTCCTGCCTGGGCTGGCTTTGAACCATGATCCTCAGATCTCAGCCTCCTGAGTAGCTAGGATTACAGGCATGAGCCACTGGCACCTGGCTTGTTTGTATATTTTTTGAACATCATACCTGTTCATCTTGACTGTGGATTTGAATGGACTGAGACTAATCTAAGAGACTAGCAAAATGCACTTTGTGGGTGTGGCTTTGAGGGTGTTCCCAGTGATGACTGACATGTAGATTAGCAAGTGAGGGCCCTAAATGTGGGTGGCAGCGTCCACTAAACTGGGAACAAAAAAGTGGAAGAAGGAGGAAGTCCATTAATGTAGGTGCACTTCATGTTCTCTGCTTCCTGGCTACTGGGAAGTGAGCAGCTGTGTTGGGCCATGCCTTCCACTATGAACTTTCCACCACAATGTTCTGGCAATGGAACCCTCTGAAATCTGAGCCAAATAAACTTTCCTCCTTTAGACTAATACAACACCCAAACAACTAACAGAAAAAATAAAAGAATTAAATCAGGTAACCCTGTAACTGAATATCAAAGTCATAGGAAAGGAACAATAATATTTTTCCTCAGCCTTTTATCTTTCTTAGCTGGGACTCCCTGCAATGACAGACAGATTAATTGAAAGACCAACAGAAGTTTCATAGTGTGTATATCTTCTGTCTGATTTTGCTGCTTCAGCAACTCCACAATGGATAATGAACACAAATTTATTGATTCTGGAGGTTAGGAAGTCCAAATTGGAGGGGTTGCCACCTTCAGAAGTCTTCTTTCCATACTATAACGTGGCAGAAAAGCAAAGGCAAGAAGAAGGATTGGGGGAGTCCTTTAGCTTTATATGGTTGTAATGATTGCTTTGTTTTTCTAGGAAAAAACTTGGGGTCACTTGATGCATTGCCCATCAATATTAATAAAACTACCTGCTAAGTGAGAGTTGATGACAAAGAATCCAGTGTGCAAGTCTTGTATATTTATGTGTTTTCTATTTTGAGCTTTGCAGAAACCAACTTAGAAGTGGTTTGTTTTGTTTTTGGTGCTGAGGCTGGGCTTGAACTCAGAGACTGGGCACTATCCTTTGGTTTTATTGTTCATGACTGGTCCTCTATCATTTGAGCCACAGCTCTACTTTTGACTTTTTGGTAAATAGCTGGAGGTAAGAATTTTATGGATTTTCCTGCCCTGGCTGACCTTGAACCACAATCTTCAGATCTCAGCCTCCTGTGTAGCTAGGATTACAGGTGTGAGCCACCAGAATGCAGTGACGTTTTAAGAATCAAATAATGTAGGCAAATCTTTGTCAAAGGAGAAAAGCTTAACACTATTGGTTTAATAAAAAATAGTATCTTTTTTATTTCTTAGAATAATATAAGTATAGACTTCTATTCTACTTCAATGTGTTCTACTTATTCTTAAAGGGGTTTGCTGAATGAATAAACTTGGCTTACTTCTATGTACTCTTTAAATTTATTGAAAATGTAAGTTTGTGTTCACTAAGATTGAGTCATTATTCTATCTTTATTACATTAGCAGAAATTATGTTTTGTTATTTACCAGCTCAAAGACAATTTCTAAGATCTGTGGGTAACAATGGATTCACATTAGGTTGATTTAATCAACGGGCAATCACAAGATAGTACTCCATAACAGTAAGGTGAAATACTGATATACTGATTACTAGTCATAACTTGAAGTTTATGTCCTTTTCCTTCTCATTTCTATAAGGCTGTCTCTTTGGGTCTGTAATGAATGTGCTAATTTCAGTGGCTTGAGAAGTGGATATATATGATATGGGTAGCCAAGAAAAGCTGTTATGTGTTATTTACAAGCTCCGCTAGCCCGTTAAAAATGCTGATGTGTGACAATACACAATTATGCTCTCCCCAGTTTTCTCCATGAAATAGAAATTACTTTGACTAAAAGTTGTAATGGGTATGTGATTTAGACTATATTTAGGAGTCATAGTTTCAGAAAAATACAGCTGTGTGTTTCTATTTTTTGAAGAAAATTTGAAATAATTTTGATCACTAAGCTGCTTTGTGTTCTTGAAGGTTACTGAGATTCCAAAAGATTAAAATTGCCTTTGAGATTGCCCTGCCTCTCACCCCTTAAAATCACAAAGATTTGGTCCTTTATCTTATAAAAAGAGATGCAGTAGAAATAAATGGGCTTATTTGATATGTTACTATAGACAAGTTGTATAGAAAGAGTTGTCAAATCAGAATAGATGCTTCATCTTCCTTGGTTTCAATATATATGGGTAGGGTTGGGATAGATGAGTGCTGGAAAATGAGAGAAGGTGTGAGATGGATCAAGATGCATTGTACTCATGAAACCCCCATGCTGAATTGAAACCCCTTCGTACAGCTCCTTAAAGATAATGAAAAAGCATTCAAGTAAAATCTTGTTAACACAAACATTTCAGAAATTGAAGTCTATATGCAAAGCTCCTAGACATGTGTCAGTGCTGCCACTGACCAAGATGTTTCTATTTATCCAAGGCCTCATGCTGCTTTGATGTTGCAGTCCTATACTGCAATCAGGAACCATTTCAGTGGTTATTTTTACCAATCAATCAATCTATCTATCTATGGGTCTATCTATCTATCTATCTATCTATCTATCTATCTATCTATCTATCTATCTATCTATCCATCCATCTATCTATCTATCAACCTATCAGCTATCTACCTTTGGGCTGGTACTAGGGCTTGAACTCAGGACTTGGGTGCAATCCTTAGCATTTTCAATCAAGGTTAGCACTCTACACTTGAGCCACAACTCCACTTTCAGCATTTTGGTAGTTCATTGGAAAATAGAGTCTCATGGACTTTTTCTGGCAGTGATCCTCATGTAGTTAGAATTACAGACATGAGTCACCAGTGTCAGACTCAGTTTAATATATATGTCAGCTTTAATGGGACATGACATGCAATTTAACCATGTAAAGCATTCAACTGTGGTTCTTATTATATCCACAGTTCTGTGGTTACCACTATAGTAAAATTTTAGAATATATTCACCACATTGGAAAAGACGTTTTATATTCATTAGTATTCTTTCTCCATTTCCCATTAACCAACAAGTCAGATTTTCCTAGCAGACATTTCATAAAAATATTATCACACAGCCAGGTGCTGAAGGCTCACGCCTATAATCCTAGCTACTCAGGAGGATGAAATCTGAGGATCATGGTTCAAAACTAGCCTGGGCAGGAAAGTCTGTGAGACTCTTATCTCCAATAAACCACTAGAAAACGGGAAGTGGTACTGTGGCTCAAGTGGTAGAGTGCTTGCCTTGAGCTGAAGAGCGCAGGGACAGTGACTAGGCCCAGAGTTCAAGCCCCACAACTGACAATAAATAAATAAATAATTATATCACACCATTGGTGATCTTTGGTTACTGAATTATTTTTCTCTTACCATAATGTTTGATAATTCCATGTTGTATCATGTACCTGTACTTCATTCCTTGTTATTGTCAAATGCTATTCTACTGTATGTATATAAAATTATATATACATATATATGTATCTGTAAACACATATATCACTTTTTATCAGCTGATAAACATTTGAATTATTTCCTCTTTAGCTACTATAAAACTAGTGCTAGAGAAATTTGTAAGTTTTTGAATGGACATGTTTTCATTTATCGTCAGTACATATCAACGAATAGATTTGCAGCTAGACATTGGTGGGTCCTGCCTGTAATCTTAGCTACTCAGGAGACTGAGAACTGAGGATTTCCATTTGAAGTTAGCCCAGGCAGAAAAGTTAATGAGGCTCTATTGCCAACTTTGAACTGCAGACTGTATTCCAATGTAGCTGCACTAACATCTTTGCCAATGCTCGTTATTATCCGTCTGGAGTCTAGCCATCCTAATGAATATAAACTGGTCTCATGGTGGTTTTCTTTTTCTTTTTCTTTTTCTTTCCTGATACTAATGATGTCAAGTCCTTCTCTCTCTCCCTCCCTCCTCCCTCCCTCCCTCCTTTTTTTCCTTCCTTCCTTCCTTCCTTCCTTCCTTCCTTCCTTCCTTCCTTCCTTCCTTCCTTCCTTCTTTTCCTCTTTCTTTTTTGTGCCTACACTAGGGTTTGAACTCAGGGTCTGGACACTCTCCTGAGTTTTTCCACTAAAGGCTAGCACTTTACCACTTGAACCATACCTCTACTTCCAGCTTGCTGCTGGGTTGATTGGAGATAAGAGTCTTGTGGACCTTGCTGACACCCTACTTTGAACCAAGATCATCAGATTTCAGCCTCCTGAGTAGCTAAGATTTCAGGCATGAGCCACGAATGCCTATTGTCAAATGCTTATATTGACTATTTGTTTGGGAGAAACATTTATTCAAATTATGTGTGCATTTTGTCAATGGGATTTTTTTAAATTATTGTGATATAGGACTTCATATATTCTAGCTACGAATCTCTTCTCAGGTATATGAATATTATATACATATATATACACATATATACATATAAGTGTTTTGGGATTTTTGACATATATATATGCCAAATTAGCAAATTATCTGAAATAAAAATAAAGCAATTCCACTTAAATTTCTATGAAAATAAAATTCCTAGTGATAAATACAATCAAAGTAGTAAAAGATCCCCACAATAACAATTATAAAAGATTGATGAAAGATATTGAAGTAACACACAAATATTTTGTAGACAGGGTCTGACTATACTAGATTATTCTCAAAATCTTGGGATTAAGAGGTGCTTTTATAGGATATGTAATATATATTAATTATCATATATTGTATATATAATTTTAGTAGCAAGTGACTTAGATGGGCTTTGACTATTGCATTCACTGAAGAGTTGCTAGATGAAGAATTAATGTTGAGCAATCTGAATAGGTATCAGGTAAATAACAAAATCCCTTACTGAGGCTGTCTGTAAGGACAACTTAACATGATAGCCCTTAATGATTTCCACTTCAAGTCTATTGCTTTTCAACATACAGACATGCATAGTTTCAACTGCTTTCTATTTGCCCCAAAGGTAAAAGAAGAAAAAAGTAGATATACGGTAGACAAAGAGAACATGAGAAAGCTGTTCAAACTTTTCACAATGGTGGTGCTTAGCTTTGTCCTCTGTGGTCTAATTTTCCTCTCATTACTTAAGATTGGTCTCTGCATAAGAAACAGCTACTGGGTTAAGAACATTGGATGACAAAAGGACAGTGGAAATTCTATTTCCCAGGAGGTATTCAACAAGTATCTCTCTGCCTAGAGTGAATTATTGGTGGGAATGCTCTTGAGTCTAGAATACTAATAGGTAGCACTTTCAGAATTAATAAGCTTGAGAAAATATTTTTTCCACCTTCATGGTTGGTTATAATATCTAAGTAGTTCAATGTTACCTCTTCTCATATGGTGCTTGTCTACCACCCTCCCTTTTTTGAGAAACGGATTTCAGAATAATTTCTCTTGTACATGCATTTTAAAGGTGTGTAATTAACTGGTAACAGGTTGTTAGGTAGCTGATGAGGTGTGAACCAGCCTCTAATTTGTTTTCTTTATTTACAACTTTCCTTGCACTTGAAGATGACAGCATGGTGTTTTTCATTCCCTGCTTACTTCACCAGATTAAAAAGTGATTTGCAAAGCCATTTTTAATTCCTCAAATTCCATTAAAAAGGAATATCCAGGGGAGTCTTAATCAAGACATAATAGGTACTAAAATGTGATCACACACAACACTGCTAATGTGGCCCTATTGCAGCTGTAACATATAGGCTTTGCCTCCAGTTAACTGAAGTCAGCCCTAATGATGACGGCCCTGCAACTTCTGAAAATAATCTCCATGCCGTTGGTAGTGGGTTTATTGCAAATATTTGCAGCTAGCATACTTTATTGCTTTCGAATTTATCATTTAACCCAAAGGAATAATTTGTTACAAACTTATTACTATTGTATTATCAGTAAAATTGCTTGTTTTCTCCTTCAAATTGCCTTGCTTTCTATTTAATAATACATTTAAAAAATCAGTTCAGGAAGAAATTAAAATAGAAACATACTGCAAGGAGAATTGGGAGAAAAAAAAACTCACAAGGCTGGAATACTGAAGATGGAGCTAAAAGAGAAATAGCTAAATGTAGTTCATCAAAAGGGGTAACTTGGAACCAGAGAGCTTATTGAGTTATTTGCATGATTTTTGAAATAACAAATGAAAATAGAAACTCTGTTCTTGCATGAAAAAATAATAAGCAAACGTTAAACTACAGGGCTGGGAATGTGGCTCAGTGGTAGAGTGCTTGCCTAGCATGCATGAGATCCTGGATTGGATTCTTCAGTACCACATAAGCAGAAAAAGCCAAAGCAGTGCTGTGGCTCAAGTGGTAGAGTGCTAACTTTGAGCTGAAGAGCTCAAGGATAGTGCCCAGGCTCAGAATTCAGGCCCCACAACTGAAAAAAAAAAAAAAAGTTAAGCTACAGAATATGTTAAAGCATCATGCCCAGAACCACCCACAATCCTTGGATAATTAGCTGCCATTTGACAAAACGCAGCTATCAGGTGACAACATTTTCTTTCCAATCGATAAAAGCCTACTTCCATCTACACTGAACAATGCGGCCTCTAGGACACTATTTTTATGGATCAAACTGAGGGTCTTGAAAAAACCAGGCAAGGACTCTATCAGTGTCCCAGCTAAGATATTATCATTTTCTTTCTTTCTTCTCTTTCCATGTTTCCTCCCCCTCCCCC